>NC_031979.2:9811023-10117510 GCF_001858045.2 Oreochromis niloticus
TTTTCTTTCTTTTTTTATCTTTTAAGGTAAAGAACTACATCAGACACACAGAGCGATCATACAAAGCGAACCATTCGACTGTCAGATGCATTTTGAACAAAAAGTAATACAACCTTTCTCACCAGCGCATAGTATTTATTACACTTTTATGTCAGTCACCCATGCCTGAAATAGACTGCAGAAATTTAAACTGAATTTATACTACATTGAAAAAAGAACATGACCACACACTGAGCTTACAATCAGTCATGTTTAAAAAAAAAATGCAAACTAATATATAGTTGCATATTTAGATCTAAAAGCAAATGAGAAATGGATGTTTCTCCTTTCATTAAATGTTCCACACCAACAGTTTTCTGCCCTTTGACTGGATGCTTCGTCTCCACATAAAGCCAGAATTTCTAGCATCTGAGCTGCATACCTCAGCTTGAGGGTGGAGTCAGATGTTAACTCAATGAAAAGAAGCTCATGTAAAATGAGCTGAATTAAGTGGATCTCTCACTCTGAACACTGTTTTTTGTAAAGTGCTTCATAATGAAATGCTCTCAGAGAACAGATGTGTTATTTAAGCGACTGAATCATTATAAAGGGTCCAGATTTACTGGATTCAGCAAATTCACAAAGAAATCAGCATTTTCTTCACCGAGTTCCCTGCTATGCTTGCCTAGCTTTCTAGTGAATGTGCTATGCTCACCAAAGCCACCGCCTCTAAACACCACATTTACTACGATTCAGCCCCTTACTCCTCACAGAGTGGAGAGAACAGTCATGCTTTCAGGGGTCTTTTTCTGATGAAGGTGAGCATGCTAATAGCATGGGTTTAAGCACCGCTAATCTGCTTCAGCTTCCAAGTCAAGTCAAGTCAAATGCCTTTATTGTGCAGTAGTACAGTACGTGAGACAACGCTGGTGCTACATATAACATATAACAGACAATCAAAACAGGACTACATGCAAGTGCAAGTGTGCAAAAGACTGAGCATTGTGCAGAACGTAACATGATGTATGAAGGTGTGTCTGTATGATATTGTGCAGATTCCCTTTGTATGAGAGCATTCATTGTGCAATGGTGACACCCTCTTGATAAGTGCCTGCAGTACCTTCTTTTTCACCATCTCAGTCTGTGCTTTAAACATCAAAACTCCAACACAGTTTCTCAATGTTTCTGTCAGATAACAATCAAGACGTCTAAAAAAACTCCTCTGCTGTCATTCTACTTGGGACATATCTGTAAAACAACAAATCCTCACACACTGATGACACGGCAAGATGAACAAGGCAATGAACAAGAAGTCTTTATTGGAGTGAGTAGCCTCATTATCCTTCCTGTAGGATGAAGTGTATTGCATATGTTGTATTTTTACTCAGTTGTATATAGCATTTGTATTCTATTTTTATCTTATTGTATATTTTATTCTATTTTATTCTACTGTATATAGTATTTTATTTTATTCTATTCTGTACAGTTGTGTACTGTATTTATTCTTATTGTATTCTAATTTTTGCTTCTTAACTTTTGCACTGTCCACTTCCTGCTGTGACAAAACAATTTCCCACGTGTGGGACAAATAAAGGTTATCTTATCTTATCATATCTTATATACACCCTGTGCATGTCACTGGACAGCAAGCACATTTTCACTCTTTGCACCCCAGAGTGAAAACGTGCATCTTGATAAAATATTTTATCTCTATTAGAAAAATATTAGTACTGAATATCGGATGCATGTAATCTACTAGCATCTTGATGAGTGGTAGTGGTACACTAGTGGGCAATGAAAACAAAAACTGACAATCATTTCTGTTTCAGACAAAGACTCATCACCACACTGACAGAGAAAAAGGATTTCATAAAGTATCGGGCTGTTTCCACACGAGCCAACAACTCACTCATAAAGTCCTGAGTGTGGATCTGTTGATGGCTAACTCAGAAGTGTTGTGTCCCAAAGCAGATGCTGTTGCAGACAGGACACGAACTGTTTATCTGTGACTCAGCTTGGTGCATTCCAGGGCTGCCATTGCCAATGGTCTAACAATGTTTTTAGTGAAGCGTAACCTCTTCAGAGTGGATGGAGTGCTACTGCTCTCATCATCGGTGGATTCATCACTGCCGTTAGATGAGGATATCCGCTCGACAGCCTCCTCTTGTGCTTTCTGCTCTTTCTTGTTATGCCTCACCTTGTCAATTGAGAGCTCACAATGACAAAGGGAACATGCCTCTTTTTTCTGCTAAAAGTTTGTCAAAGCCAACCATGAAACCATACCGCCATGACTCACATTGCACCTTAATAAATTCATGACCCTTTGAAATCTTAATCAGCTGAAACTCATCGACAGGGAGTTATATGAAACCCTAACCTTCTAATAACATTTCTTTTTTCACTTTGTTGGGATTCATTTTGCTTCTCAAACAACTTGAGTTACTGCAGTCCCGACTTCCACCTTCTCATCACGGTGCAGCCTGCAGTACCGTTGGAGAACCTCAGCAGTTAACATGAGCTCCTCTTCTGTCACATTATTTCTTGCTCTGGGCAATAGTGGACATGATTTTGCATGATAACATTAGTGCTTTATTGTTCACTGTTGCATTTTCAAGAAGCAATTTTCCGCTGATTGTATTATCCAAATTTTCCTTGAAAGACTTTAAGTGGCTTAAGCGATGCTTGCATGTCTTCCTAAATTGCTAGGTCTCAGATAATCTACATACTAATATCAGAAAAAAAGATAAGCTTATTTGTTCTTCCTTTTTGGTTTGGATATTGTTTATGATTTCCACTTGAGATTTGATTGTGTAAAAACCATGCCCTGTTTTGTTCCTTTCATGACGATAAAATATTTCACCATTCTCTCACTTCTATCTTCTGCTTTGAAAATTGTTCCAGTGTCAAATATTAGTTCCAAATATTTTTCTCCCGGGGCAATTTGGACCGCACTAGTCATGCATCTCAGGTGCGCCACACAGTTTGAGAATTATATAATCCCCCCAAAAATGTTATAGATCAGTCCACACCTTTACACTGTTTTGTTTGCCTCTCTTGTCTCTCTGTGTTTACACTAATGTTTATGTGCAAATTATTATAACCACAAATGTTGCTTACAGCAGTGAAGTTAATCAACAACTAGCATTTAAAACTTAAAATGGGCTATGCTGGAAGAGCTACTTGGAGTTAAAGTTAAAAAAATATGGTCCACCATGTGGTGACAGATGCACCGGCAGAAGATAAATGGCTCTTCGCATAAGAAGCATATCATGAAAGCGTGGGACCATTAACGTCGCAAAGATCACATTTCATACTGTAACCTGAAGTGAGTCTCCCTAAGGGAGACACTGAGAGCTGTCACCCACACAGCTAAAGAGCAGACACATACTGCCTGGCAGAGACTGCAGACTACACACCTCTCTCACATCATCCCTCTTTCAGCTTCATTCCCCTCCCTAAGAGCTTCATTTCATCTTTATCTTCCTTCTCCGAGAGGGGAAACACTCATACCACCATCTCATCTCATTTTCTCTCCTTTGCTCCTGTACTGACCTTTTCATATCTCTGCCAAGAATTCAAGTTTTATTACTGTGACTCTGAAAGAAATGCTTTTCCACTAACAGTTTAGTGAGGAGGCTTTATTAGACAAAAACAATTACACTGTCATATTACATTACATTGCGTAAGGTTTTTTAAAGTATTTGAAATGATTTATACGCGCGTGATATTTTCTTACACTGTGTCTCTTTGATGTGGCACTGTGCAAGAAAGGCTAATAACAAATGCATCTTTAGCAGTTTTATTAAATTGCTGACACTAGTGTGACATCACTTCATGTAACATGAGAAGAGTGACCAAGAACGTCATCTGTGACATTGAAATCCTTGAAGAAAACACATTTTTCATGCTGAAGCTTCTCAGGTTTGTGTTTGTCCAGCCCACAGGCTGGAAGGATGAAAGATATCATAGAAATAAAGCAAAGTGAATGGGAGGGTTCACAAGGGTTATCTGTGAGACCACCTGTATGTGCGCCCGAGCTTGCTTAGATCTCTCTATCTATCTAAGAGGCTCACTCAACTTTCATCTAGTACTCTGTGTGATTTACAGTCTAAGGTTCTTGAATCTCTGCTGTGTTTGCGCCTCTCTTATCTTACCTTTGGGACTGATTTTGGCTCATTGCTTGCTCCCTCCTCCCACCCTGGCCTCTCATTGCTGTGGCAGGCTTCCCCCCCGTTCTTCACAACTGCTAAAGGCCTGAAAACTAGTTCAGTAGTAATAATCTTGCCAACTAGTTTACTAACTTCAGGAACTAAGCCACGGTGTGTTTCTGGCTGTGTAGATGTGCTGGCAGGGGTTGCGTTGTGTTTTTGTTTCTCTCTCATGAACTCCTGCCTGTAGTTTGTGTTCTAACCTGTTTGTGGGCAGGATTCAGTCCTGGAGCCTATCCTGACACTCCCAGCATGACATACAACATCCAAACAAACAAATCATAATGGCTTACAACCTGAAAAGAGTCAAAATTGTGTTGGTGAATTTAGTACAATGTTGAAAACAAAAAGTCGAAATACAAATCTGCCATACATAAACATGACAGCAGGAAAAAAAACACGGACAGAATGTAACACAAAATCAGGATATGCTGAGAAGCAAGAGAGATCGGAATTTGATCCCAAATCTTATGTAAGTAAGATACAATAGATCCTTTGATCCTTCTGAGCCGAATTTGTCCGTTTGTTCATTTACAAAGAAATGATCTTGTTTTTTCTTTTAAGGTAATTTCACTTTAATAGAGAGAGACAGAATATCAAAAAACCACAATAACACACTGTGTAAAATGTTTTGTCTACTACGTGTAGCAGAAAGAATATTTCATCAGCATCACATTGCTTCTATCTGAGCATCCCTCACTTGCTCACCTGTTTCCGTACGCCTGGGTTTCTGCTCACATGACATCCATAGCAGATTCTTACTTTCTCAGTAGCCTCCACAGATTACTGGCTGTAGCCGGGGAAGCCCTGTGTTGGCTGCTTCTTACTAGACAGGCAACGCTGTTTAATCAGAAGTTTGGGCCTTGGCAGGTGGCTAATAGCTTTACAGCAGCGCCATTGCTGCTTCTCCAGGCTACGCTACAGAAGTGCTGCTGCTTTGCTATTTTCTGTTTTTTGTGATTTGTCTGGTTTGCCTTTTTGCCTTTGTTTTCTTTTTGGCTTGTTTCCATTTAGCTGTTTCTGGCTTTGTCATTTTTAGTATAATATTCTTGGCCGCATCTTTAAAAGGAAGGTTTGTTCATTTCAATAAGTGGCACTAGTTAGCATAACAGTAAGCTCTCCGTCTCATGCATAACCAGCTTCGATTTCTGTGGTGACCGAGAACGTTTCTTTATACTTTGTGTAATTAGTTAGACTTTGCCTTGTCTTTTTTTAAACAGTGTATGAAGCTGTATGAATGTGGGGATGTATAGAAAGTTAATGTTTTTAATAGATTATTTTCATTTTATTTTATAGCAGTTGGTGTGTGTGTTTAACCACCCACGTTACTGATGGCTTATTTGCTCCGAGCTGAAGGTTTTATGCTTTTTTATTTCAGAGTGATTGTTTTGATTTGTAATTTTCTTTTCATTTTTGTTACGCTGGAAGGAAAGTGTTTCTGCAGTAGGGTTAACTACAGAAGGGGCGTATTTCATTGTTTTTCTGTTTTGGATATTTTAATAACTTTTTGTTATGTGTTTTGTGTTTTTGTTTTATTAGGAAGCTGAGCCTTAAAGTGGAGGTGGCTACGTGCTTTTTGTGGTGTGAACTACTTCCATGTACCGTGGCTTTTTATTTTGCTTTGAGCTGCATTCACCCAATCACACACTTTCTCTAAACTGAGTGCTTCCTAACTACATTCGTACTCTTGACATCCAGAATGGAGGAGCCACTAACGAACCACTACCCTTCCGATCAGTAGGCGACCTGCTCTACGTCCTGAGCTATATCCACCCAGTGGTAAACATGGTAAACACACACAAACCTGTCAAACCTGTATTTAAAACGTTGGCTACCATAGCAGTATAGTATTGCATCATGGCATTTGGGTCTTCTAACTAAAATAGGAAAATAGGAACATAAATAGTGCCATCATTGCCAGACCTGGCCCACATCTGGTTGACACCAGTCAGTCAGAAGTGCCAGCTTGATGCCAGATCCAGGCCAGACCTGTTTCCTATGAGCCTGGGCCACATAAACCAAACCACAATTGGGCCAAATGTGGCATGCCATCACATAAACAGTGCCATCTACGCCAGGCCTGGCCCATATCTGGATGACATACCACTTACCATGCCAGAAGTCAGCCAGCAGTGCCGGCTTGACATCAGATCCGTGCCAGACCTGTCTGCTATGTGGGAAATGTCTTTGATATGTTGCTAAGTGATGTTGGTGTAGGCAATAAGCCCAATGAGAATCAATAAGAGAATCGATAAATGATATCAATAATGGAATCTGAATCAATAGATCATCTCTAGTCATTATCATCATTCCTCTCCTTCTCCCCCATCTCTCTCTTCCTGCCACATATGCTTAACTTAATGTAGCATTCCATAGTCTATCTCTGCACCCTCACTTTCTCTTTTAAAAAGCTCTTCTGTGTGAGCCAGTGTACTATAATTGACTTACTAATATAAAGATGAAATTTTAAAAAAATATAAATAATTAATCACCAATATGTCTTGATTCTTGCGTCTATCTTTGAGAGAGCATCTATTAGAGCAATTTCATACAAGATGCTCTTTTTCCTCTCAGTGCAACTGACATCGTCTTTCTCATTGTTCACTGTATTTTCAGTTTTCATTTTTGGTTCATTGTTGGAACAGTTAAGCCTTTATTACTGGATTGTGTGTTTTATAGCTTAACCAGAATGGCGCTGTTGGTCCGGACACTGGTGTGAAAATGCAGCAAACAATGTGTTTGGTTATTGTGCACACCATTGTTTACCAAACAAAGGACGTAATTACAGTTTCAAACATCATGATTGTCTTGGTTTGAATTGAAAAGAGAGAGTAGGGGATGGGTGAGGGAACATTAAAAAAAGGACAAAGCCTCATGTATCAAACAGATGTCCGATTAGAGTAAATGGCCAACTATGATTGGGTTGAGGTAAAGTTTGTAAAAGTCTAGTGTCTGTCTCTCTCCTGATTTCATTAATGATCGTGTAAGAGGCATAACATGGGCATAACTGTTAAAATATAGCCAACATTTAAAATAAGAAACCTCCTCAGCCCGATATACCTGTCAGAGAAATTACAGATGTCATTAAAAATTAGTTACTGGCTTGTGTTGTGTGTCCTTCAGGAATGTATTCTCAGATCCAGTAGGATTCGAGTCAAGTTTCACATCTTACACATAAACACAGACTGAGAAGAAGCAATCTGAGAGTGCAAAGTTCCACCAATGCAGCGCACTCTCTGAGCAATATTTACTTGTAAAGGAACAGTACTGTACTATGTACACATTCAGTTTCCTTTCAGTTTCCAGGTGTACTTTTAGAAGTTTGTAGTGCAGTAAAAATTAGATAATGTTAGCGTGACAGACGTTTACTTTGTTTACTCAAACATTATATAAGAGGAGGTAATGATTAACAAACAATGAGTTGTACATAACTGGACACAATAACTTGATCTGCATTATAGGGAACTCATTTTCTAACAAAATGAGGGTTAACTTGAAATATGTGAATGATATAAGTGAGGTCAGAGGTCAAATGTGACATAATATTTGATGCAAGCTATAGTGTGATATTCAGAATCCACATATACCTGTATTATTTCCTAATTGTTGCCAATACAAACAAAGGCAGCAGAAGTTTAAGCATATTTTTAAAGATAAAAGACATTTTATGAAAGTTTGACCTCGACCTTAAAGATGGGGTCAAAGGTCCAAAGTAACATGATGTTTAAAAATCCCCACATATCATTCCTTATATAGTTGTATGTTGTCAATACAAACAGTAAGAAACCATTTTTAAATAACGCTATATAGCATCATTATCACTTTGACCCTCAGATCGATCTACTGACCTTGAAGGTGAGGTCAGAGGTAAAATGTGACATTATATTTTAAGTCTTTATATAGTACTTTCTATATGCTGACAATACTCACCACACAATTACAAGGCGTTTTGTCAAATCTTGACCAGTAAATCATTGAGTTGGCCTTGAAGACCTCGGTAATTATAAGCCAAATGGATCATTAACATGACTCCACTCTACACCCCTGAGTTTTATCGGATTTCAACCTTCGTTATTTAGTCTTTTTGAGCTATTGTATTCATGGACAGAAAAGAATTGAAACATACATGGATCACAACATAACTCCTTGGGGAGGTAAAAACCACTGTATAGTCTCCTCCAAACTCTACATCTGCTGTCTCGGTGGATACATTTTTTGGGAGATGGGTTAACAAACCACACTCTTCCTTTCTCACAACACCACAGCCACCATATCTTAAGTTTAAAAAAAGAATGCATGACCCTTCATGGTGGGAAATGTCTCTCAAGGGAGCCTAGAAGGAAACAACTCAACACACATGCATCAGAATCTTTCTTCTGCATCACTGACTTTGAGTGAAGAAAAACCAAGCCCACACTGCTAAAGATCCTGATACTACCATTATGTCAAAAAATTACTTCCTAGATAAATAAACTGCTGGAAAAACTGAACTGATGACTACATCTGTTTCATGACACCAGCTTGCTCCAACACATAGCTTAAACCACTTCATTTTTTTTCCCAAGTGAAATGAGCATCAGCGACATCATTCAGTAAATGACTAAATGAAATCAGATCATTTTATCACCTTAAAAAAAGACAGAGTGCAGCTTCACAATGCAGAGCAATAAAGCATTTTTTCATATGGCTGAGATTACCAAGTTCTGCCAAAAAACCCACAATATCACATATTTATGTTTGCAGTGGATGATGGCTTTATAAGAGGCAACCTGTTATTAAAAAAGGGCACAAAGGAGGAAAATAAACTCGTAAAAATACAGCTGAGAACAAAACTGTTATATATGAGCAGCAGAGTAACAATATTTGCTGTCAGAGTCCTGCTATTACATGAATCCTTTAATAATGCATACCATGCCTTGGAAATTCTAATTACCACTCAACCACTAAATTAAAGTTAAGATGAGCGTTTTACCAGTAAACTGTCTGCAGCCAATTCATTCATATCGAGCAGTTTTATCTTCTAATATGCTAAATCTACAGTATATTTATATATTCCCCACAGACTGTGATGATAAATATTGTAAATTTCAATTAAAGGCTCATTGGCCCATTCATAGTAACACTGTGAGTCTGAAAAGCTGAAGAAAAAGTACTTTTATGGTTTGGTGAGTGCTAGCTATGCATAACCCTACTCCAACTCTAACTAATGTTCTTCATGATGATGATCAGACACACACTGTCCTCTTTAAACATTTCACTGTATAAAAAAATGTAAAGATTATTCTCATCTGTTCAGCAACTTCACCTTAAAAAGGATGATGTAGCATTAGCTTATATGACCTGAACACAGTGGGTGAGGAGATAAATGAGGAGGATGGGGAGAGACTTTAGCTTTCAATTATGTAACACAGGAAAAAAACCTAGAGAGACGTGCTTTATCACTTATAAAAAGATTTCCTCTGATAGCTAAAATGGATACTGGTGAAAGAATGATTTAAGGAATATAGACATGAATGAAAATCTAGAGTTACTTGATTAATTAAGACTGGCAGACCAGTTTAGTGATGCTAAGCGTAGTCACCTGTTACCCCGATTAAAGCATCCCAACTGCTTATTTGCCAGTTTAACATCTTACCCTGCTTTGTACTTGTACTCTTCTTGAGTTGAGCTTGGGTGGTTGGTTAATGTAACTCAAGGCAAAAAAAAGTGTTGGGTAATGTGTGTGTGTGTTTGTGTGTGTGTGTGTGTGTGTGTGTGTGTGTGTGTGTGTGTGTGTGTGTGTGTGTGTGTGTGTATTGCTCCTGGCGACTCTGGAGGAAAAATGCTATGTCCTGCTAATATCCTGTTGGATGTGACTGGGATTCCTGATGTTGGAGGATACGACCACAGAAGGTAGATGGATCAAACCTTTTAAAATGAGCCTTAAGAAATAGAACTTTAGGGTGTGTGTTTCTTTTTACATGTCACTGAAGACAAGCCATTGTGTATCTTCCATTTTATTTTATATATCGCCAATTTACAACACTGTGTTAGGTCTACAGGTATGTCAAATATCATATCATCATTTTCCCTCTGAAATTAAACAAGAAAAGTCTTTTTCATTGAGATGCTGAGTCATCTGTAAGTGAAAGTATTCTTAAAGTGTTCTCACAACACAAGTCACAGAAAAGGAAATTTTTTTCTCATAGTTGTTGGCGTTTGACCCAAAAATGAAATGCATGCAATGTAATAGCAGTGTCATCCCTACAATATATGTTTCTAATCAAAAATGTTTGCAACAAAGTCCCCATGCTCTACCTTTGCAAGACCACATGCAAAGAATAGGGAGACGAAATGACCCTGGCATGTTGGTTCATAAAAGACAGAATGGCATTTAAATTCATGAAGCCTCTGCAGGTGGATGCAGTGTGAGCAAAAACAAAGTGAATTTTGGAGCTGGAGCGGTTGCAGCAGACCACTGTGAGTGCAGACTGATACTCTTGGCAATCTCTACAGACATTCCAGTGAAGTGGAGTGATAATTATTAGAAATGCTCTATAAAGGCAATAATGAAGACTTTTTTTTTCAGGAAATGTTCCTTGAGGCAGCGTGGATTATCCAGATATACTTCTCATTTCATAAACCTGCCAGAGCTACTTGGCAAACCAAGCAGGGTTAACATTTTTTAATGTAGCTGAATAACATCAACACTTTTTTCACTAATTATTCAGAGAAAAAACTCAAAATTTTCAACATTAAAGTGATAATTTTTTGGAAAAAAAGCAGCTCTTTATTGCTGTACCCTACTGCCGTCGCCTAAGACACTGGGCTCTTTGAAGCTCCACAACATGAGGATTGATTACTTTAATAATCTGTCAGGTGGTTTCCTGCTGTACCACAAATCCCATTTGAATAGCCCAAAGATGTAACCAGCAATATCCTTGCATCTCTCCATTGTGCTTTAGTTCTTGATACACTACATCCAAATTAATTTTCTTTTGAATAGACTCAGTTCGTGATAATGTCTTCAGACTGCAGTGTAAAGTCCAGATACTTACAATAATGTGAGAGTTGAATCCAAATATAATGGAAAAATATAATTTAATTAGGTCATCTAATGTTGCCATAGTGCACAACATACCCAATGCGGAAATTTCCTGGACTAAAATATGCTGTTTTCTGAGTTGTTCCTGGCAAACTTTTTTTCTCATAAATCTCAAAGGTTTGACATTATTTTCTTGTAGTTTGCCACTTTGTCAAAATTGTTTATTTTCTTCTCAGAATTTTATACCCCCACGCCTTGCCCCTTATTTTTTTTGCCTGTCTTCAGTGGTAGGGACGCTTCATCTATAGTAATTTAATGCAGGCTATCACTATCTGTTTATCTCAGCTGTCAAAATTTGGGTGTGTCCAAATCTATTTCCTGTTGAGGAGACTGTAAAACTTTGTGAAAAAAGTCTAATACGTGTTGATGAGTTATGCTGAGGTGAGTTGTTGGAAACTTTTCTGGCTGTAAGCTTGGTTGTTTTACCAGCATCAGCTGATGTAAGGCCGTGTTACAGAATCTGTCTTTGTGGAGGCGCTAACGTCATGAGAATCAGGTAATTAGAAAATAAACACTCATATGACATGAAAATTTAATCGAACTGCTCATTAGAAGGGAAGTGTGGCTTTCATGACATCCAAGCCTAATGTTAGCCAATTTGCCATTAATTTATAACCAGCTGTTGTTGTTAGCTTGTTGTCAGCTCTCTGGAGACAGCCTTAGGTAAGGGTCTCCGTCTAATCTGCTGACAATAATTAACTGTGACAATGCCAGGAAAAAATAAGGATGTTTATGCACAAATTATATTTTAGAGTCTGGATTTCAGTTCAGGCTTCAGGTGAAGAGAAGGAGGATGAGGTGGAGATGAGGTGGGAGAGAGCAGTGGTGGAGGATGCAGATAAAAAGGTTGAAGGGAAGAGATGATACAAGATAAAACTGTATAAAAGTAAAAGGAGATAGCTTTGCCTCATCTTAACATGAAGCCTTCTGAAAAATCTGTTTTCCTTACGCCACACAATCTTAACATACTGGCAATGAGTGTGCAATGGGTAATCTGTAAGTTGCTTCTTGTTAAACTGCCATATATAGTTTGAAAGCCTTTTGTGATCTTTCAATTAAAAATTACTTGTAATTAATACTTTTTAGCTAAATCTAGGTGTTTAGAGTGTTTCAGAATCCCCCTCTTTTTTCGATTGGGGATGGAGGGTTAAATGAGCCCAACAAACACATGAGTCTGTAATAATATTTAAAGTGACAACAAGTCCAGGGGCTGCAGTGCAGCAGAATGGTTAATCGGCAAGATGTCAAAACAATTAATATTATCTACTGTTTGTTTTAATAATGAGATTCCTGCTGTTGTGCCCTAAAGCAAGGCACTCAACCTAGTCACTTCAATAAACATACACCTGAGGAGATTAATAAGAATTAAAATTCAAACTGTGATGAGAAGCCTTAGGTAAGGGCATCTGTGGGGAGGAAGATGCAATACAGCAGAGAGACAATACACACACACACACACACACACACACACGAACACACACACACATACACACCACAAACAAGTAAACACAACAGCTGAACACCTGACCACAAAAGAGTCAGTAGTGCCGAAACCCAAACAATCGGATGACCCACTATGAACGAGCACTTGGTAACAGAAGGAAGAAAACAGGAAGAAACCTGCACCAGAACCAGGCTTAGGGAGGGGCAGCCATCTGCCGCGATGTGTTGAGGGTGAGGGGGAAGAGAAGAGTAAGGTGGAGGCAGGACAAAAGACACACAGGGGAGAGCACTAGAGTTTAAAATTAATTACTAACTAATTAAAAGCAATCATTCGTAATCAATAATAGTGATGTATAAACACACAGAGACTGAAAAAGAAGCGAGTGAAGAAGAAACGCTTAGTTCACCATGGGAAGCACCTCCCTCATCATGGTTCCTGTTGACCTGGGGGATAGCCAGATACTTTAAGCTTTGCTTTATGTCTGTTGTCCTATAGTGGTGCTTACTTCAGTTATTTAAGATGATTTAAGATCCAACTTTTTGCCTCTCATTTTGTTAAAAGCCTGCAGCCTAACATAACGTAAAATAAACTGTGGATTTGGCTTTTTGGTTGATGCAGATGGCTTACAAATCTGAGGAGCATTTGGTCAGCCTAAGCTTGTTTAAAACCAAAGAAATTGCTTTCTAAGAATTAAATATAGAAATTATGACATACATTTCTCCAGAGATCTTCCATCATTAAAAGTTAATAAACTATTCTCAGTGATGCTTACAGAAGGAACACTGACTGCTGCACAATGACACAAACACACATATGCAGACTTTCCAATCAGGTCCCATATTGTTAGATTTTAACATGTGAGCCCCTGTGGCTCCTGAGGGTGTTTTCCAGAGTCAGTCCCACAGGTTTTTAGCCCTATTTTGTATGGGAGTTTTTAGTATGTGACAGAGTTGAGCAGCCACTGCAGCACATTCAGCAGATGGCAAACAGCTCTGGCCCATTGTGACCCCCCCAAGGGGTAAAACAAGTATAGCTACTGGATGGATTTATTAATGTTTTATAATATGACTGCGACACTGCATGAAAAGTGGGATTTATGTCAGTAAGCAGTCCTGTAAATTGGTGTGGAGAAGCAGGTTAATGACTCTTGACAGGAATTTGGAGTAAGCACAGAGAGCTCCCACTGGTAATTCACCCCTCTCGCCCTGAGGCCAAGGGGAAGCTTTAACATGTAAAATCTGTGTGTAATGCAGTGGATTATACAAATCCAAATTAAGATAGTATGAAGGCCGCCGCTCTTGCAGAGACCACACTGTTTTTCGATGATATACTGATTAAAGATCCAATTTTAACCAGTTTTTGCTAATAAATGAATTAAGCTGATATTATTATATTCTCATAAACTGTAAGCTATGATTAGATTTGCCTCCACTAACTCTGCTGTGATGAGTGCTTAACCATTGCTACTTAAAAATAACAATGATCAAAAAATCATTATGGATGTTGAAAGAAAAATGAAACTTGGAATGAAAGGTATGTTTGTGTGGCTCAACATCAATGCTATCCTTTGACAATGCTGTTTTTAAGGGCACGGAGCACAACATCCCCAGGCTTCCCAACATGAAAGGCTCTAGCTTCTGTGGGGCAGAAAAAAAAACATACGAACACACACAAAGATACCTCAGTCTTAAAATAACCTCTGACACTGGATTAAACTGCCAACTTCTTCTGAGCAGATCTGACATTTGGCACATTACTTCTGTTAGTCATTAAAAGTATCTGTCAGTGAGTTGTCAGGGTCACTGACATACGTGCTGTATTCAGTCAATACGGATCTGTTGGGCTGAAGTCACCTCTGAAGCCTCCGCCGAAAAGAAATCGAGTAAAAAAAAAAAGTCGACGTGTAGGTCTTTGCCACATTTTGTAAACATAGAGTTAAAGTTTAACGTTTTGGGGTGCACTTGTGTGAGGCTTCCAATTTTTTCCGCTTGTCTGCTGCCGACAACAGAAAAGAAAATGCTTTATGTGTGCTCTGGATGATTCTTCTGTTGAGTCTCTGCAGACTTGTTAGCTTGTTCATCGCCTCTTTCCTGAACATGTCAAACACATTTCTGACATATTTACCAGTATATTCTCTGTTTGTATGACATGAATCCTCCAAAAATCCAAGCCAAGTATGGAAGGACTGGAAAAGTGTTTGTCAGAGAGAAGAATGCTGCAAATATGGTCCTAACTATACAGTTTTGTATACAAGACAGACACTTTACTCTTTTGATCTGACTTTACATTTAACAAAAAAGTGTTATTATTCTTTTTAAACCTGAGAATTTATTATAAACACAAGCTGACCTCATGACTGTCGCCTAACATGAAGCGCCAATGGGATCCATTCCTCTATTTTCCATACCGGAAAATAATAATGAATAAGCTCTTAAATTATTCTTGAGTTGTATGGGGTGTCTTGGATTTGTGTGTTAATGAACTGTATTAATTAGTTTTTCAGTTTATGTGAGTGTAGTAAAAACTTTATTGAGAAATGTGTTTTTTAAAGTTTATTTATTTATCAAAACAAAATCATACACCTTTAACTCATCAAACCAATTCAAAACATCAAAAAAACATGAAACATGGCTGCTATTAAGTATTCCTGTTTCTCACATCCATCCAAACCGGATTATTTTTAAGACCAGACCCACAGTCAACATTTTCATGTTCGCTCTATTCTTCAGGCATTTAACTTCGAGCCTGGCCGTGAAATTCCTGCCACAGACGGGGCACAGCAAGTGAAAAAGAGTGCAACATCAAAAATTGAAGAGTTGCAGGGAATTTTGTCACTGCTGGTATTGTGTGACTCCTTTTGATTGGAGGTTTTAGGTCATCATTGAGCAAATTTCAAATTAAGTGACATGGTTATCAGTGTTAGTAAATTTGGCCATATATGACCTAAGTGATGGGCCACCTAGACGTGCACCGAGCATGGGTTCCCTGTTCAGCCAGGGAAACCCACGCTGTGAACCTCTGGGCACACATTTTTTGAGTGGATGTTAATGCCAGGGAAGATTTGTAACTCTGCATTTCTTCAGTCAGCAGAGAACATATGACTTTTATACACTATGTGCCTCAGCACTAGGCAACCTCCCTATGTAACTTTACCTGGTCCACTTCATGGCCTAGTTGCTGTGCTCTAAATGTTTCTGCTTTGCAATAATATCACTTACAGGTGATTTCAAGAAATTTCACGAACTGGTTTCTTGTTGTGGCATCCTATTACACTGTCATGATCAAATCCAGGGAGCTCTTTGGAACCATTCATTCTTTCACAAATGTTTGTAAAGGCAGACTGTATGCACAGGTTTTTGACTTTATACACCTGTAGCAATGAGGCTGAAAACAACTAAATTAAAAAATTAAGAGACCCTATAGTGTATTAGCTATTCTGCTATGGGTGCTATTCATCTTCTTGCCATAGAAAAGATAAAACTAGAACTTGCCAAGTGTCACTTTAGTGTCATTATCCAAAATGCAAATTGATGTCAGCTACCTTTTTCTTCACTAAGTACTTATTGTGCAATGTACCGTACGCTGTAGCACATTAAAAATTAAAAGCATTAAAAAAAAACATTAAAAAGATTAAAAGCAATGAATGCTGTTCAGGATCATTTCAGACCATTTTAACCACAGTTTCTATTATGAAGTCAGTACGAAATTATATTAAAACACTTAGATTTACCATTAAGGGGAAATCAACCTAAAGTAACTTTATGTTGTAACTACATTGTGACACACACACACACACACACACACACACACACGATTATCATTTTTGAAAGAAAACTTAAAAGTGTTGCTTTCCAAAGAAGAATGGGGAATATCAGGTTATTATTATAAACAAGTCAAGACAGACAGGATGTGCAGTATGCAATTTTAATCATTAATTCTTGTTTTCGCTCTTCTTTCTACTTATTATACATTGTTTGATTAAGGTGCCATTTCCTAACATTAAATGTACTGCACCCATTATTTTAGCACCATCTCACAGATTACACACTTTCTAAAAGTAGCAGTGCATGCAATATTTAATAAATCTGAAAGCCTTACAAGTATATAATTAGGTGTCAAACAAACAAATTAAATTTTTACACAGGAGATACTCACACACCCACACACACACACACTGTTCTGGCTGAAGAAAGTAAGTATTCTGTGGTGCCAGTAATTCTCCAAGGGGAGAAACAGTTGCTGTAGCACTACACACACACATGCACTCACACAGCTGCTACAGCAGTGTTTTACACATGACAGCTTCTAAACTGATTAATTCAAAGTGAAGTTTCAAAGTGAACTTAATAGACATGGCGGGATGCTGCTACATGAGTGTGTGTGTGTGTAACAACACATCATCCTACTACTGCTCCTACTGCTGAAAGCATTGTCACAGCAAAACAAATGTAATTCAATCAAACTCTTATCTCATTGGTTCAACTCAAAGCTGGTTATAGCATCATCATCGTGTCTTCAAATAACATCAGCCTCAAATTTTAAGAAGCATCTCTGGAGAGACTAATTAGCCAAAAAAATGTGGTTGATTTCAGAACATGTTTACACAGCTGAAAAATGTTTCTGTTTCTGCCTCTGGTGAATATTTATTAAGGTTGCAAATCATTTCACTTTTCTCCATAATTGAAATCATTAAAAGCCCTAATGACAAAATCCTACAAACCTCAGATTTATTATGATTATTGTGGAGAAATGCAGTTTAACGCTTGTGTTTTTTTCCCTTTTAGTTTTCTTTTCAGAAGCAAGCCACCATACTAAGTACAATACTATGCAGTCTCAATAACTCTGGTAAATATTCTGATTTTTAAGCTTTATAATAGGACAGGCTAAACTCAAAATAGTTTACAAGTAGTATAATAATGGAAGGACAAAGTACTTTGTATTAATGTCAAGTTATAATATTTGGTTGGAGTGTTTTCCTAGTATGGAAGAAGCAGAGAAGCTCATTTTTGTTTTCCTGCCACTGGTTGATGCATAATTGTGTCGCTGACTTCCTTGGATGATGAGGCAGAAAGAGCGATGCTTTGGTGTGTATATGAATGCACAGATCCAATCCATCAAAACTCACTGACATTTCTCACTAACACAAACATTTGCGAAGTCGGCGTGCAAATGAAATTAAGCAACATCTACACACACTGTGGTTTCATTCCTCACGTCCTCCACAGAGAGGCCATTACACAAGACACAGTGGTCATTTTCAACCCCTCTCATAGGCAAACACACAGTATGACACAATAATTTGTGTGCTGCAGCGCAGAACAGAGACGAGCCAAGTTTTCACTGAGAATAATCTCTGCTAAAATGACTTCCTTCATTAAAGAGGGATATTAAGGTTTATTCCTCTTTCTGGGATTTCCAGATCTATCTTTTTGTGATAGAGCACATTTTGGTTTATTCATAATGACGTTATGCTGTATAACTATTTATCAGCCTTTAAGATCTCCCAGCATGAAGTGTATGCATAGTACAAGGCTCTGATCACAGTCAAAGAGAACCAAATTAGACGTTATTTCTCTTCATGAACATAGAAACATTCCTTAATGATAAAGAGGAGCTCATGAATTCATGTTGCTGTAAAATTCATCAGAATATTCACGATGCTTTGGTTAATATACAGTGAAAAGAGAAAACAAAGAACAATTGTGTCTGATATACCCACTTGCTCATATTCAACATTACTATTAGTGAAAACATACGGTCAAAATCACTTGTCGTGCTTTAATTTCAAGAAAGACTGTTGAATTATATTTGCAGCATATTTTTCTGTCTTTGTTGTCAATTGACAGGTTCCAGGTGTTTCTCTCGCGCATATCCATGAAGTAAAGTCAAATTTACTTCACCACTCAAAAACGTGGTGATTTGGATTGCAGCATCAGCAGTATTGGCAACACAAGTTTACATGGACAATCCTTGCTGGCCAGTATCTCCAAGTATAAGACTGATAACACTATGTTATTTCATTTTTTTCAGACAGACAGACAGACAGACACACACACACACACACACACACACACATTTGTGTATTTGTCATTGCTACTGGTTTCAATTTTGTTTTCCTTTCATCTGAATTGTTATTCAGAAGTTTAAAGAAAGATCCAAATTTCTTCTACAAACTCCAAGATAAGAGAATAGCATAATAATTCATGCTCTACAGCAAAACACTAACATCTCTGCACAGATGAGACTATACTTTAAGAGTGTAATAAAAGTAGATGGCTGATGATCTGATCACAGGGTTTTATGAAGCCTTTTGCTCTGAAACAAGGTGACAGTAAAGTCTCCTGAGACAACAAACAGCATTGTGTTAAAGTTTGGTAAAGGCATGCCTGGAGGGGGGATATGGGGCACACCTGAGGGTATATCAAGCCTTATCGTCACCAAAAAACAAGAGAAAACAAGAACTTCACATGTGACATTTCATGCAACACTTACAGCCAAGCACAAAGGTTTTATTTGTATATCTGTCAGATCTTAGCTGGTTAAAAAAAAAAAAAAGAAACCTGAATCCAGTGACAAACTGTTGGACTGAAGAAATACGGAGCTTTTAGCACCTGCATAACAATAAGCCAAAAACTCATGTAGAAAAGTTAAAACAATAAATGAGCAAATTTGCCAGATTCAAAGGGCTAAGAGACTGAAATGTTCTTCTGACATGTCTGTCATGACAAGTAATGACAAAACACCAACACATGACAACTGAACATCACACAACATGCCAAAATAGAATCCTGCTTGACATTTTGCCCCCAACCCCCTCCCCCATGCCCCACTGTCACTAAATATTCATAAGACTTCTGTCAGTCAAATGATTAAAGGCTCAAGATGTGACTGCAAGTGGTTTATTATGAGAATCAGGATTAATTTTTATAGTGATACAGTTAGTGTATTTATTATCCAGTATCACGGCAAAATGGGTAATAGACATGCAGGTCCACTGTCTCCACTGCACGTTTTGGAGAGGCAAAGCATGAAACAGACATGCATGCAGAAATTGCATTATACTGCAGTTTCTGCAATCTTGCAATATATTGCAAATAAAGGATTTAAAGTTGTTAGTGAGCAAAAAACATATGAAGTAGATTCCCGGGTCCCTAATGGTCAGAAACGATTCAGCTAGCTAATGTATATTAATGCAAATGTTTTAATGATGTGTTTTTAAACATTTTCCTGTGATTATTTTCATATTGGCTTGAAATAAAATAGCTCTCTCTGCTGTTACTGCATATTACTGCAACTTCTGCATATGTGTACATTTAACATTTTGGAGAGGCAAAGTGTGAAATGAACAATAGACACACCGGTCCATGCTTTCTGGGCATCTGTTGCTACAGTTAATGTTTTTATATTGATTTAAACACAATTAGTCATTCAACAAATATATGTCAATAATTTACTTTACGTAAAATTTAACTGAATTATTTAATTTAAGTCCCTCTCTTTCCCATAGGCATGTTAAAATAAAATCCCCCCTTGCATGGGCACTTAAATTGGCAGGTAGGGTATATTTCTACATGTGAGCCAAAACAAACAAACAAATAAAATACATCTAGCAAGTTTCCACATTCAGCAGTCCATGATTCCCATTTAAACAAAATGAAATATAAAGTAGCAGATCTCAACTTCATAGAGTTCTGTAGATAATCAGAAATTTCTTGACATGAAATTTAGTCCCCACTGGATATGCTGTAAAAATTCAGCAGAGGAGGGGATAAACATCACCCTCCAGCAAATCCCCAATTAAAACTTAACTCCTTGAACCAACCTTTTAAAATATTAATTTCAAGACTTAAACTTAGTTTAACACCACTGAAAAAATCCAGGTTCACCAACACCTTTGTGCCAAGTTGCTTCAATGGAGGATGATCGAGGGCTAGCACAGCATGTTCCAATGGGAACAACAGTGATCGCAGCATATCAATCTGTATGACAACTGCAAAGTGCTGAATAAAATATCACCTGTACATCTATCCACTGGCTCTGCCTCGTCCAGCCAGTTTCTCCCCTCTGGGGCTGATTCAGCTCCAGAGCACCGGGATGTTATTTCAAACCTCCAATACTTCCTTTGCCAGTCTCATATCTTACCTTTGGGACAGATTATGGTTCTTTTTTTCCTCAACGTTCCCATCCTGGCTTCTCTTTCTGTGACAGGGTGCTTCTTTTCCTTGGCCATGGATAAAGGCTCTTTATGCCAGTCAGCTGGCTCAGCGGTGGGATTCTTTTATTTGTTGGTTGCTGTCAGCCAGCTGAGTAACCTCTGGCAAAATAGCAGTATTTGTGTGTGTGTCTGCTTGTGTGTGCGTGCGTGTGTGTATTGTTAAGGTGCGTAACCTTGGCAGTACACTGAGATGTCTTTGTGTCTCCTGGACTCCTGCCTGCTGTCTCTCCCTATTTGTGGGTCACATCCACTCCTGGTTCCATTCCTGACACTGGCGGCATAACACATGACATTAAAACACCAAACCCTGATGCCACAGAGCCCGTGGAGAGTGAACCCTGAGCTATCGTCTAGCGAGCTGTCACCGTGTGTAATGTTTGCTCTCGGCTTACAGAACTGACATGTCTGTCAACAGACATAGATTATTTTCAACTTCTGTAAAAAGGTAACATTTTAAAAAAAAATTGTCTGTAAATCAATAAATCCAAACATTTATGCAAAAATATTTTAAAAGATGTTTACTTTATCCCTATTACAAGCGATACAGTACATATGTGAAGCCGATATCTGATATTTATCTATGTTAGAACCAATTATATATAACAGTGTTGGCTAAATTTACATAAAAACATGCTGATGCTTGTGTACTTACTCTGGAGTTCAAGTTCAGTCCAGATTTCTACAGTACCACCCAGTGGAGGAGATTAATATGATGATCGGCTTGGAGCTCCCAGTCAGTTCTGAAACATCTCCAGCACTGGCTCAAGGTGATTCATAGAAAAAGAGATTTCATATTCTCCTTCATCTTCTTTGCTCTCTGAATATTTTTGAAGTGTCTTGCATAGCATTTTGATCCATATATTAAAGAGATTGATTTGGTTGGCTTACATTTCAAAACAGTGTGGGGGAAAAAATGGCTAAGCAAAGGAGAGCAGATAGAGAGAAGACTGGGAGGAGTTAATACTCCCCAGTCTAATCAGTGTCAATATCTATGTGACTCTATAGATGTCTCTTTAAAACCATATTAGTACAGAGAGGCCTCAATTTATCAACTTACACAATATAAGTTTATAATTTTTTGCTTCCAGAGAAGTGTACAGAACAAGCTCAAAATCTTGAGCCAGAAAGGATTGCTGAATATGAAAGTATTCATCTATTTGTTTATTAATCTTTCCATAAATATTCACCAGAATTGCTTGATGTAAAACAAGCTCCTTATAGGCATGACTTCAGGGGTGTTTAAGATAATACGCTGAGCACACAGATACACTGGGAAAAAATGAAAGGTGGGAGGAAAGGTGAAACCTTTGTAGATGGGCTCCTGTCAAAACACATCACTATCACTGCACAGAGCCAGAGAAGCAAAGAGTCAATTACTGTCTGACCCTCAGAGATTTTCCTACCTCTATATTTAAAATTCACTGTTTCCAAACATCCAGCTTGAATTAGGCAGGCCCTGCAGAGAAATGTAATACTCGAAAGCTGACAGTTGGCTCCATCATTATGTGGAACTAACTCCTATTTCCTTACTCCCTTACAGGGTAACACTGCATGCCTAGAGAACCACAGCTTTCACTTGGTTTCACAAGTCTAGATCCTAGAACATAGAAACCACTGGGGGGGGGGCTAGCATGCCAATGGTAAACAAAAGTAAGCACAGGGAGTTGGAAGGTCATTGGTGTCACACATAAAACTGTGATAACCACAGAACAGACATGACAAGGGGGGGAAATGTAATATAAAAATATGTAATATAAAATATGTATATTTTATTGACAGTAGAACATAAAACAGTATTGTTGGGATAAAGGCAACGAAAGTAAGTGATACTAAAAAGAAACAGCCAGAATAACAACTAATTAGATTACCTGGTAACCGGCCACTAACATGGTTGAAAAAAGAGCATCTTAGAGAGGCAGGGTTTGTCAGAAATAAAGATGGGAAGAGGTTCCCTAATCTGCACAACAACTATATATACAAATTGTGGAAAAAATGTATAATAATTTTTCTCAAGGTAAAGTTGTAAAGACTAAGAATATCTCATTATCAACACTGCATAATATCATGAACAGAGAAATCTCTGTGCACAAAGGCTGAAAAATGTGTTGTGATCTTCACATCCTCAGGCAGCACTGTATTAAAAACAGGCATGACTATATTGTGGAAATCCCTACATGGTTTCAGGTACACTTCCACTAGTCACTGTCTATAAACATAGTTACCTTTCCTATCCACAAATCCAGGTTAAAGCTCTATCATGCAAAGGTTAAGCCATGTGTGAACATGGTCAAGAAACACTGACATCTTCTCTGGGGAAAAGCTCACTTAAGTTGGACTGAGGCAAAGCGAAAAATATGTTCTATCAATTTGTTAAAATTAATTTATTTATTTATTTTTAGTGAGACATGGACACTTTATTCTCTGCACATTAGAAAAAAGGGACCATACAGCTCGTTATTAACACTCAGCTGTCAAGTCAAACACTTGTATCTCTGATGATGTGAGGGTTCGTTAGTACCTATGGAGTGGAAGAGTCCAGGGGCACAAAGTGGAAGAGTCCGGGTGCTGAACTGGCCTGCCTGCAGTCCAGATCTTTCACCAATTGAAAGCATTTAGAACACCATGAAGTGAGAATGGGACAACATTCCTTCTCTAAAGTCCAACAACTAGTCCCCTTAATTCCGACATGTTTACAATTCCAAGACTGTCTATCAGGCGACCTGTGTATTTGATATTCTTAGCTCTGTGTTTAGCTACAATTGTGTGCATACAATGTAATGATGGGTTTCTGTTAATTTATTTTTTACTTTGGTGCAATGTGACAAACTTTGATCATTTAATTTTTTAAATTTGATTGAAGTGTCAGTTATATTCCCGTACTTACTACTAATTGTCCTACTATACACATGCATGTTCCTGCTCCACACTATGGAAATGCTACATTCATATTTTACAATGATTTAACGTAAGAGGCCAAAGACCGACTATTTAGGGATTTTTCTGAAATTGGACCCTGATGTAATGACAGAACAAATCTCTACTTTAGGGGCCCTGTTTTCATACACAATAAAACCTCACATGACAAATTTAAAATGGGTGTTTTGAATTCATGGCTGTGGCAGGAAAGCAGCAGTCTTTGTCTCTGTTAACGCTGGATTTTAAAAATTGCCTCACAGCAAGAAGGCCAGCGTGGACCTTTGTGTGTGGACTTTTGGATGTTCTCAATCCCTTCATGGGTTCTTTCGATCACTGTGGTTTCTTTCAACAGTCCAAGAAACGTGCATGTTCTCTTTCTTGATGATTCTAGACCAAAGATGTGAAAATGAATGACTGTCTGCCTCTTTATTTAAACCCTGTGATAGATTTGTGATTGACCCATCTTTTGGCCAATGTCAGATATTATAAGTTCAAATAATTTAAAAGAAAAACTAGCACCAAAATATCTTAAAAATATTTTTTTGTCAACAAAGCTGCTATCAGAAAACATTATACAAATTTTAAAAAGTACAACAGATGAACAAAAAAAGAATTTTCTCACATAGAAAAACCCCCCGAATAAAACCATCTAAATGGGTTACCAGTTCATCTCTTGCACGTGGGTCCTCAATCTAAAGCCCTGACAGTCCGCTGCCAAATTGGTTCTCCTCCAAACACAGCAAATGATGATAAATTAACAGCTGGCCTTGTTTGTGAGAGACAGAGTAGTCAGAACAAGCAGCTACCTGCCGCAATTGCTTTGACACTCCACAGAAGAAGAGCTGCTCATACAGTACTTCAAATGATGAAAAACCAATTTAATTCAAATGAAACATTCCTGGGGTTTATTACATTATTAATCCTACTAAAACTGGAACTTCAACAAAAATAAAATAGAAAAAAAAAAACAGTGTGAAAAAGCTTTCACTGGCAAGTGATAATATATCCCTTGGAACTCTGAGTAACTGCAAACACACACAGACACACACATATGAATGCACTGTAGGTGGATAAGATGGCAAAGACTGAAACATATGTAGAAAGAAGACACAGAGGAGCGGCTGAATCCTAAATGTAATAAACTTCTGAGAGATGCACCAAATCCATGGCTATCATCATCATCATCTTCCAGGATAAATCTGCTAGCAACGAGGCACATCATGAGCCAACACAGTTCACTGATTGTGTTAATTACTCTGTCAGTACACCAGCATGACTCCGATTGTTTTGAGTTTTAAAATCAGAATGACAAAATACTCGAATGAGAAACGTCTCTTGACTCGCTAGAGCTGCATGCAAAAAGTGGGCAAAAAATGGGAGAGAACTCGCGGTTTTACCGAGTTAAAAAGCAAAGTCTTACTAGTGGTTTAAAATTCAAGACAGGCAGAAAGCGCTATGTGTGACCTGAATAACAAGAACACACTTTGGCAAAGAAAAGAGAAAGAAAATAAAGAGATACACAATAATAGTTAGGAGAGACCCAGGGATAGACAGGGTATCACTATCTGCTCTAACACCATGGTATTACAAATATAAATTCACAACCTTCTGGCCAATCGATGTCTGACACTGTATGTGCTTCACAATGTAGAGAAAGAAAGAGGGCAAGTTATACTAGAGGTGGAACAGGCAGATGCTGAATACTATCACTTGTTGCTGATATCACATAACAAATGATGAAAGCAAAAAAATTCATGCCCCTAATATAACCCTATTCCTGTTTGCTCTTGCTCCCTACATTCAGATATTTTTAGTGCATACAGACTCTCTTTCCACCTTCCTCCCTGCACTCTAGTCCTCCTTTTCTCTACCTGTCTCCCTCCTAATCTGGTACTTAATATCAGCCAAGCTGCTTTTTTGCTGTCAGTGTTAAAGCAAATCCAACATCCTTGGTCAGGCTGTATGCTTTTCTGGGTCTTACATTCTAGTGAAGGAGAAAAACAGCTAACTGATTCAACTCTCACCTCCTTGAAAGAAGCTCAGTCGTCCCTATTAGTGCAGTCACGGTTGGAGTGAAAGAGCGAGAGATCTGTGAGGTCAGGCGAAGCTTTGACTAAACAGTGGGGCATTTTATGGCCAGGCCGAGGTGTTGTTGGGTGCTGCCAAAACTGCACTAGTGTAAAGAAAGCACATCAATAACTTGATTCATGGGTTCATACCCACTGTGCAAAGTGACATCGGTGTGACGTCTTTTATAGGTCATTTTTGGATCTCCAATTTTGGTCAACTGAAGAGGTTATTTTGTAACACCAGGTCTTTTTTTTTCGACATCTGCTGAACGTCTAGTGTTGTTGTCGGTAGGACTTCCATGTACAGGAAGTTATCTCAATTTGAAAAACAAAGTTTACCAAATTATCAACAATTATTATTTGCTGTGTTGCAACTGTCATTGGTTTACTTTACTGCTCAAGAAATATTTTAAACCAGAGGCAAGTTCTGAAGCCTTGCACTGCCGTCCCATTAGCCTGTTGTTACATAGCTTCTATTATTTAAAAAAAATAAATCATCATAACAAGAAGCCAGCATCATTCCTACAAAAAAGGAACATTTGGTTCCTAATCAATTAAGTTAATTTTATAAAATGTTTTTATGTTGCTACCAATAAATGCGGTTCACTCAGTAAAACAGCTGTACACATCTGGCTGCAGTGCCCCACTCACTGTAATAGCTCATTCACATATTTCAGCTTCTCTGAACAGTCTGTGGAGTGGACAGGACAAAAGGATGTGATAGGCTTTGGTAAGTAGCTCATTTGTCTGAATTAGTGTCTG
This sequence comes from Oreochromis niloticus, assembly GCF_001858045.2. Lineage (NCBI taxonomy): Eukaryota > Metazoa > Chordata > Actinopteri > Cichliformes > Cichlidae > Oreochromis > Oreochromis niloticus. The sequence goes on from NC_031979.2 coordinate 9,837,701, forward strand.
ATAAACAGTTCAGGTTGTTGCTATCATGCTGTGTAAATCTAAAGGGTTTTGTAACTATATTACACACCAGTGCTAGCATCTGCTGCGTGCTAGGTGTGCTTAGTTTATATGCTTTGTGGTTATCTCTGTGCAGCTAACCAGTGGATTAACATCGGTTATGCCTGTTGATCCATCACTCTGGTCTCCAGGCTGGTTCAGGCAGACCACAGGGAAACACCACACATCTGTCTGCTTTCTCCTGTCAATGCTCAAATATTTTTTGTACAATTTCCTTGATATTCTTTACAGTTTAGTAAAGTTTATGTATTTGTTTATTTACAAATCTTAATAGTGTTCATACAGAGACTAGTTGATTTTTATTTTATATTATTCTAATTCTGCTTCATGATATTAGAGTTTATAATGAAATATTTGCACATGTATAGTCAGTATGAAAGAGTTGATCTGTGCTAGACATCAGTCTTGAGGATTTGTTGACTTTTTGAAAGTTCAATTTGCCCATTTACTTACAGCTCTTATTTCTATTGCACACCTGTGGGAGTACTCATTTATCACTGGCTTCACTTTAATACTGAAAAACATCTTAAAAACGGTAGAATTCGGGCACGTTTTGATTATGGATTATGTTTTTGCTCGTGCACTTGCTATGGCATAAATATCATTCCATAGAATTTCTTCTTTCTTTATTTTATCCTTTTGGGAAATTCATGCTGTTTACTTTATAACATTGATTAAAATGACCTGACATGACATGATTGAGGCATCAAAATTTCATATACTGTAGTTTTGTCTTAGTAACTTTTTTCCTTTTCTATACCTTGACATCATTTTGTATCCTTCAAACATCTCAAATAATTTAAAAACAAAAAAAACAAAAAACTGAAGTAGTATTTAGTAGCTGGAACTCATATTTCTAATTAAATATGAGGTCCAAAGAGATATTGATTCAAGTGAATTTTACATCGTTGTTGTTTTATAGTAAAGTATATTTATTTGGCTCCAAGTCAAATAAATATTCTTGAGAGCTGCAAAAATTCTCAAGGCTAAAAAGTTACAAATATTAAAAAATAATAATAATTAATATCACCACTCTTTGTATTCATAAAGTAACAGAACCCCCACTATAAGCCTCAATACAGCAGTTTGTGGCAGTTAGTCCTGTTGCTCATGGCACTTGTTTTCACAATGTTACTGTCGCTTCCCAATTAGGCCTATCGGAGAAGTTGCAGTACACTCTGATATATGTTCCCTTCCACCAAGAGTCTAGTCATTTTTGCTCTGCTGCATTCAATCCGGTTAATTTTCTGACAAACGTACAGAAAAGTACTTTGTTTGACTATCAGTGTTTCGGATGTGGAATGTGGTGAAACGTTGGGGGTGATGTCTTTTCTGGTGTGCTGAATACTAATTGTAGGCAAAATCTCTTGGGGGTTAGTTAATTACTGATGACTGTCAACTATCTGAGGAAGCAGGGATAAGCTCAGCGAAGTAAAGGCTGCCATTAAACACCTGGCTGGGGACTGAGACAGATGGAAGACTTTTTTAACCTGTTGACAGGGCTGTGGCACTCAGAGGGAGGGTGCTGTTCACAGCTTGTGGTAACACATAACACTAATGTTATTTTTTTAAGCCTCTGTTTTAAAGATATAAATCTGAGCACAACAGGATCTGTGAAGAACAGCATAAAAATCAACCAGTTAGAAAGAGAGAGAGCACAAGAGACTGCTTGTTCACGCTCTCATGTGGCTATTAGATGTCTTAATATATTCATATAACAAATCAAAATAATATCAGCAAAAATACAACATGCTTTTTCTCTTAAATGGCCTCTCTCGCTCTGATATGCATTTTTCAACTAGCTTGTTGTGCAAAAGTTCCACTGTACAATTACACTTAAATGAATGAAAACAAGCATTTGTACGTGTTACTATGGCCCATATCTGCTTTGACTGTGGACCACCTACAGCATCAAACATAGGACCGCACACAAATAACTTAGACACATTCTGAAAATGACATCTGCTGTTTAAACATGATCTTTGAGCTTGGGCTTTATGAAGAACCTAAAGCGTTCAAGTCATAAAATCAACTGTGCAATAAGGCAACAGTGCACAACAACACAAGTGTGCGGTGTCAAATTCAAGAGCAAGAGTGCAAGAGAAATCTGAGGGAAAAAAACAACCAGGAAGAGACAGTAACCCATGTTTAATTCAAAATCACACCAAAGAAAGTGAGGAAAGGTCAGCAAATCAAAACCAAAAAAATACAAAAAAAATACAAAAACTTCCTAATGTGTCATTTATATAAGAAAAAATGTGTTCTACCTGTATTCAAGGTCCATGAAGGTTCAGGAAGGAGGACACCCGGAGACAGCATCCCAATAAACGAGAAAGAAAGAGAGAAAAGGACAAATAATTAACAATCAAAGACAATAATCTGATCGATTGAAAGGTAATGTAAAATAATCAGTTAATCAGTTAAGAAAACAGACAAAAAACAAAACAGTCAACATATTTTAAAAGGTGCAAAATTTACTTTGAAGGGGAACCTTCTCCATTACCCGTCTTCTCCATCAGTGGTCATTTGTTTGCAAAACTTCAAATAGTTTCTCCACCAGCAGGTCTGCTTGGTTTCCTACGCTTTTCAATTTATTAAATATCCAAAACTGGTTCTGTACAAGGAACCACGCCTGTGTTTACCCTAACAGAAGTTCCCAGAAATATCTATTCTGTGATGTATCATTTTTTTGAGTTTTTCCATTAAAATGTCATATCCAGGTTTTTAAAAATCCCAATTAAACACAGAAGCACCCCAGAATAGAATACAGTTGCATTAAAAACTTCCTCTAATGTGCTCATTTTTTTAGAAGAAACTCACTGGTGGCTCAGCATCAGACAAGAAAACCTCTTTGATTTCTAAAAAACCCCCCAAAAAACAAACAAAGAAAACTTTGAAAAGACAACCTCAGTGAAAGAGATTCCTGTTTGCCAAGCTCAGGTACTCCTGAGTGTGAGGGAACATAATGCACAAAACATGCTCCATAACGAACGATACACTGAATGTGCTCACAATATTACATTTCATCTTTCGATTCTTTTTGACATTATTTTATGAAATGGCCACAGTCCTTAATCTAGTTCACTCTCTCTCTCTCTCTCACACACACACACACACACACAGGTTACCATGACTGGGAGAGCTACACTCTTTCCTTATAATCTGTTTTGTCCTCTGCTGCTCTGGAATCAGCAGAGCTAGAAAAACAAGTCAGTATTTACGTATTTCTCCTAACGTCAGAAGTAATGCAAATTCTTTAATCGGGAATTTCATGACAGAATTTAGAAGTACTATAAAAGGATAACACAATAGGTGTGTACTAACAGAAGAAAAACAGTATTATGACTCAGCCTACACAGGGAATCAAACTTCAGTGTAGTTTTATCATACACCACTGCTTGCATCACAGTGTGTCACACGTTTCGCTTTTTCAGGCAGGAAAATTAATGTGGTGGAAGATTAAAACAGAAACCTGGTAAACACCCTGGACCCAGTAATGACAAATGAAGATAAGATAATGCCAAAGCTTATCTGATTTCAGACTGCACACCTCTTTCACCAACATCTCGCATGTAATCAGTTTGAATATTACTGCTGTGTCCTAGGGAAGCTATGTGAAATTCAATTCATACATCCATTTGTTTCCTTTATAAAAGGAAGTTATCCTATTATGTAAAAGCCTTGAAGCCTGAAATAATGCTAGAAATAAGGTGAGTAGCCAGTCGCTTTTGAGCTCAAATGTATCTTATTTGAGATCTAGCCAAAAACTAAGATTAGCAGCCAACTCCTGAGAGTCACAAACTGGCTTTTAAGGCCATGATAAAGCAGGTAGGTGAGGAAGAGACAGAATGAAGGGTCAGTTACAACGTTACTGTCTGGGAACACGGTGCCCAGATGTTTCCAGTTGGCACATAATAAGCGCAGCCCTGCCCACAAGGGTGCTGGGACACATACAGATGAAAAAAGGATGAGAGTACAGGGCAGGGGTCATCCCTCCCAACAAGAAGGTTCCTACAGGGATCCCACAAAACCCAATTTAGCAGTCAGTGTGTCATATCCAATACCAGGGAAGCAACATTATTACCTACACTGTCACAACACTCCTGCACCTCAGCAAATGGATCTGAACGCAAATTATGACAAGGTTAGAGTGAAAAACAGGAAGACATTGATGGGAACTCCCCTCACCCCAAACAAAGCTGGCATAAAAACTTACTACAGTACTGCACAGCATAAAGAACTGGGTACAATATTGTCTTTGGCCTTAATGTTTTTCATGTCCAATCTACAGGACAGAAGCAATAATAACCAGCATATTAGTCGCTGTTTTGGGCAGTTCAATAAGTTCAGAAAAGTCAAGGATACTGGTCTATATAAATGGCTTACATCAAGTACCACTGCATAATTGGCGTGGAGTCCAATTCACAGAATACTTGAGCTGATGCAAATCAAATCTATTTAAGAAGTAGCAACACAATTTATTAGTAATATTCTCAATATCCTATAGCAAAACTGCCCGACATCCCAACTTACTGGCATCCACCTGGAGCTTAAAGGACTCATAGAGAAGTAGAGGAGTCAAAACAGGAGCCAAACACAACAGATTTGTCACAGTATTAAACACACTCTGACATACAGGGGAGCACAAAAATTTTGCAGTGCTTTCAAGCAGATCCATCAATGGTACAACCACAGTGGAGAGATTTTCTGCCAGTGAAAACACCATCTCCTGTCCTCAGGAAATTCCATACACTTGGGTGCAGTCAAATGCTCCACCAACACGCTGCAGAGTTTTAAAATTCTTCAGGCAACCACGTACGATGGGGTAAGCCAAGAAGTTCTTCAAAATGTTCCCCACTTGTTAATCTATCCTCCCTTTAAATATCATATTAATGGATTTGTATAAAGAATGATTGTTGTGATGAATTCGGAGCATTCTAGCATGTGCAAAGCGACCCTCCGAACCGAACACAGGCAGAATATCCACCTTTAGAACAGGGAAAAGTATTTTTTTTTAATATTGTAAAGGGAGCAGGACTAGTTAGGAGCTAAAAATTATGAGCTAAAAGAATTGCTTTCAGAACACTACAAACAGACCTTGTTTTTTGGTTTTACAGTTAAATAATAATATTAATAAAGGGACATTTTCTGTGACTAAACAAAAACCTTCTGATGTATAATTACAGGACAGTCTGAGCGATGAGCTACATTTTCTATAATTTTATCCATTTATCTGTTTTCATTTACTAGAGCAGCATTTCTCTTTTATGCAGAAAAACTGAGATGCACTGCTGAAATTGCACTTCTGTTTCTAATATTAAGACATCTCAGAGATTAAGTGTGTTGTTAAACCTCTTTACACTGACAAAAAGAGAAGTTTCACTGGTCTGACCCACTTAAGATCAAAGTGGGGTATGTGTGGGCCACAATGTAAAATGAGTTTGACATCCCTATCACCTGTTGTATAGGATGATATCTGATTAAAACCAAACACCAATTGTTTCATTTGAATTCTAGATTACTGTTTAAACATACAAATCTGATTAAGCTCCAACATCCCAAAGTGTTTTCTGGCAAATTTAATTCAACTACTTCACTTTGTGCCTTTTTTCAAAGAAATAAAACCATGATTGCCTCTAATGTCGTTTTTGTGTCAGTTATTGTTAAGCTGTTCCTCTAGCCTTCAAATCATCTGAAAGCACTGATTTGATCTGATGTATAATAATGAACCTTCAATGAATGGATGAAGCATGGCTATAAATTAGAGAAAAAGAAAGGACTAAGTTCCCCGGGTGAACCAGGAGACACACAGCAGGCACAGAGGCATAATTACTCACTCTGGTTGAAAAGTGAAATCCCCCACAGTTTCACAGCCACTTATTCTTAGTGTGAGTTTCCCTTTTCTATCATTATTACTTTTTTTTCACTAATATATTTTGACCAGTTCCCAGAGCCCTTTTTTTCTTCTTTTATGCTCATCGTGTATTGCTAATCATGATGCAGCCAACTTTCTGAGATCCCAATGAGATATTATTATGTAGCCATCTGGTTCCACTTCAGAATGAAACCACTGGCTATCTCTTTCTAACAGTCAGAGGTAAAACCTCAAAAGAACGTGATTTAAAGTGGAAAAGATTTTGTTTAGTGGAGATGAAAAATAATAATCAGCTAAGATATTAATCAAAAATACAAAATATTATTGTACATAGTTCAAGTGAAGATATGACTTAATTTTCCTTGCATATAAACCAAACTCCCTGTTATTTTATCTGTTAGCAAGAAATAATATTCTAAACTCATAATTGTAACGGAAAGTAGTGGTGAGAAATCAGCAGTCTTTGTATGGATGATGTATATGATAATTATACACTTAAGTCAATGTGTACTTCTTTTAAGAGAGACATACAAAAATTAATAAAGGAGCCAGTGAAAACTTATGAAAGCTTTTTTATGTATTTTGTGACAAAGTTACAGAAGATAAGATGGAATTTGCAAAAAGTAAAAAAAACCCCAAAAAACAAACAAAAAAAACCCAAAACAACAAAACAAAAACAAAACAAAAAGCAGTCAGCCAACATATTTCCAATTCAGGGTAATGGGGGCCTAGTGCCTACCCCAGGTGCTAAAGGGTTTGTCACAAAAACCAGAAACAGAACAGAAATGTAATGACTTTAGGAATAAGAGCAGGAAAGGTAAAGTTAAGAGGAGACAGAAGAATAGCAGCTGGTCTGTGTTACCACTCTACCCCACAGTCCCTGCTACACACAGCCGTATGCAGACAAGCACAGGACAACAGTACTGTGCTTGTCAGTAAAATATAATGCCAACTACTTTAATTTAACAACTGTAGCCCTCACCACACTGCTCTAATATTTAAAAAAACAAAACAAAAACTCTGATCTATGGCCCAACAAATATAACAACACAGGTAGTTTATTATTTCTGCTACAAAAGGGAACAGGAGAATTTAACAACCAATTCGTAAATTACATTATAAACAGGTATGAAAAACAAGTTCACAAATTAAATTTATAATGTATACTATATATACATATATATATATGTATACTGTATATGTGCGTATATATGTTCATTGCAAAGGATACTGTTAGTCATTTAGTGACAGGCGCACAAAGAGAACTTACATTACAAGCATATTTAAAGCCATTTTCTTATTTTAAGGGTGCAAAAATAAAACCAGCACTTCAAAGATGTCTGACAGTGGGCTATGAGTTGCTTAACTGTTGGTTAAATGTGAGCAATTTATCTGGTGAAACTACAGTGACATGGTTGAATCAGTACTCACCTCACAGTTTGGCATAACCCACTGTAATAGCGAATACCCGCTAAAATTAAAGAGTCAAGACAAAGGTTGAGGGTTCCTGCATGATGTAATTGTGTAATTGTATAATTGATGTAACTGACTGTAAAATACAGGGTAATCTTGCACAGAGCTTTTCTCTGCTTGGTTAAATCTAAATCACACACAATTATTGTATGACAATGGCAAACAGTATGTAGTAATAGTTACCTTAATAAAATGGGAGAATTCAAAACAAGGTTTAAAGATGTGAGTATAAGTCAGGAATTTTAAATAATAATTTTACATGCAACAAGAAATTTATACAAATATTGCTATTTAATTATGGTTAGATGTTGGCAGAAATCTGGAAAAATCTACTGGACTAAGCAAGACTAGATTTAACAAGGACAGTAAAGAGATTGTCATGAATTAATAAACATTACCATCCTGATCAGATGCTATTTGTAACATGAAAAGATCCTATTAATTCTTCTGAGAACCAGAAGCAAAATTCCATAGGAACAGACGAGTGGATTTCACACTGAAATCCAAAATTAATTCATTCTATTGAAAGACTTAATGATAAATAAAACCCAAAATGTATCATTAATGCTTTCAACATTTGGACCACAAAATTTATCATCGTCAGAGTTCTCATGTCAAATGACTAAAAAACCATTTGTGTGGTCACATTACTGAGTCTCTTCAAAAAAAATGACTGAGTCTCTTCAGCGGTCCCCAAGCTTTTTTGTGCCACGGACCGGTTTATGTCCGACAGGGAAACAGAGTTAACGATAAAAACGATTTTAAAAAAATAACGATAAAAACCCTGAAAACCTTCAACTCTTGCGGCCCGGTGCCAAACGGCTCAGAGACCAGTACCGGTCTGTGGGTTGTGGACCGCTGCTTTAGATGACAAAATTTGTTTTGGCACTTTTTAATCAAAGAAAATAAATTAGCAACCTTTAACAACAAGGCTCATATATATATATATATATATATATATAAATATAAAAGAGAATTGGAGAAATGTTTAAATAGCATCCATGCATCAGAGTCAAAGGATGTAATGGTTCCAATTCAATTACTGCTCTGTGAATTTTGGTTAGCCTAATGCTGCCACTCCAGGCCTCTACTGACTCACATTTACAACAATCCACCATCACTGTAAGTAAAGCATTTTGGAAGGTTTAATGTTAAAGGTATATATAGAAGCAAAAAAAAAGAAACCACAAAAGATTCATCCAATATCCTAATGTGCAATCTAATCACGGTCTGAGCTGTTTCATCAAGAAGAAAGAAATGCGTAAGATGTTCTGTCCTGAATTTATTCACAAACTCATCTTGCTTATTGCCTTGAGGTGACTTTTGTTGTGAGCTGACACCATATAAATAATGCTGAACTGAACTAAATTGCTTATTCCTAAATTAAGATGAAATTTGTATAGATGAAGAATAGCTGAAACTAAATATAACTTGGGGCCTATCAACCATTAAAATTCATTTGTGTTTCTGTTAATATGATTCATCCTGGACTCCACTGTCAATTAAAAAAAAACTGAAAAACACCCTATTTAAGAAAAAAAGTCATGCATATGCTCTGAATGTATCAAATAAAAAAAAGAAGGAACACCAGTTTGCTCCACCTTGATAACTACCTATGCCAGTCACATCTTACCTTCCTGTTGCCATGGCCAGAAAATGGAAATGGAAGGTATAAAGTAGTCTAAGAGGCTTGGAAAGAAAAGTGTCTGAACTACTTTAAGTTGGATCCCCTAATGATCCTCTAACTATTCACATGAGTCAAGATGTGAAAACGGGTGTAGGTCACAATTAGCCAAGGTTTCGGGTGAGCTCATTGTGAAACCTCATTTCGGGTAAATGTTTCGGGTGTGTTTGGGGTTCATGTCCCTCTTGGGGGGGGATACTCCCACAGGGCTTAAATCTGGGACTCTCCACCATTTGGCCTTAGAACTGAAGAAGCTTCTCGGATGAGAGGTGAAACGTCTTCAAGCAACTTAAAGAAGTCCAGACGCTTTTCTTTCCAAGCTCCTTAGACTACAATGACCTGGATGGCTGAGAACCTTCACGTCAGAGTATAAAGTATGCGGAATTACCTTGTGTAGGAATAATGCTATACAAATAAACCTGACTTGGCTTAATTTAGGATGGGGATGTTTAGTGCTTTAACATGACATGCCTTCTTTATGCAACGAAGATGAAATATTTGAGAATCTGTTGTTTATGAATTTTCACCCTTTGTAGGGGTGATATATAAAAACAATTAGAAGCCTTACTTACATTTTCAACAGGACGCAAAGGCCTAAGATGGCCTGAGACTGGATGTCTCCTACTATGCTTCCTGTTTTCCCATCTTTTAAAACCCTCCACTGTAAAGATGAATTCAACCCTTCTATTATTCCTATGTCCACATCAGTTTGCTCTTGCTAAAGTGACGCTGATCTTTTCCTGTGAAATCAAATAGTTGGAAGCTAATGGTTTGAGTGAGGCTTGGTTTGTATCAGAAAGATAAGTGAAAGCAGGTGTCCCTCTGGCAATAACAAGTGAAGGACATTTTAACACAGAAAAAGATTCAGCAGTGGTAACATGCGAGACTTTTGGATTTAAAATTGAAATTATGTTTGTAAAAATATGTCAGAGTTCTTTCTGTTGGTTTGCAAGATTCTGAACTCTGTGTGTGTTGAACGAGAAAAAATGGGCGGCTTTGGTTTGGGTCAGATGCTGTCCACCCCCAAGATAAGTCTGAGTTTCTAAGTCAACACCTGCCAACAGCTACCCGTGGGACTGTTATTTGAATAGCAGTAAATAACAATCAGCAACAGCAGGGCATGCTTATTCTTGCAGTGTTGTTTGTCCCTTGCTGTTTTCTTGGTAGTTTTCTTCATTAATCCCAAATACTATAACAGTGTGTGTGTCACTCATGATCTTCTAAAACAAAACACTATTATTAATAATAGATTCAATAAACAGACATTTCATGTATGAGAATAACTGGCAACGTTTTTTTTGGCCTAGCTCAGCAGCTTTTGAATTAATCATTAATGGCTAACATCCATATGATTTGCAGTTCTTTGACAACCTGCATTTCATCCTGTCATGCTTGTAAAATATGAAGTAATAGAAAAAGAAACAATCTGAGCGAGAGCTCTGCGCACTGCAAAATTAGCATGTTGTTATTTGCCTAAAATAATGAATGAGAGAGAAAAATGAAGACAGGTGACGCCAGTTCAGTTACTTTTTACAAGTATGATTTCCTGGATTCAAATCAAATGCATCTGACTTTTACTGAAATCAGATAAGCTTGTTTTGAAGTGTTGTGTTTGAGGATGAATTTGTAAAACAAAAAAATCAAAATATAATCATGAGACTTTAAATGTACCATATTTTCTGCACTATAAGGTGCCCTTAAAATCCTTTAATTTTCAAGCTAGCAGGAAGTTCGCTCGCTAGTTTCCACCAAAACATGATATACCATGTTCTGACTGAGAGATTTCTGAAAAAATTAAAATGTACAGCTCTGCTGTCACTTCCAACATAAATGAAGACAGAAAACTAAACAGCAGTGACTTCTGTAGGGTTACTGAAGTTGGGCTAGCTGGTATGTAATGATGTGCTACGTGATCGGTAGCGACACAGGTATGTTAGCATAACATAAATACAGTGAAGCTGGAGGATGAACGCTAACTTTTTTCCACTCAATAAAAGTTAATGTGAGGGTTCCCGATAGTTAGGGACAAATGCAATCACATGGCAGGATGCTGTAAATGGACCAAACTTCAGTCCGGAGAACAACTGAGATAATCCATCCACAATGCGAGGTTAGTCATTAGTATACTGCAACAACATGGGGATAGAGCAGCTGCGAGAGAATTCAACATTAATGGATTAATGGTACGGAAGTGGAGGAAGCAAGACGATTGAGTTGAGTAAAGTTTGACTTATCTGACTATTTTTTTTTTTCTTAATGCGCCTTATAATCCGGTGCGCCTTATGTATGAAAACAGACCCGTTCATTGACAGTGTGCCTTATAATCCAGCGCACGTTATGGTCCGAAAAATACAGTAAGCCTTATTGCACAGTACAATATTAAATAAGGCTGTTAAGAATTGATGGGTCTTTATGAGAGATCTGCAAAATGTTAAAGGTTAAAAAAGAGACAGAATAGAGATAGAGCTTAATCTCGCTTGGCTTAGAGTAGAGAGACCTGGCACATGGATAAGAAATGATCTCATCTAGTGGGAGATTCAGTAATATCGGAATTAATAATGGGGAATTTTAGTGGCAATGCAGTATAAGTGAGGTTAAAGGAAGGCGTACAACCAAAATTTTATTGGAAAACCTGGACTCATTTATATGCACCACAGTTTGTTTGTTTTTTTGTTTTTGTTTTTAATTTTCATATATTTAAATTTGAGGGAAGGCCCAACGAACAACAAAAAGACCAAGATGATCACTTGAACTGCTTCATAAGAGTTATTGGAAGAGCATATTAAGAGGCTGAAGAAATATCTCTCTCAGTCTAGACCTTACAATATAGAAAATGAATTTGAACACACTGTCATGCATAAAGAACATCCATAAAAAGCTTAAAAAGTGAGAGAAATAGTTTGAGTGTTATATCTAGAAGGATATAATATGTAATGTCAGACATGAGTGTTAAAAGATTGTATAGATTCTGCAGAACCTTTGATAAAATCCTAATTACATGTTGTCTAAGACAAGCTAACCTGTATTCTGGTACCAGTACTCTTCTGCATGCTCATGTTCTAGACTCTGCTCATGTTTTGATTTGTTTTTGATTTATCGGTGGCATTTGGATGATGACCCCTCCTGTCAGTTGCATGCAGAGATAGTCCTCCTTGAATCAATCTGCGCTCATGATATTGCAGTGTTGTAAGATTATGCTTGTGTTTGCCAATGCTGTACTCCCTGTGCACTGGTCCCCCTCAACAGCCAACTGTTTTTCCAGATCTCACCGTTTTTATGATCATTATCCCGTGTGTTCCTGCTCCATCATTCCATCTATCCCACCTTCCTTCCTTCCTCTTTATCTAGTTCGGAGTCATGTGGTGCTGGTGTGTATCCCAGCTGCCATAGAGCAAGAAACAGGGTACATCCTGGACAGGCCACCAGTTTGTAGCAGCGCTAACACAGACAAACAGACAACCATTTCCACTCAGATTCAAATCTGGGGAAAACTTAAAATCACCAATTAACCTCACCCCAGTGAAAAAGAATTCTGGATGTTGTTCCTGGGATCTGCTGGAGCCACTCACCTAGCTGTGGGGTGACTGCACTGAGTGCTCCGGTTACCATCTTCTCGAGCTCTTCTTTCAGCCTTAGTACTTCTCCAGCTTCTCGTGTTCCTTCTTCCTAATGTTGCTAACACTCAGTATAACTACATCTATCATTACGGCCGTCTTCCTCTGCTTGTGCACCACTACTGTGCCCGGTAGGCTAGCCATCACCAGTTTGTCTGTCTGTACCACCCTAGGGGCGTGTCACATTTTGACCTCAGGACTTCAAGGCCATACTTGGCACAGATGTTTGTGTGTGTATATAGCGAGTTAACGTGGATCGCCCCATGCGAGGACTGCACGGCGCTAAGGCGTTAACGAGCAAAACCGAGCTAACGTGTGACGCCACAAATCCACAAATGAATCCTGACAAAGCACACCTGTCAAGTGAAAATCATTTTAGGTGACTACATCATGAAGGCCAAGGGTTTTTAGCGCTGTCAACAGAGCAAAGGGTGGCTACTTTCAGTAATCTAAAATATAAAAGTTATTTAGCAATTTTTTTTGCTACATAACTCCATATATATTTGATGTGATATATTTGATGTCTTCAGAATGTATCTACAATGTAGAAAGTAGTGAAAATAAATAAAACCCATTTAATGAGAAGATGTGTCCAAACTTTTTACTGGTAGTGCAAATCCAAATATACTTTATATTCATTTAACATATTATGATTAGGCAAATTTACAATTAGCTGAGGCTATTGGGTGTGTGTAGTAGAGCTGTTGATAACCTGGAGGAGGTTCAGTCTAATCTCTCTGCCATAGTTCATTTACTCTTTTAATTAACACTAAACGTCAAAGACCTCATAACCAAATTCTGAATTTGATTGGCTGCTTTGAAGGGTTATGTATTTTTTTAAGACACTGACTTTTTTCTTCCCTCTCATATGCCTGCAGAGAAGAGCATGAAGCTCCCTTGTTGCAGTGCATTTTCTAAGTCGTGTCAAACATGTGACTAGAACCTGGTGCCATTTTTCTTTGGTCTTTAACAATGTGTTAATACAAATGACAACCTGAATGCATCATAATGAATGTGAGTAATGAGATGAAACTTTGGTAAGACTGAGGAAAGTAAAGGAGATTCAATGCGCCTATTGATCACTATGAAGGGCAACAACTTTATAATACTCAACACTGTTTTATCAATCCAAGCTTCTCAAAAGTGGAGAAACATGCTTTCTAAGGTTGGAATAACATTTTGTTAATACTGCTTCACATAATCTGTATTTAGCTTTTAAGCTATTTACAGCTTGTTGTAATGCCCCTGATGTTTTAGTTTTGCTTTGGTGCTGCTCATCTTTCTGTTTGCATGACATTGGATTGATAGGGGTTGCACTGAGTACATATTTCATTATAATCCATCATGTGAGAAACTGAGTGCAGGACATGCAGGATGCAGCACCCATGGCATCTTTGACTAAAAGCTGAAATTTTGTCCAAACCAGTCAGGGTATTTGGATTCACTTCTTTATCCACTGGTCTTTTATGCTTTCATTATATTCTCCTGACACATTTTTTCAGACTTAACAGCTGAACCTCTTATGTGAGGAATGAAAGGGAGTTCAGGTTTCAGTGACATCTAAAATGTCAGCATGTGTTGCTGGGATTCGTGTCAAAAGTGGTGTTTAATATGCTCATTAATCTTTGATTGCTTGGAGGCTCTCAGATATGAGCAGAAATGTCAGATCAGCCAGGTTACATGACTAACATTATTCACTCCAGGCTGTCTTTTGTGAGGACATTTAAATCAACAGTTTGCAAAATGGGAAATTATTATCCAACCAAACTCGTATTTTTAGGCATAAAATGTGACCCAACATTAAAACATTGTCCTGCTGCACCACATACGTTCACCAACCCAATTTATGTACTGTACCTACAAGATGCCTGTATGTATGGTAGAGCATGTGACCTTTTCAAAACAGTAAGTACATGTTATTAACGATTAAGTTACCAAATGTTTTACCTGCCAAGGAAATCCCAATAGTTTATTTGCCTAGAGGTAAATCAATTTTTAAGCCTTAAATGAACATCTTTTGTTTTTTTGCTGGAATTTTTTATGTTGTCCATTTTCTGTGTTTGTCTTGCTGAATTTTTAATTGTTCGAAATGAAATAAAGAAAGACAAAAAAAAAAAAAGAATGAAAGATTAATTGCAAGGAAACAGGAAGGTAAGCATGAGGAAATGGGATGATTCAAAAGTAGGGACCATCTGAGTAAATTTAGCCATCGCATTTGTTGGGTAGGTATTTGGTTTTTACCCCTCAGTGGGGTATTGTCGTCACCCCCATTTTGACCTAAAGGTCAAGTTTTATGAAAGTCTTGTGAAGCAAATAACTCAAGAAGGAAGTCACCTAGGATCTTCCTAGGTTCATCAACAAAAAATTTCAAATGAGTTTTAATCTGAGTGACCTGAAGGGTCAAGAGTCAAAGGTCAGAGGTCAAGATGTCTGAAAAGCTAGTGAATACAATAACTTGAGTTCAAGGCAACAGACGATGTTCAAACTGATACCATAGGTGTGTCTACTACAAGTCCGACAAGTAGCACTGACGGTTGCCGGTATTTTTAATTTTAACATCAGGAAAGTCTTTCATAAATGTGGTCACACGTCACACTTAATTTAAGACCTTCTGAATATTTTTTTTAAGAGAAAAGCAAATTTGTGTATAGTTTTATTCTATGGGCTCGATCACCTACTGCAGACACAAGCATTTTTATTCATGTTGTTGTATTTTATATTCCAGTTTATACACTAATTTACTCTGTGGAGGAAACAATACCAAGATTAATCATGCTGTTTACGCAGCAGTCAGTTGCACTGCTGATAGCAAGGAATAAGAGCTGGTGGAAGCTTTGTTGTTGTGAGTCTGAACTGCTTGGATAAATATGTTTGATATTAATTTAGTTTGCAGATGTAGTGAATGTATTCCCATAGTTAAATCCCAAATGAGGAGGTGTGATGTGAAGACCTGTGTGAGAGAATACTGCAGGGGTATGTAGAATTTTCTTATTGCAGTTTAAAACATGACGAGAGGTTGTACATAGGTGAGTTTAAAGCTTTGGGCTGAAAGCTACCTAATATTATTGCTACTGTATAACTGTCATCCCTAGCATTAGACAACTTAACGCCTCACGAGGCAAAGTGTGAGAGAAATGACTGACAGCTTGGAGGCTGCCGAAACAGACAGATGATGAAACTCAGGTTGTTGACTGACAGCTTTTAAAACCCAGGAAGATGTTGAATCAATCCACTGAGCCACTACATTTCACAGTCCACTACACATGGATCATACCAATTAATCATATACAGTCACATTCAACAGAAGAAACATGGTCGTCTTTCAGCTGATATTGAAAAAATATTCTACTCATTACAGTGTCTTACACAGTTAATCTATTATTGCCAAACAATAACATTTCTCAGGTTAGCAGTGTCACATTATGTTAGCAAACAGCTTTGACCGCCATTGACATTGGGCTAATATTACACAAAGAGAATTCTGCAACACATTAGATAAACTGTGATTAATAGTGATTTGGCATCACTAACAAATAGTTCAGCAAAGTGTTTTGGTTGAGAGAAAAAACCATACCATAATCGTCCGTGTTTAAACCCCATTAATTTGTTTTTGAAATATTTATGTGTGGGAGGCAAATTGGCAAATGGACCCTATCACCCACTGAAGTCCACAGTAATTATCTTCTCAATCTAAGCAGGTCTAATTAATGCCTCCTTTGTTGATCCATCAGATGTTCAACATTTTAAACATACCAATTTACTGTGCAGTAAGGTGCTCAGTTATTGGATATAAATCAATGTTCACCTTGTCTAATGACAGAGAAATATTTCATAGAATGATTTATAGCATTAAAAAGGTTACACAGCTTTGTACGATTAATGAAGTTCTTCTCTTTGGGCTCTTTGGGTATCACTAATCAAGCAGCACTCCCCCACAAAAAAACAAAAAACCCTTAGTGCCAACAGAAAAATCCAATTTCCCCAAATCCTTAATTGACTCTATATTGATTGTAAAAAGTTTAGGCATAAAAACAATACATGAAATGTTATTTTTGCAAATTATATCGAAACCACAAAACGGATTTGCAATATGACTTGTACAGAATTTTCTCAGTCTAGACATTTGAATCTTATTTCACATGTGAGATATAAACAATGACAATCTCAAATCCAAAAATACACAGTTGCCAAGAAGAATACCAATAGTGAATGGAGAGCCAAAAGGTCATAGCATCATGTAACATTAAAAACAAAAGAGAGAGAAAAAACACTTAATTATTAATGCAAATTTGGGAGATCAGGCATGAGTATTTCCTAGAAAAGCCACATCACTATATTTTTATAGCCTTGTTTATATATTTTTTCTTTACGTTTTAGGGAATATATAAGTTGAAAAGGACACATTTCAATCACAATTCACCATAATCATAAGTTAGGCACACTACTTGTAGCTTTTTTCTGATGTTTGATTTGTTGTCACACAGAGAAGAATCCAAGTGAACTCAAAGCCAACCAACAAACCAGAGTCCAGTTTTCATGGACTATACACTGCAGACACCGTGTGTCTATTTCGGACAAATTTCAGACAGATCCAGTAAGTAAAAGTCTACACCCTCTTTGACCACTAATCAGTTAGTACAGGTGCTACTCACACTGTATACAAGTGAATATCACCCAGACAACTGGATGGTTAAAAAAGAAAAGAAGAAGAAGAGACCCCGTCATTTCTGCTGTGTTGTACATAATAATAATAAAACACTCTGAGACTGAGAGTTTTGCATGTGGGTGTAATTCAAATCAGCTACTTTTGAATGGTACATAAACTGTAGAGATGTTTGGCTATAGTTATCATGTCCTCCGTATCCTTCCATTGTTAATCAGGTAATTATCTATAATCATCTTCTTGTTCAAATTTGTGTGGTAAAAATGACTGCATTGGCTCCAAGGAACAGAGGTTGTATTTTATGAATTAGACGTAGAGTAAACGAGATATGTACCTTGCATTTAATTAGGAACTTTTGTACCTTGTCATTTGGAGATCTTGATCAGAAATCACATGGTAAACTCTCGATGCAGCTTAAATCCAGATTTTATAATTTTTTGAAATCATATCATGTAGCTGTTTGTACAGCTGGTAGTACACTTCAAACAAATTCCAACATGAAATGTTTACACAGATGAGCAGCAAAGATTGGACATGAAACTAATCTCTACATTTGGCTTTAATCTTTGCAGTATAGGACATCCTGCTGAATTTAGAGCTATTTCCTCAAAGACATGTTCACAGTCTCGACAAACTGAAGCAAAGCCAACATAACTCAGGAGCCACTTGGACATAACAACTAGATATTGGTCTTCCTGGCAACCTAAAGCACTTTAGATGACAGGCCACATCTACTCATTAAACTACTTTAGTCTACAGAATCACCATTAAGGATGAAACAAGCACAGGGAGAATGATAATGACAAAAGACCAAGCTGTACTTTTGTTAGTTTTAGTAAAATGGTCTCTTTTGTTAATCTTACAATCAATTCATCTTTCACAAACACACAACAGACTCTTCAGTCTAAGGAATTCATTAATATACAAATCCACACACATGACACAGTCATTATTCACAACTGGATGAACCTGTTTAAATGAAGGATTAAGAGAAACTGAATACCTGGATGTTTTATTGAATAAATACTTAAGGCAAGCAAAGCTTTAGTCCTATAATCCCATGATACACTCACCTCTTTTTATTGACTTCAGTGACTAAGAAAACAATCATTTAGTGATTTATATGGTTGGTGTAACAAAAAAAGGGTGACACTGTCAAAAACGATGCTGTTTTCCTGACCAAGATGGGGTTTGGCATTTCATGACACTCCATGACAATCTTTACAGAATGAAGGAAAAACTGTGTTAAAATTGCAGATTCAGATATCAGAACTAAACGTGTATGGGTGTATTTTAAATGCATGGAAGATGGGAAATTAATGAATGTACTGGCCAGAGACTTTCATTCAAATGCATAAGAATAGAATAGAATAGAATAGAATAATCCTTTAATTGTCCCACAAGGGGAAATTTGGTTGTAACAGCAGCAAGGAAAAAAAGCTATAAGCTATATGGTACAACAATAATGTTGCTTATTCAGCTAATCAGCAAAGATATGTAGTTCTAAAGAACACACATCAAACAAACTGCTTTAAACGTTGGTTAAAGGTCTTCTTCTTGGCCAAGATCATTATTCCACTATATTTAAAGAAGATGTCATCTCTTTACCCTGCTTCCTCTACACTGTTAAAAAAAAACATCTTAAAAAAACGGTAATATTCCGGCAGCTGGGGCGCGAAAATACTACCGTAAAATAACAGAAAATAACTTCCTCATAAAAATACGGTTATTTCCAGTAATGACAATACAGTTTGTTGCGCTAATTTTACATGGGATCTTGCCTTTTTCAAGTGATTTTAAACATTAAATTAGGAACATTTTAACGTGATTAAACAATGAAATTACCTATAAACAAGGTCAATGAATGTGGCAATATGAATTATAATACGTAAATGTACAGAAATATACAGTTAACAGTTGGTTTAACTAATAATGGATTGCATGCTTTGGGACAGACTGACAGAGGCGAGGCTGCCATATCGCACCATCGGCCCCTCTGGCCATCACCAGTAGGCGGTAGGTGAAGTGTCTTGACCAAGGACACAACGACCGAGAGTGTCCGAGCCGGAGCTCGAACCGGCAACCTTCTGATTACAAGGCGAACTGCCAACTCTTGAGCCACGATTGCCCTAAATAGCAATAATAATAATACTTATGTGAAGTAACACAAGCTTATAGGAATCATGTTATATACTTTTCCATAGCATTACATTTGAATTCAACAGTTCAATCTTCCAAATAACGGACAGATATTTGTGAAATCATGATACATCTGATACAGATCTGACCAGATCTGATATATGAACTATAACCTAAAGACTCAGTGAACATCCTAACATTTATTCAGAACAATTATTCCAAATGAACCTAACAATGTCAAGACCAAAATATATCTGAGCTGGAATAGTATTAGACTACACTGCAGAAGAAATAAAGAAAGAAACAAACAACAACAATAAAAAGCTGATCAGAGTGGAAAGTTCTACAAGCAATTTCATAATAAGTGACCAAATGTATGTACACACATGTATTTAATTCATATCAATATTAGAACAAAATCCACCAAAAGCTGTTCAAATTTGGACTGCACTCCAAACAGGCGCGAGTGATGGTGAAGTGATGGTGAGATTAGCATAACATCTCTTAACATAAACAGTTTCTTCGACCCATACCTGCATAGACACTGTAGACTGTAAATCCAGGCAATTCAGATAAAAAAAGAAGCTGCATGAGGAAATAAGTATGCTCTGATATACTGGCTTACTGTATGTCTGAAAGTGATGGGGACTGTGTGAAGTATTGGAGTTGGAGGCAGCTTACTCAGGACAAATCTGACAGCTCAGGGGAATTTTCTACAGAGGGGCAAGCAAGTCTGTTATATAAAACTGAAAACCTCAATGAATAACAGGTGAGATACAGATTTACAAAAGAATCTCGCCAATTTTCATGAAGAGTTTTGCCAAATTACTTTGAATGACACATTAGCAGCTTATTGCAAGGTTCAGAAATTCTACTAACCCTGACAGAAGGAGTTTGTTCATTTGTGATGCTGCAGAGCTCTGCGTCGGTGCACTGCTGGGTAAAGACACACAGAGGCTTTAGTGTTATTTGCAGTTTTGATTGTCCAAACTCGAAGTCGAAATGAGAGCAAAAACTCAGAACAATGAACTGTTCCACCCACTGCAAACAGTAACTCTGGCATTAATACCTCCATAGCCTGCATGAATCTTTTATTGAGCAAGTATTCTTCCCTCCCTGTGACCCTCCACCTCATTGCCTCCTGCAGTATTGAATCATGTTTATATTTTTCATTTCAATATTGTCCTTGCAAAATGTTATTCTCTGAAAAGGAAATATTGCAGATACATATGTAATCAGACAAACCGCAAATATAACCATGTACTAGCTTTTCAGTCACTAAATTCTGTGCATTGAAACTGCACCAAAAGGAGAGTTTTCCACTAGCAGACCTTTTTAACAAGAACTGTTGTTGAGAATAATAAAAGCTAATATCTAAGATAGCTCTACCTTAGTCTGCTCTTAGAGAGGCAGAAACAAGGAAGCAGTAGAAGAACCTGAAAGTCCATTTTGAAGACAGAATGATCTGCAAGTCACAATTGGAGACTCAGGCTCTGTCATTTTAAATTAACCATAGCAGAACTAGAAACTCAATGACCTCATTAACTGAGAGGATTCACCTTAGGACTGTTTGAAACATAAATATTAAATTAATTTGATTCCAAAAGAATTAAAAGACTCAAACGTTTTTACTTGGATGCTTTGATTAATGCATGTCTCTGTAGTGGTCAAACTGTAAAACTGTTTCACACATATTTGCAAGTAAAATTTAAATAGCAATAGAAACACATTTAGGAGCATGCATGTAAATAAAAAGTATGACAACATCACATCAGTTTTTTAAAAAATGATAATGCAACAGCAGCAGTGAAGGTGACACTGCCATAGTTTTCAGGAGAAGCTGTTACAGAGACGGAGAACTCAGGTGGGGTTAAAGGAAACTTTCTTTTAATTTAGAGCTTTAAAACTTCATCAAAGCAACTGTTTAACAAAGCTGATCTTGTTGTAGCTGCTTCCATTCACCGCAGTTTTTTCACTGTATATTTTCCTGTATTAAAAATCTACAAAAAAGATACAGGAGTTGCATTCAAATAAGCAGATAAAATATGTTTAAATTATTCAGTCTGCTCAGTGCTGATGGCAGCGTAAAACAGCTGTTGCAAGTAGGGGTGAATCTGCATATAAGAAATATTTTTGTAAATATATTTTAATATGGCATGTAAACACATTCAAAGAGGTTACTTTTTTGACAATGCTGTATGCACTTACATGTAAAAATCTTGAAATTTCTAAAATTAAATCCAATGAGCTGTTCATTTTGAAATACCCGGGGGTTTTCTTTTTCTCTTTTGAGTATATATATATATACATATATATGTATATATGTATACATATACATATATACATATACATATGTATATATATATATATATATATATATATATATATATATATATATATATATATGTGTATATGTATACATATATATATATATAGGGATGGGTATCGTTTAGGTTTCATCCGATACCGGTGCCAAACCGGTACTTTTGAAACGGTGCCGGTGCTTAAACGGTGCACAACCGGTGCTTAAAGAATGCAGAACACAAAATTGGTCCAAAAACCTCTCATGTTCAGCTGTTTTTTTGTAAAATGATAACAATGTCAGCCTTTTCTGCAGCTATAGGGCATATATGGTCTCACTCTTGGCTGGAAGCAGTGCTTAAACAATGGAAAAAACACAAACTTTGTCCAAAAACCTCTCATGTTTAACTGTTTCCCACTTTTTCTTTGGTCATTTTAGCCTTTTTGGCCAGGGTGAAGGGAGTATCTGCCATCAAACAAGAAGACAGCCGCATGTAACTACAACGGTGTTTGCTAGTTCACCTTACATGCATTAATGTAATAACGTGGTTAGCGTACTCAACGTGAATTACACACGAACAACATTAAGCTACTCACGCAGAGAAGAACGGCTGCTGCTGCCATCATCATCCTCATCATTTCTGCTACGCTGACAGGGCTAGGGGCCAGGACTCTACTCTTCGGGTTTTTGGGGGATGTTGCTAACTCCGGTCCGATAACAGGCACCACACCCGCAGTACATGTGCACGGTGTGAGGTCTCACAGCAAGCTATCAAACACGGCGCATTTCTCGGCTTTAAAAAAAAACGCTATGCGTCGCCAGGTGTTTCATCGGATTTGAGGTGTTACCTCCTTTGACAGTGTCACAGTATCAGCTTAAAGCACTTGTTGCAGGCTGCTGAGTTTGCATCTTTTGCTGTGAAGTACAGCCAGACTTTTGACCGCTTCGCCTTGGGCATTTTTAATCCGTAGCTCTGCTCTAAAAGAACGTACGTACCTGGGCCCGCCTACTATCCTCGGAAACGTAAAATGATTGGCTAGAATTGGCTCAGGGAAAAAAAGCACCGAAATAAAGCACCGAAATGTGCGCTGCTTTTCGGTGTGGTTACTACCGTTTATGTCAGACACTGGTACCCATCCCTATATATATATGTATATTAGTCCTGTCAGCGTCAATCTCGTTAAAATGACATTAATGCTATAACTGCATTAACGCAGCAAATCTCCATTAGCAAGTTAATGCCGATCGCCCCGTGAGACTGGCTGCGCGGCGCTAACGCATTGACGCGTTAATGCGGTTATGGCGTTAACGTCATTTTAACGAGATTAATGCTGACAGTACTAATATATATACATGCATACATGCATATACATATATTACATATATATGTGAATGCATAATAATTATTGACTTCAGTTACAGTTAACATTAAATAAATGATTATTGTCATAGCTAATGTAGAAGTGTTACCTACATCACACAGGTCAGTAAAATACTTGTGAAGTGTACATATTTGTTCAGTAGCGCCTTTGTGAAGCAGGAATATATTTTTATGTTTGACTTCACTCAAAAAGAAAAAAAAATGTTACTTGGAGCAACACTTTTAAATATTACAGTGCATCCTTCACATGGGTTTGCAGTTTTACTTTCCATCTGTGAAGCTTCCACCCACAAGACATCATGGCACTGGTGGACTGTGCTTGCAGGGTTTATTTACATCCCCCACCTGCTTCCATCGCCCTGCTCATTTGTGTTTTAGACTCAGGGGACAGAAATACTGTTTCCATTATATTATGCCAGCAGCAACACAAACAAAGAAAAGGTCTGTGCACCAAACAACAATGCGAAATAAGTGAGGGTGTTGATTGCCAAGCTCAAGTCAATTCTTGTTCCATTTTTCACTCAAATAGCCAAACTTATGTCGGGTGGATGAAATATGAAAAGTGATTTTTGCATACATGCTGCATGTAATCATGCATATTTCATAACCATATGATA
This sequence comes from Oreochromis niloticus, assembly GCF_001858045.2. Lineage (NCBI taxonomy): Eukaryota > Metazoa > Chordata > Actinopteri > Cichliformes > Cichlidae > Oreochromis > Oreochromis niloticus. The sequence continues at coordinate 9,861,506 of NC_031979.2, forward strand.
TCAGTACTCTCTCTGTCTGGGTCTGTGCGTGCGTGTGTGTGTGTGTGTGTGTGTGTGTGTGTGTGTGTGTGTGTGTGTGTGTGTGTGTGTGTGCGTGCGTGTGTGTGTGTGTGTGTGTGTGCGCGCGCTTCGGGTTGGTGTGAGGGTTAATGTTCAAATTTTGGTAACAGACTCAAAATGCCAGCTTCAGTTTGAGTCAAATCAATAAAAATTCTGCAATCCTTTTGCTGCTGTTGTGTGAATAAGTTTGAATTGCGTGCACAGTAAGAACCCATCAAACATTATTTCAGAGACACATTAGCCTAAATGTGTTTTGAGCTATAGATTTATGCAATAAACAGCAAAAGAATATGCAAAACTTCCCGCAGCACAATCACAGTCAAACAATCATAATCACATGATGATTGCTTGCGACAAGGCAATTTCAGACAATTTCTCCAACTTCATCGATAAGAGAAATACAAATCACAGCAGCGGGTCAAATGAATCCTCATTATGTTCCATCCATTAAACAGGGAAATTCAGATTCATTTAACAAAGTCCAGAACACTTAAAACTTGGGTCAAAGCTCCTAATATCCACGTGTCTTGACTCATAATACATTTCCATTTTACTTTTTTTTTCTGTGGTCCAGCAGCCCTTTGCATGTCAGTGTGAAAGCACAAATTTGCCAGATGAAGCTGGCAAATTTGTGGCTGCATTGACAGTAAGGAAAATATGTGAGATTTGAAGCAAAAATCAGGGGATATTTGTAAAGGGTCTCAGAGCATATCGTCCCAAACACAATCTCAGCGTATGTGGAGTACTAAAGTAGGTGTTTGGAAGGGAGAGCTAAGAGAAAGAAAATGTTAAATAAACCAATGGCTCTCAAAAGTATATGAAAAAAGCAACAAATGAATATATAAGATCTCCATCGGAGGGTAAACCACTCACTTCCACACCTAGGACTAAAGCAGAATTACCAGTTAACATAACATCAACATAACACATATTCTATTCTGACCTGTAGGAGGAACTCTACACGTATACAATGTATTGAAAAGTCATCAGAGTGCCCGACACATGACAGCAACAAATCAGTTTAAACTGGACTAATGTGAACTGAAATACAGTAACACAATCTGCAGACACAGCCATGTTGCTCAGGCATCACAACAGTCTTTCTTTCCCATGCAGGAAGAAAAAAAATAAAATTAGTTAAAGGAATCTCACTGATTTTCTTTTACCATAACTGATGACCACTGTGAGAGAGGAGCATAGGGCATAATGGGTTTACTTTGCCCATGATGCACTGATCTGCATCAAAGAAGACACATCAGTCAAGATACCGTTTTAAAGTTGTGCATTGATTTAACTTCTAAATGTGACACCACTTTACACTGTACTCCCTCTGCAAAAGTGGATCACTTATTGGAAAACTATTTAAGTTTTGTAGAATTTATACTCTGATGCCAATGACTGTCAAAGCTTTAGTTTCCAGCGTCCTGCACCTTTGGAGATTCTGTCCTGGATAAAGAGCTCCTCTCTCTATTTCTAGTCATGTCACCCCAGTGATTTCCACCACACCAAAGTCCTACTGACTGCCATCGAATCTACTGAGAATGTTTGATTTTACGGCTGTTTTGGTCTTATTAGGTTTGAGCTGTGTACTGCAACACTCAATTCTCAGCTGGCATGAAGAATCTATTTTTTCCAAAAGACTCTTCGGTTCCCATTAAATATGATGGATTCTGCACTGGACCTTTACTCCCAAGAGAGAGCTGAATGTCACTATTCATTGTGAGATCTGTAGTATTCATACTGTGTGTATAAGACTTTCATATGCTAAAGGTTGTATGACATGTCTCAGTCGGTCAGCTGTTAAAGAGAGGAATGAGAGGAAGTCCACTGGTGATGACGGAACAGGATCATAGAAATCAGAAAATCTATTTTCATTGATCTCTATAGATTATTGGTTATGACTTCTTACATTATTTGGTCATCAAACATTTCTTTTTCTGTACAAAGAAATCCATATACAAGGTAGTGGTCCAGCTGCTTTCTTTTGAATGATACTGAGCAAAAACACTGTGACTCTCAAAGGGAACTTAAAATATGTGTGAAAACCAATGACTGTAGTCATTGGTGAAAACTATAAGATTAGCATACAACAAGGCAGCTTACATTAATGATGATAGCGGGTTGTTAGTTCTCACACATCATCGACCTGCAGACAGTTAATAATGTTATGCGGCACATTCATGTTTTGTAGTTTAGTAAATATATTGGCAAAAACACATGCATCACTCTTATCCTAAGATCTGGTACTACCTGTTATAGTACACGCAGTACTATAAAAATGCAATAAATATATCTCTCAATAACAAAACTGACAAATAAGAGAACAGAGGAAAAATACATTCACTAGTAACTCAACACAGACAGAAAGCTTTGTTGGCCAAGGAGATGTGTGCACACATTATTCACAGAGTTGATATTCAATTAACCATTTGCTGTAATTCATTGGTAAACACACACACACACACACACACACACACACACTAAAGTGAAACTCAGCATGTCCCAAAAATCAAGTTCACACCTCGACCTCATGGCCCCTTAAACAGTTCCTCAACAATGTCACTGTGTGTGAAGTGCCAGAGTGAGGACTCAACAAAAGGTGGGCCATTTTCACCAGCTGTCTAAAGCACTCTGATTCTGATGAACCTGATGACAGTTAGACAAAGAAAATCACGTAAATGCATATGGGACATATTTGGAGTGATGTGACAAAAAGCACTCTTTATTCTCATTATTAAAACATCAGTTTTTTTTTCCTTTCAGGAAATGTTCTGTAGAGTGGCTGTAGCTCAGGAGGCTAGTGCACATAATCCAGTAACTGGAAGGTTGCTGGTTGCTTTAATCTACATGCCAAAGTATCCTTGGGCATGATACCGAACCCCAAGATGCTCTTAGTTGCGTTCAGTGGAGTGTGAATGTGTGTGAATGTTAGACACAATAAGAAAGTGTTTTTTGTATGACTAGGTGAATGTGGTTTGAGGGCCCAAGTAAAGTAGAAAAACGCTATATAAGAACACGTCCTTTTGCCAAGGTAAGCTGTTGGTTTTTCCATTAATTTGCTCCCCATCTGTAACCAGTTTGCTATGTTACCATAAATGAAGCCCAAACGTCAAACACTTTAGCGCTACAAAACAGAATACTTAGCTCCACTGATTTAAAGCCCATCTAACTCAGCTTATCAGGTGATTTAATGTTCATTTCATTTCTTCATTACTAACAGTCGTCTCCCCACCATCTGCTAAGTTACAGTCCTGATCTGCTCAGAAGACACGTTGCAGTCTAATAGGATTAGACAAGTGGGGAGACGTGCTGAATAAAAACAGTTCTGCTCAATGAAAGTGGCTCAATTGGAAACAGAATGCCAAGTAATCATACACCACTGTGCTGACATGTAAACAAATCTGTCTCTCTAGTAGGAGTAGGTTTAGTGCCAGGACAAGGAACAAAACCGCTTTTGCAAATTAGAAACAAAGCAAAAGTTACAAGTTGTTCTAGAAGTTTTAGGCTTGGGTAAGGAATGCTCCTGAAGAGACTATGTTGCTTGTGATAGCTGAAAAAAGTTTGGTCAACCTTGAAGAATGGATGATAAAAAAAAGTAAAAGACTAACAAGGGAGAAAAGAGCATTTATGGCTACTAAATAACTAATGACTTTGTCATTTCCGATGAAAAACATTTCCATTCTTCACTAATTTCTCTCTGTTCTTTTATCTCTCTCCAAGATGAATCAATCATAATAATTAAAACTCACATTTAAAACAATCACCTGCTTCTTAAATTAAATAAAGCACAAATGCATGTATTTTTTCACAGGCAAACACAGTACTGTTTCCATGATTAAATTAAGAGTTATTCCAACGCTGATCGGAACTGCAACCAACTCACCTTAACTTTAAACCACATCTGCACTAACATTTATGATTCACAGCAGAGAGACTGCCTGTTTGTCCCTAACACACAGGAATGTCCCAGCATACTGATTCTTCCCCAGAAAGGTTAAGAGGTTAGCAATAGCTGGAGCTTCAACCAGACATACATTGATGAACAATGTGAACTTTATGACTAATGAGGAAAAATGTCAACAACCTGAGTGACTTTGATTCTTCAGATTTCTCAGAATTCAACAAATCAAAATGTTTTTCACTTTTACCAGCGTCATTCAAAAAAAGTTCATTTCAAGGTTTATTGAATATGAGAGAGACTTTTTTCTGGTAATGATAGGTAATGATAGCAAAATAACATATTCTCAGTACCAAATTACCAGGACACTACCGCACTCTGATGGAAGTGGACTCATTGCAGAGCATTAAAATACAAGCCCATTATTATTTGTGTAATGTTAAGGGTTTGTGGAATAGTAATGTATACATGTACTGACACTGATGTTCAAGAACAGGGGTGATGTGTAGAGCTGTAGCATCCACAGCGGTATAAATATGATGAACCATACCATGAAGCTATGAGAAAGAGCTGTCAAAGGTTAAGGAGAGAGCTGCAGTGCGGCTTCATGTCGAGAAAGAGCACTACAGATGCAAAGATTGCGTTGAAGAACGTTGATATAGAGAATACAGAGAAGTTCAGAAGGAGTTGAACTCTGTCTTTGTGGATTTACAAAATGCCAAAAGAGTAACTGTGATACTGAATGAGGAGAAGAAGAAGAAAATGTGAGGACAGTGTTTGTGGATAAACGACGTGGCAGTGGTCAAGTGTGTGGTAGGAGTGACAGATCAAGGTGAAGGTGGGATTACATCAGGCACTGGCTCTGACCCCTTTCTTCTTTGCTGACAGATGAGATCAGCCAGAAGTCTCTATAGACTCTAATGTATGCACATGACATTGCGATCTGCGAGAGTAAGGAGCAGGTGGAGGTATACACTGGAAAAGAGATGAATGAAAATCAGTTGAAGCAAGACGGAATACGTGTGTGAATGAAACACAGACAGGTGAAAAGGTGAATGATTTTAAATACTTGGGGTCAACAATTCACAGCAACAGTGAGTCCACAAAAGAGGCGAAGAAGAGAGGCCTATGGGGTGGAAGGGATGGAATGTCAGGGGTGATTTGTGACTGAAGCATAGCAGCGGGAGTGAAAGGGAAGGTTTACAAGATGGCTTAGAGATATCGGCATTGACAAAACGACAGAAGCCAGAGCTGGAGGTGACGGTGCTGAAGATGTTAGGATTTGTTGGGAGTGACTCGGCTGGACAGGATTATAAATGAGTATATCAGGGGACAGCCCAGGTTGAGTGGCGTGGAGACAGAGTTAGAGAGGTGAGGTTTAGAGGGTTTGGACCAGTGCAGAGCAGAGATAGTCCAGGGATATACTGGATCTGGACAAAGGATGTTATAGATGGAGCTGCCAGGCAGGAGGAAACAAGCAACACTACTTTATGAATGTAGTGAGAGAGGACATGCAGAGGGTTGGTGTGAAAGTAGATGATGCAAGGGGCAGCGTAAGATGGAGGCAGATGATCTGCTGTGGTGACCGCTAAAGGGAGTATCTGAAAAATAAAGAAGAAGTGCATGTGCTTACAAATGTAAACAAAAGTTTTCAACCAGAGGATCCTGTTTCTATTCTAGTTTTCAACTCCTTTCAGACTGTTTGGGCGAGAACAGAGTTTAGCACTTCGGAGAAGGTGTAAATGTTGTGCAGCTGCCTCTTGACTGAAAAATATGTAGGAATGTAGCCTTTTTTAACTTGAAAGAATCTTTGCTTTACACCAGTGTTTGAGTGAAAACTAAAAAAACCCAAAACACTCAAGGTACTGCCAAAAGAAATAAAATGAAAAACGTTTTGAGCGGTACCCAGTGTGCATGTAGATCCTGATGAAATACAAGCAAACATTTCTTTTGATTCAGAGTGCAGGCATTAATCTCATTATGAGTTCTTTTGATATATTATCTTACACTTTTGCTAATAAAGTGAGAAATTTCACACACTGCTGATTCAACACCACAATTGATTAGAGATTACGTCTTGACTCTTTGACTGAATGAAACACCTTTGAATAATAATAACAATAATAATAATAATCATCATTATCATCATGTTAGAGGAGAAATAGCTGAACTCAATCAAATTCTGATTAATCTAACCATGCCGATTCCCCTTCACAGCTGTTACCACATTAATGAGTGTAGTGGTTTGCCTGTTATCTGAGAGAATCACACTTTCTTCCTACGCCCTGTACCACTTTCCCCTTGATGTTGCTTTCCAAACAGAAATGCAGTATGAAATTATTCAGAGTGGAGCCACTGAATCAGTCTATTATCCAAAATTACGCCCTGAAAAGCTGCAGAGGGAATGATTGCACTCAAAGAGGGATCTACATTTATGTAAGAAACAAAAAAGAACACTGCTTGATGTACTGATTCGAAGATCAATGCATCTCTAAAGACAAATATCTATTTCTGTATGTCTTTCTGATCGGTGGTTAAAAGCTAGGTGCTATAAAGAATGAAAAGAGTTACAAACAAAGAAAACTTGGGTCAGTTTCTTTGGATATGTCTGTGTAAAATTGAAATTAATATTTAAAATTCCCTAAACCTATGCTGAAGTGGGAATCTTGATCAGTAAAAGAGGAAAACATGCAGGTGCAGCTAGATGTTTGTAAAACCGTCTTAGATCTTCTCTCTCCTATTGTATCAGTCCTGCCCTCTCCAGCTGTGACGGGCACCTCCCGGTAGTTTTCTGAGTGTGTAACCTTGGCAGTGGCTCAGAGATATGCTCCAGAAACTAAAAAACATAAAGGAGTTGCCTGCCTAATATTATGCAGGTCACTGCTGCCAAAGCAGCTCTGACCCACAGACGCGTGAACTCCACGACACCTCTAAAGGTGTCCCGTGATACCTGTGATCTTTTAAGTCCTGCAAGTTTTAAGGTCTGATGAACTGGACTTTTTTTCCCACCACATCCCACAGCTCAACTGGATTGGATTTACATGTTAAACCCATGGCCTGTTTAACCAGTTGCCAATATTTTCACGCTGTGTGAAATGCAGGAGTGAGGACCCACATGTATGACAGGTGAGGAAGACTGAGTAAACAAAAAGCAAGCCATTTTTATTCAGGTGGATGCACAAAATCCAAACGGCGAGCAAACTGAAATCCAAAATGATCACAGGAATACACAAAGGGAACCACATCAAGAACAAGAAATAGTTGGACAAACAGGAAGTAAAACTGAAAGACAAGATACAAGAGGTACTAAGTAACAAAGGTAAACAGGAAATAACCCAAAGGACGCCAACTAAGCACGGAAACACAAACTCACACTGGATAAGATATGAAAGGAAGACTAAATGAAGAACAAAACTAATCATAATGGTAATTAAAAAATACCGAAACACAAAAATATAGACTATAAATACCAGAGGAGACAGAAGCTCCAACTCAAAAATATTAGCAAAGAATTCCAAACAGAAAACAAGGATTTCACCTGGGGACCATGGCAAATTATTTTTGCAGCGTGGCACTACAATGCAATACTTTCTGAAAAATAACACTGGGATCAGGGAATGTTGTTGCCATGGAGGGGTAAACGATAAATGCTGTGGCTGATATGTGTCAAAGTAACACCCACATAAACGCCAAGACACACGGTTTCCCAGCAGAGCATTACCCAAGACACCAGACTGACTCTGCCAGCTCACAATCTTCCCATAATGCATCCTGCTGCAATTCCTTCCCCGGGTAAATGATGCACTTATATTGCTCCATCATTCAATTCAGATGCTCACATGCCCACTGTGCCTGCTTTCAGCAGTAGGCAGGGTCAGCAGGGCATTCTGATCAGTCTGCAGCTAAGCTGTGATGCACTGTTTTGTCAGGTACCTTTCTATGATAGCCAACATTCATATTTTCAGCAATCTGTATGATAATACTTCTGTGGTATCAAGCCACACAGGTTAGGGTTTTATGATTTCATTTTATCTTGTACTTGTTATACTTTGATCTGATGCACTGGCCCTTGATCTATTGGATTGTTTCTCTACTTAACATTATAATTTTAAGTAAAAGGTAAAAAAAGGAGTTAACCTGAGTCAACTGTAAATTATTCTGTAAAAAGAGGCAGGTTATTTTAAAATGTATATGGTCACAACTTAACTTATCTAATCTATGTGCACTGGTACTGACACACTTTATTGTGATCGGTGATTTTTTGGCAGCAGATGGTTTGCATTGTTGCTGTTATCCATTTATTTATTTATTTTTGTACCACATCTGCACATTGGTGTCAGAGAGTCTAGTAGTTCTTAGAATCCACTTAGATACTTGACCTTTCTTTAAATGACTCTACACCTAAAAAAGAACCTTTTCATTTTATTCTAAAATACGATTTTTCTTATTCCCCAGAAAGCTCCAATAACGCAGGCAAGAGTTATCTTAGACTTGACTTAGAAAACAAACATAGAAATTTTTACATTTTTCACATTTCTAACGAGCTTGAAATTCAAAATTTGGTATGGTCGCCTTCATTTTTGGACACAGCCTGAACTTCTTTGGCAAGCTTTTATATTATTTCTTTAAGTAAGCAGGCTTCTTGAAGGACATTTCAAAAGCTCTTCTTTAGATTTTGACTGTCTTTTGTTCCATTCTCTGTCAGGATGATCCCACACTTCTTCAATGATGCTGAGGTCCGGGCTCTGGGGAGGCCTTCTCATGACTAATAGTATGTGTTTTTCTATCTAGGCTTGCTTTTACTGAATTGGCAGTGTGTTTGTGATCATTGTCATGTTGTCAAAAATTAAGCCTCTGCTAATCATATGTTTTCCAGATGGTACTACATGAAATGCTTAAGATGCAAAGGTACTTTTTTGCATTCACAATTCCATCATAATTGGCATTGATTCCCAAAACTGGCTGAAATGCAGCTCCAAACCCTGACAGACCCTCCATCATGTACACACTCACTGTTGTATCTCTCTCCTGATCTTCTCTGTACATACTGATGGAAGAGACCATAAATTTCAAATTTAGATTCATCACTCCATAAGATATGTTGCCACTGATTTTCAGTCCAGTTTTTCTCATCTTATTTGGCACACCTTTCCTAAGAATGGACACCCTTCCACTGAGACCATTTCTGATGAATTTTACAGATTTTGCAGACCCTGAGACCCTGTATCACGTAAAAGTGTGTAAGAGAAAGAGAGAGTGCAATACTGGCTGTTGTCCTATGTCCTCAATCTAATTAAAGTCTAATTCATTGTAGAGTGCTACTGTACAGCTAAAAAGCTCAACAGCAAGCATTATTTACAATCTGTCTGATAGAGGAGAAGAGAAATAAAAACACAGCTTCATCAACGCTGAAGGGGAAAAAAAAATCTACAATGAAAGCTTAAGGAACAAGCTTGTGCTGTTATTATTGTTTTATGATTCATGGGTCTTATTTATGAGCCAGAGTGAGACACTTTGTATTTATCTGTATGTATCTGTGGGGAAAATGTCCAGTGGCTCAAAGAACACACAAGACAAGGGCTAACTCCTGTATTTATTTGAACACACTGATTCATTTCCTGTTCTCAGTGCTGCCAAATTGTATCAGAAGCATAAATCTAGCGTCAACAGATTTATGTATCAGACAAATCAAAGCCACAGTAGAGCTGCCTGATTCAGTTACTCTAAACAATCCTACAGTTTAAAGGACATGAAGTACAGAGATTTACTAGTAGTTTTTTCAACAAGGTTAAAGATCATTGTCAACTGTGACACTTTCAGTATGATAGATTGATGAACTTGATGAAAAATGCCTGACAGATAGATCACTACTTAAGCTCAAAGAGAACAACAACAACAACAACAATAATAATGATAATGATGATAATGATAATAATAATAATAATGGGTAATGCCGGATTACTGTAACATTACTGTACTGGAAAATTACATTCTAATAACATTAGTGATAATGACAATAATAAATGTAGCAGCACATGGTGTGTTCGACTGTCAATTCTTGAAAAAAGACAAAGTCCAAAAGACGTTTCAAGTACCCAAGTATTATCCCATTCAAATTACTCAAATTAGCTCTTTGCTCCCACAAAACCATTTCCACCTTTGACAAAATTTCATTTGTTGCTAACAGCAAATGGGGATAAGCATACTCTTTACAAGTTAGCTGGTAGAGAAGTCAAGCCTAATTTGGGAGATCTTTCAAGACTGCACTATCCACACCTCAGCCAATAAACTGGTGCAAATGTATAAAGATTTCAGGTTCAAAGACAACCATCAGAACTGGATGCCTACACTTCTGGTCTGCTAGGCCTACTCTATTTCCTCCTTGCTACTAACTAATACATGCTACTGACTCCCCTGAAGTGGAAGTCTTGCATGAGTACAAAGCTGGTTTCAAGGTTACAGTGAAAAATAGTTTTTACTCAAAACATCATTAAGAATGCAGTTGTGTGGGAATGTACTTTTAAGGAGACAGTGTCCTCCGGTGTCCTCTGTTTGTCGACATTGAAAAATATTGTAGGCCTGTTGTACATATGTTTCAGGCAGATAAACCATAAACTAAACTAAGTGGCTATGATGCTCTTCATGAATCTACAAATCATCTCACTTATTTAGATACACATAATATGAAGGCAGGCTTGCATTAGTACATCGTTTACACTCAGAGACAATCTGACTAAGCAGTATTGTACCCAGTATACGTATTTAAATATATATTTTTTGTAGCAAAGGTAAAGATTTGTTACAACAAAGACCACTCATAGGAAGGAAGAAAGTTTTTCTTTTACCTTAAGGCAGACTAAAGTGAGGATTTACTCTTTTCTTTTTTTCTTTATTGCCTGGTATATCTATCTTGAATCCCCTCTTGCATACTCATTGATTGTTTTTAAAGTTCTCATTAAATGTGGAAGTAAATTAAAAGATATGGACGGAGCCCTTCACTAGCCACAAACAAACAACAATGATAGATGGAGGAAACCAATTTCCCAAAGTTCAACAGATAGGTGCTTCCTTGCCTTTAGCAGAGAAAGATTCAGCAAGAAGGAATACAGATAAAACAACTTTGTTTTTTCTCTGACCACTTCAACAAACACTGCTCACTTTAATTGGGTTTGACATTAATTTACAAATTGAAATGCTCATCTATCAGCCATGGAATTTCCCTTCAAGAAAAGACCCCGAAAACAAGGGATCTACACAATTCCATCCTCACGGATATCTAAAGACGCATGGCTGCCACACCCTCTTTCCTCACATTTCATTCATGTATTTTTTAACACATCTGCTGCTGATAAGCTCATAGATGTGTCTTGGATAAACACTGGTACACCACGTTTAAGTAGCATGGAGGTCTGGCGAGAATTTGACAATTTTCTTGATTTTAATTATATTCATCGTTACACATTATTGTACAGAATAACCCCCTTGTCATAATATAAGGAAGCGCACCTGCATGGAAACCATGAACAAACTAAATTCTCACAAAAGGCAATGAAAAAAATATACATTTGCTAATTTGAGTAATTGCACAGTTACCCACAAACTATTTAAAATAATATATGAAAGTGTAATCTGAATGTGCCATCTAACCAATAAATCACCCTCTTACACTGATGAGAAAACTGACTAATGACGGTTCATCATTCCAAAACTTATTGCTGCTCCATCAAGTTATCTACAGATAAAATCTGATTTAAAGCACGAAATTAATCTCAGACATCACAAAGAAGAATGATGAGATTTTTTTTCTTTTTTTTGATTTAGTTAAGTGGGAAACATAATAATGAAAAAAAGGTTAATTTTGATTTTTGTTGAAATGAGCACATATTTTCTTCAGTTTTCCTCCACTGAGGTGATGTTCATGAAGCCTCTTAGCAGCCCTTGCTGGATGATGAAAGAGTAGGTGGAACAGTGGGCTACTGTTGCTCTGTGATTGTAATGATACTCAGGAGATGGTGAACACTTACAGAGTAAATCATGTAAAAGAGTGGAGCTCAGTCAAATGCACAAACTGGATCTTGAAAAATGGTAATACATAAAAGATATAGGCATTGTTGTTGCATTTGTTCTTAAATTTGTTGGATTTTGTTTTAATCAACGTGTATGTGATTTTGGCAGATATGACATAAAAATGTGTTGTATTAAATAAGGCTTTAGAAATCGTCCATAGGTTTCTCAGACCTTGGGTTAAGAATAATTTGTTATGCTGAGTTCAAAAATGCAAAAAAACAAGAACACCACGCAAACCGAAAGTCTTGACCCTCTACATTGGAACAGAAAACTTATCATGAAAACATTTTTAACAGAGTGAAAAAAACCCTGATAGCTTCAGTCTTTGTTGTACAACTTGCTGGAATAGCTGCACAGCATTCTGTAATGACTTTCAGCCAACAAATGTTAGTACATGACCTTTAAGAGGATGTGAAATTGAGAAAGTGTAGTGATTTACAGTAACTGCAGCCCCTGCCATGTTCAGCAAAGGCATAGGGCCATATTTCAAGTGTAGTTCTCAATTTCAGCGCTTCCATAGAAGATAACTGAAATATCCTTTGCCTATGGAAAATGACAGAATACCATATTTTTAAGAGAACACAGTTACTCACACACCATTTTCATTTTACAAAAGTCAACCCATAACTGCTCTATGAACCGCAACATCTCCTCCACACTCATAAATACACATACTTACGGTATATACATATTGTGTCCATTTATGAAGCTCTGTGTTGACTGTTTCTAACCAGAACAAGTATATTTTCCAGAGATCTATTCAGCCAGAGTTTTTACCGTGGGGGATATAATTGTTTGTTCCCTTGCTACATTTTTTATGTTTGCTCACTTAAAAAGAAATGAACAGACTCTATTTTTTATGGTACTTTCAGCTAAATCAAAAGAGACAAAATATTGACCAAAAATTCAGCAACAACACCATCCATCCATCCATCCATCCATCCATCCATCCATCCATCCATCTTCTTCCACTTATCCGGGGGCAGGTCACGGGGGCAGCAGCCTAAGCAGAGCAGCCCAGACCTCCATCTCCCCCAACCACCTCCTCCTGCTTGTCCAGGGGAACACCAAGGTGTTCCCAGGCCAGCCGAGAGATATAATCTCTCCAGCATGTCCTGGGTGTGCCCCAGGGCCTCCTTCCAGTGGGACATGCCTGGAGCACCTCCCCCATGAGGCATCCTTGTCAGAAGCCCCCAACCACCTCAACTGGCTCCTTTCGATGTGGAGAAGCAGCGGCTCTAATCTCACTCAGCCCCTCTCAGATGGCTGAACTTCTCAACCTATCTCTAAGGGAGAGGCTAGCTACCCTTCGGAGGAAGCCCATTTCTGCCGCTTGTATCCGCGATCTCATTCTTTTGGTCACTACCCACAGCTCGTGACAATAGGTTAAAGTTGCAAGTTATATATTATGAAATATATAGCCCGACGGGCGGGGCTGAGATAGATTTTGGTCGCCCAACCGGAGATATCGCTAGCTCCGCGACGTCGGGCTAGCGACTTTGCGAGCCCTGTACATGTCATTAAGTGACCATATCTGTAATGTATACACATGAAAAAAATATATATGCATGCATTTATTATGTATTTATAGGCATTTATCTTTTCCTCAGTGATTCCTCAGTTTCCTCGGTGCAGCGGCAAAATAAAATGATTTCATCATCATCCATTTGCATGTTTGTTTGTCTGTCAGGTAGAAAAAGATCTGATCATGCCTGAAGATACAGTTATGGAGAAAATTTCAACAGCTTATATTTCTTGACTCTTTCGATTTTTTGTTTCTGAAAACAAAATTAATAACTGTTAAATATGAGCTGCACAAAGCATCCATTCACAGTTGGTAAGAACCCAACTGAAATGAAAAGTCATGCAAAATATTTGGACTTCCATGTTTTTACAAACAAATGTGTGGTTGTATGTTTGTGATAGCGTATTATTGTACTGTTACAGACAGAAATGAACAAGAGGTTTGGCGAGGTGCAATGTTTACTGATTAAATATAAATTTTCAATTGACCAATTCCAGTCTACTTCATAATCACAACAATTTTAATGTTGGCACTGATGGCATTCAAAAGGAAAGTGCTATGTGCCGTGCAGCTAAACCAATGACAAGTTATGTGTATCAACAATTAATCCAAAAACCAAGTGCCAACTAAATATTTGGACAGCCTAATATTTCTGACTTCAATCCAAGTCTGGTCTCACAGTGTTGCATACCTTTCTTGTAAACCTGATTAGCCATCTGATTGTGTGATAGTGGACCTTTTGCATCTCAAGTCACAAAGGGGTTGCCATTTGGTTTCACTTAATACCAGCTGGAGCTCCCAAAGGCCAGTCAGTGCTCTGTGCTGTTCTTCCAATATTAAAGACTGATTAAAGGTCAACTTTTAACCTTTCGAACACATTACACACATTCCTCCCCTCCACAAAAAAGCACACTTTCTCTATTTATTTACTGACTCACATTCATTCTGCATTCTATTGTGTCACAGAGTTCACTTATACTGATTCAGAATCCAACATGGAGTTGGCACTGACTGCAAATTGCATGTTGAAACAGAAAACCATCAACAAGACCGAAGGTCCTTTGTCTCGTTTTCCTAGTTACTTTAATATAGTGTGTATGTGTGCATTTGTACCTGTGTATGTCAAATACATTTATAAGGGTAAAACTGTGTGTGAAATAATACAATAATACCTACTCAATGCCTCCCCCTTCCCCTTTGTTTTAGCATTTCCTTCACCAAATTAATAGAATGAGTTATAGGTTTTCCAAAAACAGTTTAAAAAAAATTACAATACAGGTATTGCAGACATGCATGCAACACAGATGAAATTATACTTTTTTTTATAGTTATATCCCACATCAGCTATTCACAATGTGAGTACATGCCAGACATCATCTTTGAATAGGGTCTGCACATTCTTCCTTCTTTACCAGGTTATGTGTAGAGAAAGGCAGGTTTTCATGAGTATTCATTGTTTATCCATCCAGCTCCAGGTGTTTGCATATTAGCTATACACTTTCAGCTCCAAATGAAAAACATGGATGGCATAATTAAAAAGTTGAGCTGCTATTAGGAGTTCCACTGAAACATTAGTTTTATATTAGATCAAGTCCCCCTGTGTCTCGCTGCATCCCCCATTCAATGTAAAACCCATTTCTATTCAGCGCAGCTGCTATAAGTTAATTGGTAATAATAGACTCGGCATGCAATTTGGTGACCAGTCTTTTGAGCTTGTTGATTAGATGACTGATTTCCAACTGATTACTGCCAATTTTCTGTTTTCATCAGAGATGATTAATGACCTGTAATTAAATAATTGAAGCTGTGAATGTTAGTAAAATGTGGGTGAAAATACAAGTCTGTCGTCTGTGGACATCTCCATCCAATTCCTTCCACTTATCCGCTGCAGGGCCAGATGAAGACGACACAGAAAGGCCCCAGCTGAGATTCAAATGAATTGACCTTCTTGCTGTGAAGTGACGGTGCTAAACACTGCTCGACTAGATTGTTTTTTAAAACTGTAAACTTAAAAGAACTCAGGCGCTGAGGATTTTTATTAGAATGTTACCAAATGCTGCTACATTGTTTAGCTAGCTCTACAAACTGACACTAAAGCACAAACTTACAGAGACAGCAAAATGCAAGACCAGCAGAGGCACAATTGAATTAAGCAAGTGTAAGTGAGCAGTTCATTTTAACTGTGCCAATTACCGACAGAGCTATTTACTATCTAAAAAATAAATGTGCAGCTTATTTGACTCCAACATGGCAGTTCATACATCCTAATAGTGCTGTGAGATTATGTGCTTCATTAAAGTGGATGTGAAGAGACGAATCAAGCATAAGTCTCCCCCTTGCTTTGTCCCTGCTTTATAAACACAGAGAGCAAAGACGTCATTCATTAAAATGTCAAAGTTTAATTTGTTCTAATTAATTTGACCAGTCATTTAAAAAAGTTACCCTGATGTTAAGCTGATGAACAGTGACATAAGAGGCAGCAAGAGGGCATCTGACTGGAGAGAAACATTGAAGCATAAAGTTGCAGATTTAAAGAGAAGGGCTGCTCAGTGATGCTTGATGAACTGCAAATTTAAAGCTCGCATGTAGTTTCATCATTTATACATGTATACATCAATCATGTGTTGAGTTTGTACATGATGTGTTTTGATAAATTATGTATTTTCATATTGTAAATCTTTGGGCAAAACAAACTGAGCTATACTAACTTTGGGTTATTCAAATGTTGCATGAAAATACTGGGTGGTTTAGTCCAAGATAAACAGGTTAGTTTGCAGTGCTGTGGTGAATTCACAGCAAAGCACTGAGTTGGACTGGTGCACAGCGACTGTGGCACTCATGGTCAGATGTAGGTTACTGATGATGCTTAGAGTCGTTCACTGAATTTCAACATTAAACCAACTATATACTTTCTAATATAAAGATAGTATAGGGGATGTACATCAGTGTAGGGGATGGACATCAGCCAGGACAGCTTGTGAAACCGCTTACATCTTGTTGAATTCAGTTGTGTAAATCCACAGATCAACTGATCACAGCCTGTATACAAAGAAAATCTACTGAAGCTGACATTAGAAATGATTGTGAGTTGTGATTCTTTTCTCTATGCAGAGCCACTGCACAGATCTTAGGGTTCTCCAAACTGCTGAATCCCACTGTAACCCCTGACTGTACTTATTTTAATGTTTAGATGTGGAGGCAAAGTCACCCTCTACCATGTAGGCAACAAAAAGTAGTTATTTTTTAAATTATCTTTCACTGCATGTGTCCCATATAACAGACTGAAACTAAGCACTTTCATTCGAATTAGAATTTAGATTTGAGGAATATTTGTATTTTCACGTGATAAAATTTGATTATTATAATAATATAGCACAAAGTTCAGTTCCTTTGTACAAAAAAGGATTGGTAGAATTTCTTCAAGGAGCTACAACTAAAATCTTACTTTGAGTACATTTCAAAGCCTGTACTTTTTCACTTTTCCTAGGGTAAAGGAGTTGCTTCAGTACTTCAGCTTTTACTGGAGTACTTTTTAAATACAGGTATCTGGTTCTTGGTGTCCGGGGCTGGGCGCTCAGGTATGCACCAGCTCACTCCCGGTGGCTACTTGGTGGGGCCTGGTGCCTGGTGCCTGTCGCTCGGTCAGGCCTCTTCCGGGGCAAAGGGGGCCCTCGGGCCTCCGGCCTCGGGGCCTGCAACTCGGTTCACTCTGGCACAGCTGGCTGCCGGCAGAGCCGGCGGGCACGCCAGTGCAGCCCCCTCTGGCTTCTGCTCCGTGGCTACTGGGTGACCCCCTCGTCTGGGGATCTCCTCAGCCCTTCCCAGGAGGGTGGCACGGATGCCCCTCCGGTGGTGCTCCTTGGGCTCTCGCACTCTGGGGCCTCTGGATGTCTGGAGCCTGGATCTCCTCCATGCCTGCTTCATGCCCTGGGGGACGGGGCTATGGCCCTCCACACCCTCTAGCAGACCGTTACATGGGGAAACCTTTTGTATACAAGCGCGTTGATCCACACACGTGTGCACACGGGTGTTCACTGTTCGTAGACATAAACTATACCTTTCTTAGCTGCTACTTCAAAGCACATTGTGCGCTGTCTGTCCTGCGTGCTGCACAACAACTTTCAATATTTAGTATTTACTGCTGTTCACACTTAGCTAGATTAACGTGATGGTGTTGTGTTTAGTATGTTGCTTTGTTTTTGTTTGGTTTTTTTTGCTTGTCTTCTCTTCTTTTTCTCTCAACAGGTGATCCAGGAGATTTTTTATTTTTTATTTTTTCTTTCTCTTTGTCTTTGTAAGTGCCCTTTCTCACTGTCCCTTTTCCCTTCTGTTTTTCTTTTCCTTCCTCTCTTTCTTTCTCCCTTTCCTATCCCCCAGTCATGTCTGTCCCATCTGTAACAACTGAAAATAAAATAAATAATAACAACAAAGTTTGATCAAATGGACCAATACGGCAATGCCATGATGATCCATTTGGCACAATAAATCCATTTGGTATCCTTGTTGGTCTTCAGACAACAATTCTGACGGCTAAAGAACCAAATGGGACAGGCAAAAAATAAATAAATAAATAAATAAATAAATACAGGTATCTGTACTTTTACTTAAGTAAAGCCATTCTGTACTTTTGCCACCTCTGGTCATCGTTGATCAAGTGCAATCCATTTGCAGGTTTGAGAGAATGTCCAAGAGGAGGACATTTGTTGGTGTTTGACATATACCAGTACAGCACATAAATACTGCTGGGAGCTTAATGTATGTAATATAAACATTATTAACAATATTATCATCAACTATGTGGCTTTAAGGTCCATTAGGTGTTTCTGACTGGAAACACTGTGGACAGACAGAAAGTCAACTATTATAAAAGATACAGATATTAATAGTTATTTTAAAGCAATGTGTACATTTACTGCAAAGTGGCCCTTTTTGAGTGTATTCATCAATGCATCACATACTCAAGTAAAAGATGACATGAGTTATGTCGTCCATCTGTAAGAGGAGTACAGGTTTAGACGTGGGAAGCATGACGGTGAGTGTTTTTGTTTTTCATGGAGCCTGTCGATATTAAACCAGGCACCGTTAAACTGAGGATGGAGTCTGTCTCAAGCAGAATGATGAAACATCTTTGAGGTAGGAAACAGAAATCTCTCTAGCTCTCATGAGAAAAGTAGGAGGTGTGCATGGCTTCTCTCTTTTTTTTTTCTTCAAACTAGCTGCCTTTCTTAAGATGCAGAGATATTTCTGGTCTTGTTTTTTATCTTTTAGGTTGGTGATGAAAACCCCATTCATATTAGCCTTGTAATTTCCCCGGTGTAACTGACTGTAAAAAAACGACATCATCCAGTTGTGCGGTATTTGTGATTTTTTATTTTTATTTTATTGAAGCAACACTAGACCCGACACTGATTAATCACCTCTAACTCTCTACTCCAGTATATCTACCATTTTAAGCAGCTTATTAAAAAGAAGCTGCTTATGCAAGAAGACCCAGCGCAGTTTATGTAACAAGGCAGAAATGAACCAGTAAGTCATCAGTGGTTTGTCACTTTTAAATTAAACATACAAAGGCGGTGCTGTTATTTTTCCTTGTACTATACTCATAACCATTTGTTTTTCACTGTTTCCCTCTGTGGGCCTAGAAAACTAGACCTCATTGTAGATCGTATTAATTTATATTCACCTCTTGTTTTAAGCTACTCATTTGTATTGTAGACTCACAGGAGACAGGACTGTGTTCAACATAATGTGCACAGAGTTGAAAACAACACAAGTTTAATTAATCAACTACATAAGAAAAATCAGGTTTCTGTTACAGTCAGAAAAATGAGCCTGCTGCTTCCCATAAAGACGTGGCTGTTGGTCAAACATACACACTGCCTTTCTGTATACCCTATCCATAATTTTTCTAATTACTTGTGACTAAAATCTGTATGTTGCAACTCTGTTGTTTTACTGTGCATTTGTAAGCTCAGTGGTCAACAGAAGAATAATAACTCCGTCTTAGTCATTCAGAAAACTTTTCAGGAACATTTAGTCCTTAGTTTTTTTAAATAAAGCACAGTGGAAAAGCAAAATTACAATAACAAGCAGGCAGCCGTCTGAACATCTCATTCTGGACTGCAGAGGTAAGAAAAACATTGTGGATTGTTTAAAAAACCAAAATGAAATGTGGTGGAAAATTATGCTTCATATATTTGTGCTTATAAAAGAAAACTATTGACTTGGCCCAGGCAAATTCCCATTTTAACTGGAACTGACTCAACAACAAAAAAAAAATAGCAGAAACTTCTGCTAGTTGCTGCACAAAAAATAGTGCTTTTTTTCACAATACTGATAATTGCTGTGGAAATGCAAGTTAATGACTATTACAGTTTTTCTCAGTTGCTTTGGTGCATTTCTCACAACAGAATTAAACTTTGCACAATAGTTAGTTCAACCTCCACAACATGTAGTCGTTTTGGCACAACCTTGTGGTGGTTTCATGTTCATTTCGTCCAAAGGCAAATGCCTTTGGACGTGAAGCAGTTGAGTAAGTACAACTATCTAAAGAATGGTCACTTTTGAGTTGCTATTCATCACTATCTCCTTGCTTCTATCATGAATGTCACAATTATTTATACTTGTACCGGCTGAATAGTCATTGTCCATACAACTAATAGTCTTCATTTCATTGCTTGTGTCAGTGCACTCAAAATTGTTGAACATCTTGTCAAACAATTTGTACACCCATTTTGAAAACCCTATTTTTAAGGAGTTTCCATGAAAATCTCCATAAATTACTTTTCTCAGGTGAACCTTATCTCACACTAATGAAAATTGGTGTGTGTTACGCTTACTTGCAACCAATGAAAAGCCTCTTCTACCCAGTCATAGGTGAATCGCGTTACAGTATCCCCTACTCTACAAGTATATATATATATAATGTAAACCAACAGACAGGATTGGCATGAGGTGCATACTGAATCTACAAAACTGCCGAACATGGAACGTCAGCCTTGTGGAAGAGGGGTGAGGATCGGTGGAGGACGAGGACAAAACCGGGTAAGAAGAGGCCAACCACATAGACACGTTCCGGACGAAATCAGGGCAACACTTGTGGATCATGTGATAAACCATGGCCTCACAATGGCCGAGGCTGGTCGAAGGGTGCAGCCAAATGTTGGGAGAACTACTGTAAGTTCTATTATTCAGACATTTCGTCGGGAAAACAGGTGAGCATACTGTAATGTAGTTATTCAGCACAAACTAATTTGCTCTGCACTTTCATAGTCATACAGGAGACTTGCATTCGGACATGACCTTATAGATCTTTACATATAGACGTACTGTAACTGAAGCGCAGACTTGGCCCAGGGGTGGCATAGTGTGCTGTGGTACAATACAGTAATGCTGTAAAGAAAGGAGTTTTGAATGATAGTCCTGTAACAATTACTGTAAGCATGTTTGTGCGTATTTATGTTTGTGTTTTTTCATCTGCATCTCAAAAAGGACTGCCGGACAACCTAGAAGAGGTGGAAGAGGTCCACTTTTGACTCCGCAGCAAGAGGAAAGAATTTGTGCAATGGTGGCTGCAAACAACGCTTTGAGACTGAGAGAAATACAAAGAACTGTCATAGAAGATGACACCATCTTTGGAAATATTCAGTCAATATCAGTTTCCACCATAGACAGAGTCCTCAGACGGAATGAAATGTCCATGAAGCAATTGTACAAAGTATCATTTGAACGGAACAGTGATCGAGTGAAGGAGCTCCGTCACCAGTATGTACAGGTAAAACATGTTTGCATATGTACCTCTGTTTACTGTAAAAGTTTAGGCCATGTACTGCACTTACATTTATGCATGTTACTGTAATCCTATTTACAATTCACACTGTACAATCTGTTGTGCCAAATGCACCATTACAGACTTTTTTATTCTCATCCTTTGTATAGCGTATCCTGGAATTGGAGGCCAGGGAACCCCTGCACACGTTTGTATATCTTGACGAAGCGGGATTCAATCTCGCAAAAGGCAGACGGCGTGGACGAAATCACATTGGAGAAAGAGCCACCATTGATGTCCCAGGCCAACGAGGAGGAAATATCACAATGTGTGCAGCAATCTCAGGAAATGGCGTTCACACCCATATTCCTCGTATTGGTGCATACAATACACAACACCTGTTGGCTTTTCTGGACGCTCTTTATAGGGACCTAATCCCACAAAATGAAAGGGATGATCCTGGTGACAATCGGACAATGTATGTAGTGGTTTGGGATAATGTTAGCTTCCATCACTCTGCTGTAGTCAGGCAGTGGTTTGCAGCACACGACAGGATGCGTATGGAGTTTCTTCCTCCTTACACTCCATTCCTAAATCCAATTGAGGAGTTTTTCTCTTCCTGGAGGTGGAAGGTATATGACAGGCATCCACATACCCAAATGACCCTGCTAGCAGCTATGGATGCAGCTTGTGATGACGTCACAGCAGAGTCCTGCAGAGGGTGGATTCGACACTCCAGAAGAGATCTGATGACTGACATTCGCTGTGATGTTGATGCAAATATGTGGGCAGACAGACGGGAGTGTCTAGATATCAATGATTGATATGCAGCAGTGTCTGTTTTTCAGGGTTTTTTTGTTTCATAACTACTGCAGTAAGGTTTACTGTCTAAGTGAGTTTATGTTTGCTGTAAAATGTTTGATTTACTGTGCTGTGCAGTTTCAATTGAATATTATCAAGAGTGCATATGAAGTGTCTTGAGTTTCCTTTACAATTTATGGTTTTCAACATGCCATGCAGGTGCTTCCCAATGACATGTCAAGTCTGGACAGCATGCTACAAAGAAATCCATCACAATGAGAACATGTTCAATTTTGTGACCAAAGGTGCTGGTGTACTGACTTGTAATTGTGACAGCCCAGACACTTTGATATAAGTACTTGCTTTTGATGGATATATTATCTGTTTTGATTAAGGGACTTGCTTTTGAAGCATTGACTACTTATTTTGAACAACTGACTTTTCTTTTTGATGAAGTGACTCACTTTTGCAAGTTATCCACCATGTTTTGTAGTTTGCACTAATTGTTTTGTGAAGAGCCTTAGTAGTGGTGCAGAGATCAATTCTGTTGTGAGAAATGCACCAAAGCAACTGAGAAAAACTGTAACAGCGCTTCAGAACCATCACAAAGAAATTCCACTGGGAATTCACCCCCTGCCCCTCAGTTTAGACTGTTTGTGTGTAAATTCTATGAAGTGATCCAAACAAACCTAAGAGCTAAATCTCACACTCTACAGGTCTCTGTTAGCATGTTGAAATTCATGACAGTACAATTTTAAAAATGACTGAACAAGTTGGAAGGGTTGTCAGGCAAAAAGCTTCTCTCCAGAAAGAACATGGCTTAGGTTAGCAAATGTACATCTGAGCAAACCACAAGACTTCTGTCCTTTTGAGACCAAAGAAAAGATGTTTGGCCAGAATGCACAGTGGTATATTTAACAAAAGCAAACATGGCATATTGGACAAACACCTCATACAAACTGTCAAGCAGGTGGAGGGATGATGATTTGGTCTTGTTTTGCAACCATAGGATCTACCTGGGCACTTTGCAGTTATTCAGTCGACTAAAAATTCCCCTCTATATACCAAAAAAGTCAAATATGAGGCCATCTGTGCAAAATCTAAAGCTTGGTATAAACTGGACCATGCAACAGGACAATGATCCAAAGCACAGCAGCAAATCTACAACAAAATGTCTCAAAAAGAAAAGAATCAATGGCCTAGTTCGGATTACAAAGCTAAAATGCTATGGCTGGACCTTAAGAAAGCTGTGCATAAAGGAATGCCCACAGACATCAAGAACTGAACTGAATGTAGCTGAACATCTTAAAGAAAAGCATGCTAAAATTCTCCCACAATGATGAATGATACTGAGAGTCACACAGAAATCTTCAAGTTACTGCTAGAGGTCTTTCTACAAGCTAGAGAATCAGGCATGTTCTAAAATTTTCACACATTGCATTTGCATTTTTGCTAAGTTTTTGTTTAATAAACAATGACACAATATAATATGTCATCTGCTGTTGTTTATCTGAGGTTGTATTTTTCATTTGAGGTTATTTTCTTGTCTTTCCCTTTTTATTATTGTCTCCATAGAAAACCTTAGAATTGAAAGCGATATTTTAATTAAAACATTAACCCATTTTAATTAAAACATGAACATTTAAATGATCTCTAGCCCTTAACAGATTTTCTTTGAGGCTGGGAACTAAAGTGACAGAAAAGAAAGAAAGACAGCATTTATTGGGTGAGTTTTGTCGGTCTTATATCGAGATATCACCAATTTTTATTCAAGAGTCTTCAGCATGATGGCAGTTGTGTCAAGGACAGCAACAATGAAAATCAGATTTACTGAACTGATCTACAAATAGATGGATCCTTGGGCGGTAAAAAAGGGCCCTTTGCATATTAATCAGCAAGATAGACAGAGAGTGCATAAAGATTGCATTGATCAATAAGTTAGGCGTTCACATCACTGTAACAGGCATGCTAATCCCCAGAAATTCCAGCTGATAAACTACCTAAAATAAATAAATGTAACAAAATGTAACATGTGTATGGGATCAAAGAAAAAGTGGTCACAGACAACCAGACAGCTCACATGATGCAAGGACAAAGGCTCTCTGGCACTGCAGCTCTCTTTTCACTGGCCTGAGGCACTTGTGCCTACAGTAATTGCTGATTGGAGTCAGCTGCCAAGGGCAGTTCCATTCAGCAGGATAGAGAGATAGACACGCCCACAGGAGCACAGAGTCCTTCTAGGGCTGTAACATTTGGAAAGCCATATTGTTTTCTAGATGGTACTAAACATTGCATTGTGAAAATGTCACAATGCAATACAAAAATGATTTAGCCAAAGGCTGATGTTGTGTGTTATTATATAATAATACTATGACGAAGTCTTGTTCACACAATTTGACTCATAAATAAATTTTGACATTTTAAATCATTACCTGCTGATACGTTAATTGAAATTATATTTGTGGCACAAAGCAACTCTTAAATAAATAATATAGGTTCCACCCAACAAATGTGTGAGAGGATGTTCTTAAATCATTGAAGCAGCTAGAAGAAAATAAATGTAATGCTAGGACTGACTGCACGTCTCGTTTTGCCGCCTCTTTTTTCTGCATTCAGTATCATATTCCTCCATCCTCCCAGCCGACCCGCTGCTCTCGATCCATCTCTCACTCTTGTTTTCTCTCGCTGTGTATCTGTTTGTGTGCACATCTCACAACTTGTGTTTTAGAGGTGGGTCTCCCTCGAGCTCCTGCCTGTCAGCACCCGGGCTGATTACCTCACCTGTGGGTGATTGTGTGATCAGCTGTTTCCTACTTAAGCTGGAGGAAGCCATCCATTTTGGATTGTTAGCTAAAAGCTAAAAACATTTAGTGGAACTGGCTTCCAAATGTTTGCATTTGTGTCTACTTTGGCAAGAGACACTGCAACTAACCTTCTGTTCCATTCTGCACATGATGTCTAGCCCTGGGTGTGAGTAATACTGTGAGAGTGATCTAGTGCAAAGAAGGATTGAGGATCTGTTTAAACTGGAGATGTCTCATGACTGTGACTGGGAAGTTGTAGATCTGTCTGTTTAGGAGCTTCAGCTAACCACTAAATGCAAAGTCTTTCTGTTGTCATTTTTTATTGAGTCATTCACTGTAAATAAATGCACTGAACTTTGCATTTGCAAGTCTGCACTCTAAGTCTACCAGAAAACCATCAACATGACATCCAGCTTCCGTCCTCTTGTCTAAATATCGCTGGTTGGCTTTGAGGCTTTTTTTTAAATATACCAGAACTCCCTCCCACACACATTTTTACACCCATGCACAACCTACACAAGTGACCTTACTAATTTGCACACCTCATTAACTTTGTATTTAAGTTTGCTTAATAAACTACTTCCTTAAACTGCTGAAAAGTATATCCATCCCATTATCATGGTCTTACGAGCCAGGTTGTGACATTGCAAAAACTACTTGAACACGTGTGTATGGATGGATGGATGGATAGATATATATAGAGATAGAGAGAGATATCTTGGTCAGAGCTTAAAATGTGTAGCTTTTTGAGGGAAAGTCAAAATCGTCTTGTTATATGAGTTTTGAAATTGCTGTGAAATTGTGGTCTTCAAATAAAGAGACATTTTGAAACTTTGTTGCAGTAGCTACCCAGAGAATAAACCCACCCTTGTGAATGTAAATGTGAACGTGTTTCATCTATTGTGGATTATGAGGAAACCTCAAAGTTACACACTCCGATGAAACCACAGTCATGCTCCGAGAGTATGGCTATAGGGATTGTGCATTGATTACATTACTTTCTGAAGAGAAACTAAAGTCAGTTATATTAATGTTAGATTAAATGTCTGTCACAAGTTTGTTTCTCATTGTGTTTGTCAATTTAATCACCAACCTGCTACTAATACTGACTAGTCAGGGACATTATTAATACAAAGCTCTGGAACTGTTTCTCATTCACGTCTCATCTCTCACTAACCTGCATACAAGTGTGCAAAGATGCACAGCGCTGGAGCAACTTCTTCCATTTGATCAGCAGAACTGTATCTGGCCTGCTGATTTACAATAGGTTACAACAGATTGCATTAGAAAGAGTAATGGATGGCATCATTGTGTCTGAAGACTCAGAACGTGTTAGCACTTGATACCCAGAAAATGGACACTTAAGCACAGGTACTTAACTGAAAAGACAGGAATGGAAGAAGAGGAAAGGATAAACAGAGAGAGAATACATAACAATATTCTTATGTGCTCTGACTGCTGAGAGTCTATTTTCTCTAAAACAGGAACTGCAGCTTGAATCACAATTAGCTTCTTTCCACGTTCACAAACCATAACATCAAAGTGCCTCCATCCTGCAAACTGAAATGGACTGAAGGTGGATTCATAGTGACAGCGAGATTATGCTGGAGTAACAAGCAGCAGGAGAATGTTTGTTCAGAATAGGAGTAAAAATAGACCCATGGCTATGCTGATACACTCCAAAGAGCAGTATCTCCATAATATTTAGCATAATTAAGATTTTAGTTTTAAGAATACCAGTGTGAGTGATTTTAAGTTCAAAACAACACAGCCTGTTGTGATCTACTTCATATATTTTTATACACCACTGCATTTAAACATTAGTTCCTCACTCCAAACCGGTGTCGGCAGATGGCTGCCCCTTCCTGAACCTGGTTCTGCCGGAGGTTTCTTCCTGTTAAAAGGCAGTTTTTCCTTCCCACTGTCGCCAAAGTGCTTTGCACATACTGTAGGGAGTCATGTGATATCTTACACATGACTGACTCAGGTATAGAGGATGAAATTTTAAGCTCTAAATCCACCAACCTATATTTCCCTTTCTTTTGAAATTATCAGCTATCTGAAATATTCCAGTATTCTTCTATTGGGATGTGGAGGGTTAATCTTCTATATCAGGGGTGTCAAACTCAAATACACAGTGGGCCAAAATTCAAAACTGGAACAAAGTCGCGGGCTAACATTAATATTTATTGAAAAAAAAATCTTCCTCCAGATATAAGAATGAATCTTTTCTTATGGACTCAAACAAGTTTTGCTGAAAAACTGAATATGGAACAAGCAAAGCTTAATACTAAACGATATATATATTAGCTGTATAATACCAGTAGGCCAGCTCTAATAGTAATTTGGCATGGCTTCGCGGGCCAAATGTAATTAGGCTGCGGGCCAAATTTGGCCCGCGGGCCAGAGTTTGACACCTATGTTCTATATTATCACTGTGTTATCATCGTGACACTAATCAGAGAGACTGATGAGTAGACATAGATGAACTGGTTTGGTTGCTTTTCTAATGACTACCAGATGTTCTAGAATTCATGCACTTGGTGCAGCATTTTGGGAAAATCATAACCATTTCTAACCACTTCTTCAGTCAGCGGAGTAATGTGTGAGTGTTGAATGAATAATAATTGTTTATTTGATGGAAGAATAATCGCCAGAAAGACTACTTTCTCTCAAAAAGCATCGAGTAATTTCTCTTTGGCCTTTGAAAAAGTTTCACATGATGCGTGTGGGTGGAGTCTAATTACTTGTGTGAGATTAGATGATCAACATATCTGAATTAAACAGTGCACACTGGTTACCATATATGTTGTATATTTCATAATCACACATATTCAGCTCTCTCTCTTACATGAGTACACAATCCAGTTTAATGTCTACATACAATTGCAACCTCCCAGTGCAAAAGGTCATAGTGCACTCAGGAACAGAGTGTGGCCTAACAGCCACTGATGCATAGCATGTCTATGCATGTGATCATTATCCCTACCGTCAAGCCAAACAGCCAGACTGAGCCTCTTTCGTTGCTGAGTGTCAGGCCTGTAAAGGACCAACAGACAGGGGCGTGGGCTAAAGACAGCTGGCATAAACAAAATACAACCAGCAGGAAACCAACCAAGATGAAAGCAATCTGAGACACCACTTCAGTTCCCACCGGGGTTCTTAA
Source organism: Oreochromis niloticus (assembly GCF_001858045.2). Taxonomy (NCBI): domain Eukaryota; kingdom Metazoa; phylum Chordata; class Actinopteri; order Cichliformes; family Cichlidae; genus Oreochromis; species Oreochromis niloticus. Next base: position 9,889,595 of record NC_031979.2, read on the forward strand.
ACTTAGAAAGGACAGAGTGAGAGTTACATATACCTGCCTTGCCAGTTCATCTGGCATCTAGCATGTCACCGATGTATGAAAGAGAAACCATGGTGCCCACAAAAAACCTGAGTGCATAGGCATAGAAAGAATATACAAACACAGAAAGCCTTAGGAAGATTTAAACCCAGAATCTTTGAGATGACATTGCATATTTCTCTGCTGATAGTTATCCAAGAGCTGCAGTGCCACTTTATTAATCAGGCAGATTAGGTGAGAAGATAGTTAAGTAGCCAGTTGAATCTGAACCATGGGATTTTGGTGTGAGTGTTCGTCTTTGTAAAGTTGTCTGAAACAACAACATGTCAGTCATCTGATGTTTACAAATTTTCATAAAGCTGAGTTTGAGAAATTCTCATCATTACAGCAGAAACTGTCACAAATGACTGAAATTATTATAAAGTTCTCCCAGATTGCCTTATGGAATGCCTAAGTTCACTTCAGCAATTAGGATACATAACTAATCTTAGACTGGTGTCCAACACTAGGACTTTACAGTCACTCCAAAATGAATTCATCTTTATTTGGAAATTTATTTACAGATGAAATTATGTGATAACTTGCACCTCGCAGTAGGCTAACAGGAAATGTGTAAGAGACACACACACAACTGGGTCTATTGGCTATGAATTACTGCATTAATGCAGCATGCTTCAATAGAGCACTCTTTAAACAGACAGCCTTTTCAAGAATGACATTCTGTGGCTTGTCCTCGTTGTGGAGGGTTTTGATAATCAACAAAAATCAAATCAGCTGTCTTCTCCGTGATTGTGGTTACATGTACTGAATGTACTGAAACTGACGTTGGATTTTAATTTACCCAAACTTTAAGTGAAATATCTGAGATATAGACTTTCCAATCTTAAGAGCCACACAATTAAAACAATCAGCTTGAAATATTTCACATTACATGTAACGTATATAGAAAAATTTTAAAAGTGTATCTTTTTAAATCAAATCAAAATAAAGAGGTATTTTAAATTAAATTCTGGTATATTTTGAGATGCTGGTATCACACTTGCTGTGTTGCCTTTGGAATGTGAGGTATTTAATATTCAGAAACTGGGTAAGCTTAATAAGGCCAGTTTCCCATAGCTGGAATGGTTTCATTAGTAGTTCAAGATATAAACAGCCTTTATGCAAGCTTCTAAAATTGAATCACAAACATATAAGATTAATTATCTCTAAAAATGATTGGAAACTCATACAAGGACGATGTATAGTGGCAAGACTTGATTTTCATGCTTTAATAATTGCTGGAAGTTTTTTCCCTTTCTCATTGGATTCCCTTCATCACACAGATGACCACTGTAATTCACTTTTAGATAAATTGCTTTATTAGTAAAAAAATAAGTAAGCTCATCTTACTTAACTTAAAGTATATGATCCTAAAGTATATTGTAATAAATTGTTTTTATTTCACTTCATAGGTATTGAGGCGTGATCACAGTACACAGAGCAAAAGCGTCTTGTCTTTGCACATCAATAAGTGTTGTTTGTTTTCGAGCTATGATGATTTAACCTTAAACCATCATTCACACCTTAAAGCTGTATAAAAAATTATTTACTTACCAGTGGTGTAATATTAAGTAGCCATAGAGTCATGATTATACCATTCATATCCAGGAAATACAGACACATTTTCTGGTGCTAAGATTTCAGTTGTAAGAAATATTACAATGAAATGTAGCGGAACCTTGTAGTTTTGTATTTTAAATCCCTCATCCTGAGTTATTGCATGTAAACTAATGCATATCTTTTAAGGTAATCAGATTTATTTAAGTTACCTTTGATGGGTTAGATAGGAACTTCCATGTTTTCAGTCATTAAGGCCCAATATTAAACATGATATTTACATTGTTACCTACAAACTAAGAAAAATTAAAAATGCTATTTGGTAGTATTAATTCCATCATCATAATATGATAACAACAGTATCCTAATATTTTAAAGCATCAGCAAATATTACCTTTTTATTAAGAGTTTACTACCACAACTCAATATATCAAAATGTTAATGCATATTTATTACCTATTTATTGTTAGGTTATCATACTGTTACTCATATAATACTATATCAAGAGCTATTGATATATGATAATTACTTGGATATTATTAATTAAGTGGTAATAACTTGCTATTTTCATGTTATTACTAACAAGCTGCTATAGAAAATATTTCCAAATCCAATGAGAGTTATCAACGTTATACTGTCAATGAACATTTCTATCCTGATGGGAGTGTCATCTTTCAGGCTAACTATGGCCTCAACCTCAGAGGTGAGTGGTTTAACAAGCATGACAATGATGCAAATCGTGAACTTTAGCGTTGACAATCACCAAAGTTCAACCCAGTTAAATAGAATTTTGCACTGATGTGTTATACAGCCCTCTCCACTATCGTCATCAAAGCACAAAATGAGCACTAAACAGTGTTCAGGTGGCACGTGGTGGCCGAACACCTTACCCAGACACTTGGTTTAAGTGGATTTTCAGTAGTTGCATTACATATTACAACAGTCTATCATGTGGCAGGTTGGCTGGATTAACCAGAGGAGTGAAGAAAAAAAAGAGCTTGAGGGTGGGAATAAAACTCTTATCACTCTGCACTGCATTATTTATCAGTAGGCATCGTGCAGAAAACAATGCATAAATCCATAAACTTTGCCATGAGCAGTTTCATATAGGATCTCTTTTCTTTCTGCTGTTTATACCTACCAACAACAAGAAGCTTACAGCAAGCTGTCACTACAGATCAGCTAAGAGAGACGACATTAATGTTTGCAACCTGTACATGTGAATGCATGTTTTCTTTACAGAGTTAAACTTAGTGAATGTTGGTTTTATAGATTTTATTTTTAATTAATCGGGCTAACTATTTTATCAATTTTACTATTATTATTTAATCTTTTTTATAAATCTTGACAATTTGAGCCTTAAAAAGGATGCACAAAAAAGGCAAGAATAATATTGTCTGTTCCCAGGAATTTGTACTTTAGTGTTTAACAGCGTTGGGGAGTCTAGATTGTGGACACTACAGACACATTTATGTACATTTGTTTTTAATGAACAGCATTTACAAGTGAAGGAGCATACACAATTTCTACAGAAAACAGAACAAAGAATAGAAGAGAAAGTGAGAAGACTTTGACTGTGGTTTAACAGCTCTGGGTTACATATGTGAGGTCAATGAACCTCTGCTTCTCTAATACCTGCCACTGTCATTAAAAGCTCACAATCTTCTTATCTTCTTCACTATCTATTTATATTGTTTTTCTCCAACATTTGGAAAAGTTAAATGTAAAATCAGGTCTAAATGTGAATTTTTTTAAATTCTGCAAGGACAGAGTCTTTGCAGATGGCAGCATGGTGGCACGGTGGTCTCACAGGAAGAAGGTCCTGAGTTCAATTCCCCCCACCAGGCTGGGGTCTGTCTGTGTTTGCATGTTCTCCCCGTGTTTGCGTGCCTTCCTCCCACAGGCCAAAGACATGCAGTTAGTGGGGATAGGTTAATTGAGCAACCTAAATTGCCCATAGGTGTGAATGCTGGAATGAATGTGCGATTGGTTGTCTGTCTGGCATACCCGGCCTCTCGCCCTATGACAGCTGGGAAAGGCTCCAGTGCCCCCTGTGACCCTAAAAAAGGATAAGCGGATGGATATGAAGCAGTATGTTGTGGTGTAATCTATCAATTGTCTTTTTCGTTTGAAGTTTCTTCATATCCTTGAGTAAACTGTTCCTGTGTTCTCACACTGTGCATACTCTATGTTATTTACCATTAATATTACATTCCCACATATACATTCTTGTTCATTTGGACTAAAACTCATAGTTTTGTTTAACCACGTCTAGTAAAGTTTTGATGTTTCATTACACTAGAGTGAAAGCAAGCTTAAGTCAGCAGCTCAGTGGAGTTGAACACAGCAAAGCTGTCAGCATGAGAATGATTTTGCAAAACACGATAATCCAAACATTCCCCAACATGCCTGATGGGAAAAGCACGCAGCTTGTGATCAATGGTGCAAAAAACATCTGGCACATTGTATGGGCACAGGTACATCTACTCTGTGGTAAACATGTCTTTTATATCACACATGAATGTTCTTCTTAATGTTTTATTGTACCAGCAGCAACAGACCATTATGATACAGAAAGTCAAGAGCAGCACAGTGTGACTCATCACGAAAAATTTAAATCTTATAAGGAAAGTAATTGCAAAAGAATAACACATTAAACTCTAATTGCATCTTCAAGACCATAAAAAACATTAGCAGAAGCTTCTCTCACCTGTTGACCTATAATTGCAGAACAAAACATTAAAATTATAATCCCACTTGATTTTTGTTTGTGAGAAACAATAGCTCAGCTTTTGCTGTGAATAAAGACATTTGTCTTACACTTAAGAGCCTGGGAGAAGTCTTAATGAACAGAAGTCTCTCTATATAAGTGGTTGATCTATAAGCAACAGTTTCTGGGGTTTTTTGCTAATACCCTGAGCTTCTGACTTGTTCTCTTGTGGACTGTAAACATTATTATGAGGTTTTATTGCCTGACTTTTATGCTACCTACTATCATATCCAAATAGACATGGAAAAGGACTGTTTTCCACAGATTAATGCTGATTAAGTGATTAACATCTGAAGTTAAAAAAAAATTCTAAAAGTTCTGCTGTCTGTTGTATAGACACTTGTTGTAGTGTTGGTTCAGTGCTGAAACAAATAACTCTGTATCACACGTCAAACTTTACTGTTTATCACCAACTTGTTATTCTGTGCACATTATAATTAAGCTAATTGAAAATCATTGCCACCACCCAGCAAGCAACTGAGTGGTCAGCTTTTTAAGCTTGTTGATTAGAAGGCTTATCTGATTGCCTACACCCCCCTGGTTTCCTCAAACAAGGAGTTATCTTGTTGCTGATCTATGGTCATTATACAAAAGAAACATATCTGAAGAAACTTCAGAGGGTTTTTTTTGTTTAACAAATTCTGTTCATATATTTATATATCTAATTATATATCTGATTATATTTGTGCTCCAAGCTGATTATAAAAAATGAGCTCAACACATTTGCCTTTAGATTGGGACACTGGGATTATGTGCAAAATCAATTTAGTTGTAGGTTTTAACATTATGTTGTTGTTTTTTTGCCGTGGCAGCTTTTTTTGTTTCTTTTCTTTTTAGCACATTACTTAAGATCTTATAAAATAGAAAAAACAGCATGTGGTATCTCAGTGAAATATCATCTATTAACATGAACAAGCACAATGTGAATGTGTTGGTGTGTTCTTCCAGTACTTTTTCTTCTCCCCTGGATGTGTTTTTCAATCAGGAGGACTCGGGCATCCAGCTTCATTTAATGAATAATCCATCTAAATCTGCAGACATGCATTCATTTGAACAGGAAACATATTGTTTGGCTTATAATTTATCTATTATGCCATTTATTTTGCAAATATTTTTCTTTCTAGAAAAAAATTATTTAAACCATGTTGAAATTTTAAACGCTGACCTGGTGTTTAAAATCATGTTAGAATAAATACGAAATTTCTTATCGACCATTTGCCTTGTACTTCTCTTGGGAAGCTCATCTTGTAACCGAAAGGCTGCCGGTTCGATCCCCAGCTCTGTCTGTCCTGGTCGTTGTGTCCTTGGGCAAGACACTTCACCCTATCGCCTACTGGTGTTGGTCAAAGGGGCCGATGGCGCGATATGGCAGCCTTGCTTCTGTCAGTCTGCCCCAGGGCAGCTGTGGCTACAACTGTAGCTTGCCTCCACCAGTGTGTGAATGTGAGAGTGAATGAATAGTGGAATTGTAAAGCGCTTTGAGTGTCTATTCCATTATTCCATCTATTCCATTATTATTACATCAGTGCTTTGACTTTGGGAGACTTTTCACATCTGCTTGTTGACATTCTTCACCTTCTGCATCTTTCTCCAAACGATATTGTGCCAATACTAAATTACATAATTCAAATGCCTTCATACATATGCATGGTGAGGTATTATGAGTCCAATCCATATTTTTTCATCTTTAAATTCATTGTAGTTAGAATGAGAGAAACACTTAAAAAAGAAAAAAAAAGATAAAGATTGTCTTTGCAACCCACTGCTTTAATAAAACAAATATGCTGCTAAAACTTAAGTTTCCTCTTGTCTTCTTTTTTATCTTTATTCTTTGTGTTTCTTGGACAGAACCAGCCATGTCTCCTCTATCCATCAGGCTTCTTCCTTTGTCTAATGAGTAAGTAAGTAAGAAAATAAGTGAAGTTTATTTATATTGCACATTTTACTGACAAATGTCACAAAGTGCTTCACAAGAAAAGTAATACAATAGAAAACAAAACACAACACAAGCATAAATGCATCATAAAAGCATTTAAGATCTGGTCTAATTAAAAGCTTCGTGAAATAAAAATGTCTTTAGCTGCTTTTTAAAAGTCTCCACAGAGTCCAAACTAGAAATAGAGACAGTGCATTCCACAGTCTGGGTGCAACAACTTGGAAGGATCGGTCTCCTCGAGTTCTGAAGCGGGTGCGGAGGACCACTTAAAGGTTTTAGTGGACTTTAAAACAGGGGTTATATGAGTTCCTCTGTTACATTGAGTCAGTAGTCTCATGGTAGAGATTTGGACAACCTGGAGACTAGCAAGCCCTTTCTTGTGTAGCCAAGTAAAAAGATCATTACAATAGTCAAATCTTGTAGAGACAAAAGCACGAGTTGACACTATTTATCTAAGCTTTGAGATGTTCCACAAATGGAAAAAGTTGGCTACTACTAACTTAACCTGTTTTAAGTTATGCTCCAGGGAAAAAGCTTAATCAAAAATAACACCTACATTTTGGAAGCTATGCTTTTGCGATAGACCTAGATCACCCAGTTGGTCTTTAATGTCAGCTATTGCACTGTTCGATGTGATAATCAAAGTTTCAGTTTTATCTGGGTTTAGCTTTAAGTAGTTGTTATTCTACTATTGCTTGACGTTTGTAAAGCAATTAATCAGAGCGACCAGTTTGTGAACCTCGGAAGGTTTAAAAGAGCAGAATAACTGAATATCATCGGAGAAAAGATGATAAGACACATTACTAAACTGCTGTATTATCTGGTCTAACGAAGACTATGTATTAAAAACAAAATAGGTCCCAGCATGGAGTCTTGAGGGACTCCACATAGCTCTCTAGATTCAGTCACACTAAAACTCCTACCAGACATGTGGGATGAAAACCACTCTAAACAGACCTGAACATCCCAACCAGATCCCTCAGTCTGTTTATCGAGGTAATAAGATGTGTCAAAATATCGCCTACTTATTAGAGAATCCCACATTCACAAAAACACTGATCTTTCAAGAATTCAGGTAAAGCATATTAGCGTGAGGATTCCCAGATGACTGTTGTAACGTATTGCAATGAGAAGCCTTCTTAAGACAGTTACTTCAGTAGTAATATGTCTTGATGCACGCTCAATAATCCAGGTAAGTAAATCCCAGAAGGTTGATTCTGTTCCTCTGGGTGTAGCGTTTTCAGTGGGAGAAACATTTCGCCGCCTTACAATGCTGTGATTGCAGCCATTCCCCAACTCTCTGTGAATGGCACTCATTGGTACCAAGTCTTTGATCAATGGACTTTGATCAGTAGTTCAGTGGTCATGGTCATCTGCATATTAATGATCAAGTAACTGACCTCCCAACCCATTGTTCATTCAGTGGTGCTAGTTTCAGTCATTTTGCAATGTACTTTATAAGGTTGGGGAATTATGCAGTCAGCTGAGACTGAAGAAGTCACTATGATGAGTGACGAAACGTTTCTCCCACCTAAAACACTACGTCCAGATGAACTGAATCAACCTTTTGGGATTCAGTAGTAATATGTTACAGTCAACTGAAAAAAGCACTTTAAGGTAAAAGAAAAAGAATCCATTCAACTGTTCATTAAATGTTAAAATCTCTATTTTAACAACTCTTTCAGCAATCTCATTGGACTGGATAATGACACATTAGCAGGCACAGCTCTAATTATGTAAAAGAGTGGTTTCTGTGACTGCTGTTAGAACTCCCGAAAGCCCCTCCCAGTGACTTCTAGTTTCAAAAAGTCAGGGATTTTTCACAGTGCCTTTTTCTTCACTTTCACAGAGCTGGAAGTGTGGAAAGTGCTAGAAGTGTGGTTTCTCATTGTCACCTATTAAGTTATTAGCAACAGGATAAGTATTTTAGCATTGTAAAGTATAAACACATATTCTAATACTATTTTTGTCATGCGCTCCAGTTGGAATAGTTTGTTAAAATACTAAATTCAAAATGCAAGTATGATCAATTTAATTGCTAAAAAATATCATTAACTACATGTCATCAGTGAAAACACTGTAAGGCTTTAACATCTGATTTAATATACTCTAGACTGGTGTTTTTTGTATTGTTTTAACAGTTGGAAATTCAACAAAGTAGTAGGACTGCATGTTTTGCTAGTTAGCAAACTTTTCATTATTTCAGATAATGTCAAGTGAAGGTTATGTTAGGACTTGCATTAGAATGAAAACACAATTACAACTGGAAAAACATCAAATTATTTTTTTTACTGTTTTTCAGTCGCAAGTGACGTTGAGACAAGTTTTCCTTTATAAAAGTGACTGGACTAAGTTTATATTATGCCTTAAGTATATTTATATATATATATATATATATATATATATATATATATATACACATCAGCCTGAGCAGAAAGTCCCAAACCTCTCTCCCTAAATATAACATATTTGTGGGAAGTGATGACCTCTTCAATGTAAGACTACAGAGGAGGGAGAGGTTATTTGATCCTCTGCTTAAGTTTGCTCATTTCCAAATAAATGAATTGTCTCTAATTTTTATGGTAATTTAATTTTAAGGGAGAGACAGAAAATCAATCAAAGACTGATTTGATCCCCAAATAAAATAATAAATTACTTAGTTCTTGGTGGAGAAGCCTTTGTTGGCAAGGGCAGCGGTAAGATGTTTCTTGTAATTCGTCACCAGGTTTACACACATAGGAATTTTGATCTACAGGGTGGGCCATTTATATGGATACACCGTAATAAAATGGGAATGGTTGGTGATATGAAAGTCCTGTTTGTGGCACATTAGTATATGTGAGGGGGCAAACTCCTCAAGATGGGTGGTGACCATGGTGGCCATTTAGAAGTCGGCCATCTTGGATACAACTTTTTTTCAATAGGAAGAGGGCCATGTGACACATCAAACTTATTGGTAATGTCACAAGAAAAACAATGGTGTGCTTGGTTTCAACGTAACTTTATTCTTTCATGAGTTATTTACAAGTTTCTCTTTGTTCACAGCCATTGACATGTCGAAGAGGTTAACACGTGAGGAGCGGATCGAAATTGTGTTGATATCTGGTGAACGCAGTAACCGGGTCATTGCAGCACATTTCAATGCAAGACACCCTACGAGACCACCCATCTCCCATGCTACAGTTAGCAAACTGCTTGCTAAGTTTCGTGAAACTGGTTCAGTGTTGGATTTGCCAAAATGTGGACACAAGAAAACTCTCACTAATGAAGGAACATCAGTGGCTGTCCTAGCTTCATTCAGCAAGAGCCCACAGCATAGCACTCGCCGCATGTCACTGGAGAGTGGCATTAGTCGAACATCCCTTCGGCGGATATTAGTTACTCACAAATGGCACCCTTACAAACTCCAGCTACTGCAGCATCTCAACGAGGATGACCCAGATCGGCGCACAGAATTTGCAGAATGGGCAAAACAAAAATTGGAACAGGACCCTCAGTTCACGGAGAAGATTTTGTTCAGTGATGAGGCAAACTTTTATGTGAATGGTGAAGTTAACAAACAAAACCACCGCTATTGGTCTGACACTAACCCACATTGGATGGATCCCTCCAAGACTGTTGGAACGACAAAAGTGATGGTTTGGTGTGGTCAGGGTTTTAATAGTTTTGCAATTTTCATTAGTTTTTATTTTTATTTCGTTTTGACTTCAGATTTTCAATTTTATATTAGTTTTAATTAGTTTTTACCAATTGTTTGCTAGTTTAGTTTAGTTTTTATTTTTTTGAAAATCCTTAGTTTCAGTTTAGTTTTGATTAGTTTCAGTTATAGTTTTAGTTGTGTTTGCAATAATTAAGTGTAACAAAATCCCAGTTTCATCATATCAGTCATTCTCTTCTGCTTATCCTTGGGTATGTTGCTATTCCAGCTACCATACCCTGCACCCTGGACAGGTCGCCTGTCTGTCGCAGGGCTAACACGCAGAGACAGACAACTCACATTCCCACCTATGGGTTCTTTAAATAAATAAATAAAGGCAGATGAACAACCATTGATACCAGGCAACTATAAAATGTATATCTTGGCCCCAATGAGACTATTAACTCTTGCAGCACCGGGTGTTAAGGCAATTGACTCACACAGTTATGTAGATATCCCAGTCCTGTTGTCTCGGGATGCATCACGCTGCCTTGCCTGGTGTTAGCTTCTGTTTCTGGGGATGAGGGTTGGGTGTGCTCCCTTACCTTCTCCAGGTAAGCTAGGTTAGCCTTCTTGTGTGAGCTTTTCAAGTGCACTTTAAGGTTTGTGGGATTTCTTTCCCTTTAGAAATGTCCCTCATAATTTGTCTCGTTCCACTACAAGACACTTGCTTTATCCAAAACACAGTCATATTCAAAGTAATCCCAAATTGGACTCTGACGCTTTCTCCCGACTTTTGTTGACATGATGCTACGCGTGGACGGAGCGGCAACACAGACGACCCGACTGAGGTACTTGCCACCTGCTGGCATAATAAGGCACAGCAAGAACATAACCTGGAAAATACACTTCATTCTCACCCTAGACCAGGGGTCGGCAACCTGCGGATCCGGAGCCGCATGCGGCTCTTTAGTCCTTAAAGTGCGGCTCCGCTTGGTTTGGGCAAATAAATTAGAAGAATTTAGCTGAAGTGCATTTTATTTGTGTTTAGTTCTTTTTAACTTGTAGTTCTAAATTGGAAGATTATTGTGATATTGAAATATAAAAATAAAATGATATTCTATTATTTTTTCATCGCTCAAAATAAGAGTCACACTCGCGGAAGCCGGTGTACCCGCCGAAACACCGTACATTTATCGAGACTTTCAACCCCAGGTAGGCCAATTATGGATCTTCGGATCCACATTATGTCGGCAGCTGTTCTCCACCGTGAACTATGTTAAAAAACAAACACCGCTCACGCCTCACAGATGACAGCTTACAGTCCTGCGTAAAGATGAAAGCCCCGATTTGCAGACGCTGTGAGCAGAGGTTCAGGAGCAGAAGTCCCATTGTAAATAAATCACGGCAGACCCGACGATGTTTGCATGAACACGCTTTTCAGCATCTCTTTATTGACCACTTTTCACACACGGTTGCTGTACGCATACAGCCGGCTGTAGCTTTTCAGCTCACAGCCCGACAACACAACAGCACAGATAGCGCAGACTTTAAGGCAGCGAGGCGTGATTGCGGGTGTCGCTCAGGTGCGTCCGCCTCCCCTGCAGCGGCGCTTCAAACCACGCCCCGCCGCAAGCATTAACCAGGTAAAATACATATTTAGGCAGAATTTTGCAAATATCTATTTTTCATTTTTCAGCAGCATAGTGCTTTTTTCCAATTATTTTTTAAGAGTCAGGTCAAGGCTCCAACAGCCCAAAGGCGATATAAGGGTGGCGGCTGACAACAGTTTTTGTTTGCTACATGGATCATTTTAGTTCAGCTGAGTGTCTTTCCTTTTGTTATATTTCTTTAAGAGTTCAAAATGTGTTGATTACATAAATATAATGTAATTTTCTCTGTAGCAGTTCATGGATTTCATAAGCAACACACTTAAGTTGTTCACACAAAGCATAAAGATAAAAAACAATATATACAGTGTTATCTTCATTTTAGATGTCAAAAAGTATTTGCGGCTCCCAGTGTTTTCTTTTGCGTGGAAACCGGGTCCAAATGGCTCTTTGGGTGTAAAAGGTTGCAGACCCCTGGTCTAGACTAACGTATGACACATACACATCAACGAAAACTAAACACATTTTCTCTATAAATTCAGTTAATTTTAGTTAGTTTTGTGAACGGTCATTTCAGTTTTAGTTAGTTTTCCTTTTATTGCAAAGTCTCGTTTTTATTTTTATTTCCGTTAACGAAAATGTTTTTTATTCGTTATTTCGTTAGTTTTCGTTAACGATAATAACCTTGGGTGTGGTATATGGGGTACAACGATAGTGGGTCCATTCCTCATCAATGGAAACCTCAAGGCCACTGGATATTTGAAATTGCTACATGATGATGTGTTTCCCTCTTTATGCACTGAAGCTGGCACGTTCCCTGAGTTTTTCCAGCAAGATGGTGCACCACCACATTATAGGCGCCAGGTCCGAGCATTCCTAGATGAACAGTTTCCTGGAAAGTGGATTGGTCGTCGTGGGCCAGTTGAATGGCCCCCAAGGTCTCCCGATCTGACCCCCTTAGACTTTTATCTTTGGGGTCATCTGAAGGCAATTGTCTATGGTGTGAAGATACGAGATGTGCAGCACCTGAAACTACGGATACTGGATGCCTGTGCTGGCATTTCTCCTGTGGTGTTGCTATCAGTGTGTGAAGAGTGGGAGAAGAGGGTTGCATTGACAATCCAACACAATGGGCAGCACATTGAACACATTTTATAAGTGGTCAGAAACTTAACGTAAATAACTCATGAAAGAATAAAGTTACGTTGAAACCAAGCACACCATTGTTTTTCTTGTGACATTACCAATAAGTTTGATGTGTCACATGGCCCTCTTCCTATTGAAAAAACAAAAGTTGTATCCAAGATGGCCGACTTCTAAATGGCCACCATGGTCACCACCCATCTTGAGGAGTTTGCCCCCTCACATATACTACTGTGCCACAAACGGGACTTTAATATCACCAACCATTCCCATGTTATTACGGTGTATCCATATAAATGGCCCGCCCTGTAGATCTAGAGATGGGTTAGGCCACTCCATGAATATGTGTCCTATTTCACAACTCATTGATTGTCTTGGAAGTGTGTTTGGGGTCATTATCATTCTGCAACACCCCTTCACAAAGCATTTTCAGTATTGTGGCTAAGGAAAAAAGATTCTCATCCAAGACTTGGCCTGTTAATGTAGAGAAGTCATCCTGTACCCTTAGCATGAAAACAGACTCAAAGCATACTGGTTTCACCGCCATCCAAACACAGTAGAGTTGATGCCAAAGAAAGAGATTTTGGTTTCATCTAAGCACTTTCTCCCAATCCTTCTTTGAATCATTTAGAAGGCAACATCTTGCATAGCTCCAGACGGAGGGTGAGTGATGGACATTTTATTTCTTCCATTTTGGAATAACAGCAATTTCTTGTGGCCCATTCCTGCCTTGCTTACGTCTACAATTTTGTCCCCGATGTCCTTTGACAGCCTTTCTGATCTTGCCCATGTTGGATACCTGTACTTTATATGCATGATGAGTTGAGATCAAGATTATCTTTAATTGATTGGTTGATTGATTGATTGTAATCAGGACCCAAGAGTCGGCCTGGACTGTAAGTGCTTAAAGACTTATTTCACTTAATAACATGCAATCAATTCATAACGTTTATGTAAGGTGTTTTTTCCCCTAGGATTTTTGGTTGAATTTTTTTTCTCTCCAGTAACATCATACTGCCATAAAATTAAAGACTCTTCATTTATGTAAGTGAGGGAACTGACAAATTCAGCAGAGGGTCAAATAATTATTTCTCCCATTGTAATTGGAGTCTGTAAAGTCTAATTTCAAATTGTTATGTCCCCACATGAAAGCTAGGCGAAGAGGGTGGGGGACAGTAACAGTTGGATCCGGGTTGAAATGAAAAGGACGCCAGGCAGAGGGTTTAACACAAAATAAGTCTTTATTATAACCAATAAACCAATAACCATATAAACAATACCAACAGAAAGAGGCAGCAACGCTGCTTTGACGATAAATCAGACAGGCCAACCCAAAGAAATGGTGGCCGCTTCAATCAAGAAAACAATTATAAGGATTCAACAGAAAAAGTCAGCAACGCTGTTATTAGCAATAAACCAGGTAGGCCAATCCAAAGAAAAGGAGGCCGCTTCACCTACGAGAAACAACTGCCCAGTTCAGCGCTACTCACAAAGAGCCACGCACGGTGGGGCCGGTCACACACGCACAGCAGGCCTTTTCCACACCTAGACCAGACTCACACACAGACCAGCACAGAGGAAATCCACCAAAAGCCTCTCCCACACCCACACTGCTCTCCTCCAGCTAATATCACCTCTGGAGGGTAATTGATGGTAAACGAGGGCAGATGAGCAGCAGATGTGTCCTAAAGGAGAAGGCAGAGGCAGAGACGGACAAGGGGAGGGGCAAGAAAGAAGGAGGAGGAGAGGGAGAGGACAACACCACGCCCACACACTCCCACAGCCTCACAGGATGTAACACAAATATATGTTGTCTTATTGAAATATTAATGCCCTGTTTCAGAGATTATGTTTTTAAGGCTATGTTGGGTGAATGGATAGATGTATGAATGAAAAATAAATTTGCATTATTTTCTTATTCCTTTCTTAAAGTGAAACAGGTGACTAAAGAATGTGTTAGTGATTCGTTTTTGTCTGTCCAGTGAGAAATTTTGTTCTGGAATAAAGGATAGAGATATCTGAAAAAGTAAAGAATATAAAAATGTGTTACAAACAACTTCCATTGTTCCCTACAAACAATTTATGAATACTGTACAGTGCTCCATTTAAACATGTATAATCAAAACTTACATATAATTTTCCTCTGTATTTCAAAATTCAATTAGGGGAAAACTATTTAAGGGAAACTAAGGTTTATTTGTTTAAAAAAAAAAAAAACTGTGATAGTTTCAACCCTTGAGGAACGTAGTAATAGGATTTAGAAACTGAACCAAACTGAGTCCATGACCATCTGAGCCCCCAGCACTTTAATCACATAAGCTCATTCTGCTAGAGACAATGGTTTCAAAAGGACAATAATAAACACTAATTAGATTTTCTACTATAATCCTCTGAAAGTACATTAGCTACTGTCTTTACAAATGTAAATGAAGATGTGAGCCAGCTTGAATAAACTACTTTACCTTTTACTGAGAGTAATATATAGTTGTTCTGACACACGGCATTAGTATCCCTGAGGAGACCTACACCATCTAAAGAGGCTCTGGGAGGTCTGTGTTTTGTATAGAGAGGGGAGACTTTCTTGGTACTTACTAATTATAAAGGGAGACTGACGCCTGAAAGCAGAGCACAGCTTAGACTGAAAGAGAGAAAAATCTCTCAGACAAAACGGATTAATTATTTAAGGTGTGTGACATCTTTTCCCACACTGTTTCCATTTCTGTCTGCATTCACCCTGATGCGTAGAGTAGGATAATTCCAAGGTCTAACTTTGTCAAGATTAAGATTTGATTTTAATATTTAATCTAATAAATGTTTTAATTTATATTTAACATTAATTTGTAGAGAATTGTAAAAAAAAAAAAAAAAGTCTCTTTACACCAACCCCAGTCTATCACTGCTGACTCTCCAGTTTTACAAGTCGAATTAAAAGTATGTTTGGAATTTGACTTATAGGTATTTGTTGTTTGTAGTAGCATTGTTATGTATGCCACTTGCCAAAAGCACAAAGGAAAAAGTCATGTTAGAAGTTAACACTCATTTCTGTCTTCTGTTATTTCCAAAGATTGAAGAAATGTAAATTATTTTGCACATCATGGGGCAAAATAACTTTCAGAAAAAAGAGAGCGGCAAAGGAGTATAAAACAGGTTTATGTACATTGGATTATGGCTCCTATATCAGCCGCTCAAGGGGAAGCCACATTTGAGATGCTATAATATTGCTGCACTTCAATGATGTTTTTTTTTTTAATGTAATGATGTTGCGGTTATGATTATATACACAGATCAAAACAGAAATATAGATCTCAAAATAAAGATAGACAGCAGGCCATCACATTCAGGCTTCTCTACAAAACGAATGTAAATAAACTGAACAAATGAAACTGAAATTGGTATCACCCTTTTTAGAAAAGAAAGAAAAATAAAACCCACAATGTATGCTCCACCCCACCAAATTTCCATACAATAACATCAACCTGGTATCATGACTTTATCAGAAAACAATAACTGGGCTCTAATCTCTCTTCTATTTTCTTAATAAATTGCAATTAGTAGTAGATGTGATGGCAGCTGATGACATAGAAAGAAAATTAACTGTGATGTTGAATTTAATAATAATAAAAAAGAAATGACTTTTTTAATGGCTTCCACCTTTTTTGTCATCACTGTGTTTGACCACCTCAGGATCACAAAGGAAGTCATTGTGTCTCAAATTCTGACAAAAAAGGGGAGATGCAATCTGGACTGGAGATTTGGCACTTTGGGGGACTAAGACTCTGCAGGTGCTGATCTCTAACACCCAACACTGTGTCTATTAAGGTATGGCATTGGGTATGACAGTGACATAAGGTTACATAACACAAGCTTACAATGTACTGGACTTTGTAATTAGTTGTTACATTGTTTGCCACATCTGAATAAACATTTGCTCAAGCAGCTAAGGCACACAGAGGCTACTGATGCAAATAGCCTTGAAAACACTCCTACTGTCATTTGAGATGGCTGCAATCAGACAAACAGTGAAAAAACTTGTGTTCAGGGTCTTCAAAATGTCATTTGGTTATTATCCTAATAACACCCATTGCTAGACCAGATTAAAAACCTAAATTAAACTTTTGTTACTGTAAAGTCACAACTGAGAAGTGATAATGAGGAAATCAGTGAGACAAAACAAATCAGCTATTTTACACTTCAAGACACCAAGATTGTCTGAAATGGACAAAGGCAGTTTTTGCATGTATTTGTACCTGCAGTACTAACACAAAGACGTGTTGATGCCACCTGGGAGTTTCTATACTTGATGAAATATGTTGCAAGAACATTACTGCAGCACACACTGAATACAAATGGAACAAATACTTCTTGAAACACACTCAAGGTTACTGGAAGGAATGATGGAATAAAGAAAGCAAGACTGTACAACACCCAGTTCTCTAATACAGCAATCAGTCTTCTTTAACAGCACCCTTTCCCCCCTTTATTGGGCTATTTTTTTTATCCCCTAGTCCTCCAGTATTGACCAATGGGAGTCATACCAGAAAGATTTATTCTTGAAACTGCCCACATAAAGAAATGTGTTCTCACTATAGAGCAAAATTGAAAGAGAAAAGTGTATAAAAATATCTGCCTGTCTATGCCTTGTAGGTATCTATCACACATCTATTTATATATATAATCCATGACCTATCTATCTCTCACACACGCGAACACTTCATGGTGACTTGTAGCATTGCCATACAGTTGGCCTCTATTGTTGTCCTCCACAGTCCCATTGAGTTCTTACGAATGATATTCATTCACTATTAGCATTGTACAGTGGCAAGCATGGATGGAGCATTGAGTCGTTAGGCTTACTTGGAGTCAATCCAAACTGCGCCTGGTCTTAAAAGACTGAGCTGAACTTGTGTATTGACTCTTGTGCCTACTCAGCTTGGTTGCTATGATGACTTTGACGAGTCTCCATGTTGTGGAAAGGAGCTATATGTGCATTCCCACTGACTAATTACATAAATAAACACATAATAGGTACAGGTCCAACAGTGGGTTCACACAGTCATAATTGTGTGCATCAGATTATTTTTTCCTCCTTCCATACTGGTTTCCTTTGTTTTTCGGTTGTGATTATCTACAGTTACATATCAAAGTTGAAGTTCTTGTGAATCCACAGCAGGAGACAAAAACGCAGCACATCTAAGGTAAAGAACAATTGCTGCGTAGTGCAGAACTTAATCTGAATTTAAGGCAAACACCACATGGATACAGATAATTATACACAAACTAAACACTAACTTTAAAGTCTATGCATGAACAACAACAGCGATTTATTATCCCTGAGGTATTCTGAAGTATCTGATTACCAGTACAGACATCTCTGCTGTGTCTGTGATTTTGTCTACTCTAAATTTTCACTCCCATTGTGTAATTAAAATAATGTGCTGCCCCAAACGCAGTAAACAACAAGCACAAATCGAATGTATCCTGCATTTATTTGATGACTGTCTTTTCTGTATAAATGACACACTGTACTATCCCTCCACAGTCTAATAATGCCGTAGGATTTGGTCATGACAGCACATGCTCTCATACTCCGAGATAACCCGAGTAACTGCTTACACATAGATGACGTACCAGAATAAAAAAATATTTTACAAGACACAAAATGTTACCAGCAGCATGTTACCATCCTGTAATGACACAGCTACAGCTGCTTTGCAATAAGGACGTTCAGATAACCAAGGGCACTCTAACAGCCTCCTACTCTACTCAGACCTTATTACAAGGATCTGTGAAGCAGCACAAATCACCTCTGATCCTCATGCCACAGCAGTCATAGAGGAAGACTGTAGAGCAAGTCCAAAGTAAAGCAAAAAAGCAACCTCTGACTTCATACTCCATACATTTCATGGCTTTAACAAGAGACTGAAAACCTAGGAAAAGGAAAAAAACAATGTTCCAGAAGAGAAAAGAGGTATTTCAGATATTAAAATTTACAAGTGATAATATATAGAGAGTACAAAGACTACAAATAGCAGAAATAACTGCCTATCATAATATATGCAATATTTTAGTTACAGTTTGCCTCAATCTCCAGAATATGGAGGAATCACCAATATCAGACAGTTTTTATAATAAAGATGCCTTAAATTAACAGAAATGTGGTTTCATGCTTTACCTCGTATTACTTAGGAAAGATCATGTTGGTTACATGCGCATTTCATACCACCAAAGTAATGTCAGTTGCAACAACACAACCCACAACACAACGCTTACACGCTACAATGTAAGATTTATTGAGTGTATATAAAATATTTAACACAGTTTAAAAGCAGTGTTGTCACTTTCTCTGCACAGAGTTACACATGTGAAGTAAATTCATGATTGTACCATGTTAAATAACTAAAACAAAACTACATTAAATGCTGATTATAGCCATGTTTTTTAAAAATCTAATTTAATCTAAGAAAACTATGGGCTGTGTCTCAAGTTCCGACCCTGTGAGTTCTGTGGATGAACTGCCCTACAGGGAGGAATATTTATGTCACCGCTTCCACTAAATTTTCATCTCCAATACAGCTGCGATTATACAACATAAAATAATATGACATGTTTATACATAAATCTGCTGGACTCATTGAAATTCTCTTGGAAGACTTCATATTACGGGGCTGTGTTATTACGCCAAAGTGGATGAGTTTCTATCTAAACCCTGAAACCACACTCCTGGGTTTGATTAACCTGACCGTGTTAACATCACTGAGTACCCTGTCAGCATCAGCACTTCACTGACATATCAGGACAGCAGACTGTGTTTTTTTTCTTCACAGCACAACCTGAAGAGAACAGAGACACTGAGACGTTGGTTTATTTAAGAGCAGAGGTTACAGGCAAGTGAGGCATGTGTGAGTCTGTGTATTGACATTTTCTTGATGCCGCAGTGTCTGCTGGGAAAAGACACCAACTGAATGACAAAGATTCTCCAGAGAAATATCTCAACAGCCTCTGTTTGTATTATTGTGTGCGTGTGTAATAAAAAGGAATAAAAACAATTTCAAAGTATCCACCATTAAGCTTTTTAACCAGTGACGCATACATTAATACGCACACACACAAACAATATCTACTTGCCCTAGCAATACAAATAACAGTAGTGTTGGCATTTGTTAGTGTTGTACAAATACACAAAAATCTGCAGCTGTTCAGCAAAACAAGCAACATCTGCCTTAATGTAAACAGCACCAGAATATAATTACAGTCATCCTGACAATGAACTGCATTGTCTATATCTGCACATATCCAGCAGAGCAACACCTTTCCTGTTGCTGCAATAATAATCTTTCTCTCTCTGTTTAAGAGCGTCATAATTAGTTTCTTTACATGTTAACATGCTTCACCTTAGCCAAACTCACAGCCTGTTTATGCAAACAATGTGCAACTACGTCAGCCTTTAAACTATTCTTCACACTATCAACACGCACCAGCACTTCAAGGCTGCTTTACACATGATTGACTTGATAACAAGCAGAAAAAAAAAGAATGCACACATAGTTTAATAAAAAGAGATAATTCAGTTTTACCTGCATTTCCAGACCCGTGGTGGAAGATTCAAGATGGAGAAGATCAGGAGTCATGAAACATTAAGCAAAGAGAAAATACAATTAAAATAGAAATTTGTAAAGTTTTTAAACCACTTTAAGTGTCCCACATTCTTTCATGATTCGAAACTGGAGATTAGACAGAATATTTAGTTTTAATTGATTAAAAAATAAAAAATAAAATAAAATAATAAAAGACCTACAAGCCAGTTTCCCTTTTTCTAACTGTGCCCAGTGAATTCAGCTAGTCCAATCAAATTGTATAAGCATTTCAAGAATCCTGTATAGCCACATATAGAGTGACTTCAAGTCAATTATTTTTTTTATTATTTATAATTAGCAAAATTATTTATAATATTTATAAAAAACAGGAGCTTATACAAAAGTGAAGTCAGGAAGCTCTGCATTCACTAGTCTTCCTGCATCCCTGAGCATTTGGGATGCTAGCCTATTCTTTGCATCACTTTCACTTTCCACGTCAGTCAAGCTCCTTTCCGTCAGTTCTCTGATCTAGTAATTTTCTTGTCAATCAGCCTCTGTTCCCTGTGCTTTAAATCTCAGTGGTTTCTTTGCCATTCAGTCTTCCAGATTGTCACTTGTGCTAACCCTCTCCTCCCTATCTCCACAATATCCTGGTCAGTCATAGAGTATTATCCACGCCTCCTCCTGCTTCATTTCCACCAGCAGCAAAATCTCAATTCCAGGGGGTCCTGCCCTACTTCTTGCCACTGTTGGGACTTTGCTCTGCTGTTTCCCTTCATTGGAGTCTAATCACATTTTTTTTCAAATGCTCTCCCCTTATTGAAAATACTTTTTGGAGAAAAATACACACACTCTTGGTTGTAATTTAAAAACTCCCAGACTAATCATAGAATGTTCTGGTTTGACGTTTTCTTCACATATCATCTTTTAAGTTGACAGCTGTGACTATTACTCCACGGTGTGCATTTGCAGCTCATATTTTAACTTTCTGAAATTGCTTGAGCTTATCATTAAATTAAGCAACAACACAAAGCACCAAGTGAGAGACAGGAAGTTATAGGGCTTATCTCAGCCACACAATTTTTAAGAGCTCGTGGTACAAATGTCAGCCTAAGGGAGAAAAAGTACAAAGATATAGAATTGATCGGCTGCTGGGACATAAAAAGCAGATGAAATTGGATACCGCTCTCAAGGGAGAGTTATCTGTAAAATTACAATTTAGCTACAAATTAGATATCTATAAACTGACAGGGCTTTTGGTTCAGCTCACAGACCATCAGCTCTGTTGTGTTTATCTGCAACCACAGTCACTGACTCATTAGCTGTGTGTCCTGTGGTAAAATAGGGTAAGAAGATGTCGTCCACACACGGTTAAGACTCTGTCTGATTATCCCTGCAGGTAAGAGTAATGGGGGTTTTTTTCTAATATTTTAGAAGAAGTTGAGTATTTAAGATACAGTACAACAGTACACAATGCTAAAAAGTACACAAATTATATAAATCACTAACAGTAATAGGGTAATATAAGTTATAAGTGATAGTAATAGGAGTGGCCTGTGAATCTGGAGCTATCACTCTGCTCTTTCAATAAAGACACAAGCAGCTCACACAAAGATAAATAAAGAAACATTTTTAATTACTGTATTACATCATCCAAACTTTGGAAATAATGGACAGACACACACACACTCCTGAAGTGCTTCTGTCATTTTCTTTACAGACAGATGTCTATTACAATTTGTAAATGAATAATTAAAAAAAAAAAAACGTGCAACATGTCACTGAGATCTCACAGCACAGTGGAAGAATAAAGAGGGAAAGAAAAAGGACAACTTTAAGGTCAGAGTGACTCAGCATGAATGTGTAAAAAGACAAAACTTAAAAATTGTAATGCAGAACAATATATCATGGTTTAGCATCAGAAATGATCATGATGGGTTTACCTACCACACCAGGTCAGAACAATATTAGATTTTTAGTGTTGTTTCTATATTTATTATACATTTTATTACAAAGTTTTAAGATTCCCTGTAACTCTTTAGATGGAGATGTTCACTTAAAAGAAGAAAAAGAGTAAATAAGTGTTTCTTTTTTATGTTGATGTTCGAAAGATGAACTTCCTTCTTTGTTCTTTGAAAGAGCCATGAGAACAGCTCTTTGTAGGAAAGACCAATGTCACAGAGTGAATATTAGTGTCTTTACTGGACAATAAGGCCCTTTCCACTAGTGTTAATAAATAATATATAATCCAGACTGTATTATACAGGCTGCTAAATAATGTAAATTAAACGTGATATGAGAAAATTGCTCTCTAGTACCTACTTGATTTTTGATGAGTTTGCACTACTAACAAATACACAATCAGACTCTCACACACTCCTCAGTGAGCTGTGACATTATGGCAAGAATCCTGCAGAGTCAGAGAATCTGTCTGGATCATTGCAGAGTCAATTATAGTAGAAAAACTGATGCTCTCTGTATTGTGTCATGCTCTCATACACAATGAAAAGTCACTGCACCCTGTGAATTTTTCATTCATGCTGTATTCATGGGATTCTTCCCAGCTCTATCAGCAGGCCATCATTATGCAGCTTATTCCACACTATTTTCACTTAAAACAGAAGATTTGCCTAGCTGATGCAAAACTGAAAAAAAAAGAAAATTTGCCTACTTATTGAAAGAGGACGGCTGTTTGATTTGAAAAGCCAAATAACAGTTGCTAGAGTTGAGACGCTATCAGCACGGTTACACAAAAAGAGCAGCACAGCTGGACACAACATGAACACACTGTTCAAAGTATTGTAATAAAAAGTGACAGGAGCATCATTAATGTGTACTGAGACTGTAAAAGAGACAAAAATTACTGCCTCCCTGACCGCTTACCAGCAAGTGAAGTTGCAGTGTGCATTCATTTCTATCCAGACTCATAACTGCTTCACACACACACGCAATACTATCAGCACAGTTTTAAAGTGGAACTTACGGTCTGACCAAATGTGAAATATGGAAAAAGTTGTCTTGTTGGATAATGGTCAGAGAAGTGTTCCTGTCAAATATCAGGATGTCACAGTTTAAGATGACCATTGAGCTTTAAATATTAAAGAGATTAGATATCATAACTTTACCTTTTCATTCAGAAATTAGATAAAATGTCATTATTAGCATATTGAGTTGCATATTATTAGCATAACTTGAGTTATAATATAATATTGTGTGTGTGTGTGTGTGTGTGTGTTCCTCAAATTTGATATAAATTTGAGGAAAAAAGCACTGTGGTGGACTGGTGCACAGCAGCTGTGATGTTCATGGTCAGTAAGTTACATCATGTGTAGCGGAGATTCATTTGAAATTAAGCTGATAATGTTTAGATTAATTTACTGAATTCAACCTTATAACTGCATACTGAACCGTTTACAGTTGATAAAGTCAGCATAAACAGGCTACTGTCAGTGCAAGGAATAAAAATTAGCCAAGATAGCTTATGAAGCACTGGGTTACAACTTGCTGAATTCAGTTGTGTTAATCACAAAGAATGGCAAATGTCTGCTTATCACAACATGTACACAAAGAAAATCTACTGGAGCTAAGAGAAATTATTTTGCATGATCCTTTTCCCCAAAGAGAAAATTAATTGTGCTATTACTCAAGCAGGGATTTGGGGTCCAGTGAAAGAAAATATCACATCACTTTTTTTTTCCTTTTTTTAACATTGATTGGTACTG
Organism: Oreochromis niloticus; assembly: GCF_001858045.2. Taxonomy (NCBI): domain Eukaryota; kingdom Metazoa; phylum Chordata; class Actinopteri; order Cichliformes; family Cichlidae; genus Oreochromis; species Oreochromis niloticus. Next base: position 9,913,601 of record NC_031979.2, read on the forward strand.
TACACCAAATAAAAATTAATGATATGTTAACTTTTTGGATGGAAGACAATTACAATTTTGATCTTTTCATTCATAATATTAAGTACTGGTAAATATATCTTACATAATTTGGATATCAATTTTCAGACTATATACAGCTAAAATATGTGTCTGTCTTGAGTAAAACTGAAATCGGTTTTAATCTGATTTAGTTAACTGAAAGCTCTCACCATCTGCAACAGTCAAAAGCAGTGTGGAAAATAAATCCAGACAGTTCTGTTTATGTGGATTATAATGATAACAGTGTGTTGAAAACAAATACATTTTCTAAGGAGCCTCCTGCAATTAGAAACATTTTTTAATGTAAAGAACTCACCTGCTTCTTCAGATATCAGTGGCGCTGGTTTAATGTTAAGAGTGTGAGTTTGGGGAGATGGGAGTGGGACAGCTAAGCCTCTGCCAGAGGTTTGATCTGTTTGGCCTAGCAGCAGGTCATCAGATAAGTGATTCAGCATACATATGTACAAAGGTTGTACAAATTACATGTTTGCTAAATGAAGTAAGCTAACTACTAGTAGGAATATTAAGACTTTTCTTTCATCTGGACTTCACTATGAGTTTAATATCAACCTGTCTCGCTTTTCTTTTTTGAAACACAGACCTTCCTTTTAACTAAGCCATCCTACTGTCTTGACTGCTCTACAGTTTTCTAGGTCCTGTCAGTAATGGGCACTCAGGATCATCATCAATTTTCTTCCTCTTAGGTTCCTCTGCACTCAAGCGTTAGTTAATGTTGTTTAAAAAAAATCTTTAAAACAGTTATTATTATATATTTGATTATATGACAGTACAGGGAGAAATTGGACTGGGGAGAAGATGAAGGTGATGATGTCCTAGATCAAAATCAATAACAACTTTCAACTCAATATTTTTTATTTATTTTTTGTATTTTTAGCTTTAAGTAGGGGTTCTCTTTGTCTCTTAAACATCAGGATCTGATCTTTATTCCCTGTGTATTGAAAACAAGGTGTTGTGATGTTTACATCCGAACAAGCAAAACAAGCAGGCTGCATGTGTTGGAGAACATCCACACGCAGCCAGCACTTGCCTGTGCAATAGAGCTTTCATAAAGCTGATATTTCTTTTTTTTTTTCTTGTTCTCATCTGCCATAGTGAAAAACATTGTTTTGATTTGGAAACTTGTCAGTGATTTTCTCAGTCTGCAGTTACTTTCTCTCACTTTACCTACTTAAGTGAAAGCTAAAACCAGACATTCAGCCATGAGGGAGATGAAAATCCAAGATCAAACACCAACCATTGGTACTTTTCTGACAATAACTGTCAGCGACAGTTTCGCAGGAGTAAGTGCAGGTCTTATCAGAACATATACAACTCCTTTAGTCTTTGATTATCTCTCTCTCACTTCATCTCAGCTACAAGAATAAAAAAAAAAACAATATTCATCAGATTTTCAGATCAAATCCGCTGCAGGAGTGGACATGATAAATAGTTAGAAAAATTAAGAACTGTAAGGACACCCTACACCGATATGGTAGTAACATAAAATATATGCATTTTAACAGTGAGATGATTATAATATGACAACTAAAATAATTAATGTGGATATTGGCATGGAACTGCAGAAATGCAGTGTCTACAGGGATCACTGAACACATAGAATTTTAATTAATTTGAAGCTAGTCTGCTCTGCAAAATTAAATAACTAAAGAAAGAAAGAAAATGGAAAAATACAACAGTTAGTCTTTTTAAAATATTTTCTATTGCAGACTATTTCACAGGCTCCTTAGACTAAAGCAAGACATGTTTTTTAACTATGCCCTGAGGTTTGCATATCCTGTGAGCGTTGTAGACACTGCAGCAGAGTTAAGCAAAAGTGATTTAGCTATATTCCTTTTGTAATGATCCAAAAACTGACTTAATTCACAGAGAGTGCACAGATATTCCTCACCTGAATTTGTTCATGCTGTGCAAACAGGTTTAAAACAGCCTAAGGAACACAGGCAAACAAATAATGAAAAGCGTGCATGTTTTTGCTATGAGACAATCTAGGCGGTTTCATTATCCAGACCAAAATAAGTCATTTATGGCCATTTATTTTTTCATCAAAGTAACTAGAGCTGTCGAAATGTTCAAAGACCTTCAAACTAGGACTGTAACTTTTGGCTTTATAATATTTCAGTGTCAAAACAATATCAATGCAGAGCAACTTGATTTCTGCACCATGCAGCCTAATGCACAGCAGTGCTTTCTTCAGCACACGACTACTTCAGGGTGACAGTGTGGAGAGAGTAGTAAAGCTGGTGAACTGTGACAAAGAACTGAACTCACCCTTCCCTTTGTCCACTACAATAAGTCAATTCTGCTTGAGGAAAGCATTCATTCAAGACACTTAAAGTGCCCCCATCACAGATAGACACACTCTGGTCTCCCACTACTATGTGTGGGCTTTTTAAACCTAGTTTCCCCTACCAGGTTGGACTTGACATTACTGTAACAAACTAAAGTGATTGTAAACCAACTGGCTATAATATATGATACAACGCAGCAACTGAAATTACACAAAATACAATTGTTTTTCCGGGTCCCAGTAGATCATGACAAGTCAAATCAAGTTAAAGTTATTTGTAAAATAAAAGTTATTTGTCATTAAAAACATAGTTCATACCAGTGCTGGAATGTTAGGAAAGTTTAGGATAAAGTAGATAAATATATATGTGTGTATTTGATGAACTGCATTCATATTTCTCCTCACATTATGCACACACTGCCTAATTCTAGTGAACAAATGATAATGGTCACTGAAAAAAAGCCAACCTTACTTTTGTCTGTCTCAGCTGAATAATTCTCTTTCTCATCTTCTAATTCTCTCCAGTGTATCAACTTTTTTAGCTTCTTTATATTCTTGTTGCATGGCCCGTTAGACTTTTGGGCTACTCCAGTCCTGCTGAAATTGCTTTCTTTACATATTTATGGCTGCCAAACAGCTTGAATCAGTCTACTGCCCCTGCAGCAGTGAGCTCACAGTGTCTCTCTGATCTGTTCGTAAAAGGAAAATAAAAATAAAGTAAACCCTCTTCTAAATTTGAAGGATTTGTGCAACAGGACATTTTTTATTAATCATCTCCATCTCTGCATGTTCTAGTACATGAAATAATCCTCTTTATTTATTTAACAAACTCACCAAATAACAGAAGCAGTGTGTGAAAAATTAAAGTTAGCAACAATAATTCAAAATAATCATTTTCTAAATGACATCATCGCTCTCCCATATAGCTGGTGAGATTGGGATTTTGCCCCACGCTTCTTCATGGCATTTCTACATGTCATGGAGGTTTGTGGACATTTGTTAATGCACAGCTCTCTGTGCTTTGGTCTTTGTAATGCTTCAATAAGGGCGTACTTAGTTTTACCACAATAATTTCCGCATTTTGAATCTGCAGTTTCTCGAATAACCACTGAAAACTGGTTTTAACATTGCTGCTTAAACACCCATAAAATGATAAGAAAGAAAGTAAAGTCTGATGTTTGTCCTTGTAGCACTTTTTAACAAGTGTACAGGTTTTATTTTATTTTTCATATTTATTTACTTTATATATGTATTGTGTGTACACATGTAATATGGTTTAAAACTTTAATTATTTAGGGTTACAGAAGCTATAAATGGCATTTTTCACTCCCTTCAACTCTAATTTAAGCCATGAAACAGAAAATATTCATTTTGGAGCATTTTTAATGCAACTATCTGACATATAATATGTTTTGCTATATAGATAATAGAAAATATATATACAATATATTAAGAAAATAATATATTGTTATATGTTGTTACCAACCCTCCATCTGCCATTATGCCCAATGGAGCATGATCTCAGAAGAGCAGAAGACTATTTTTCTGCTGTATTCATATAGAATAAGATTTCAGCACAACTCTCTGCCTTTCTAATACAGCAGTGCTGTGATCACATCAAACAGAGCTACAATTTCTGTTCACAAAGATCAAATATAAAACCTGTATATTCATTTACACTATGTAGTTTTGCCAAGTCAGTGATCAGAGTGCGTTAACTGAAAATCTGTAATATATAATTTTACTGACACCAGAAACAACAGGCAAAAACAATCTTTGGCTTCACTGCTTTCTGATACAATATATAAAAAAGATTCATATATTTATAAAAAGTGATATTTAGAGGGAGTGAGAAAATGCTTCTGTATTTGTATTGAGAAATTATGTTCCTTCCATTTCTTCACTACATAATAGCTTCCTCATGGACCATTGAACCTTTGTAATAACCAACCTGGAAATCTCATCATCATTGTGGTCAGTCATAAATGGCTGGAGCTGACGTGACAGTTTTTCATGGTTTTAATGAACATCACACTTTGCATAACACAAGAGACACAAGTTTCCCCTCAAACAATGGCATGTAAAAAAACAAACAAAAAACAAAACAAAAACAATTCTCAAGATTTTGAAAGAAAACCTTACTAAGATGAACCTAGGCCTAAGCATACAGAGGGATATATATATATATATAATCTATAGGAACTTGAGAAATTTGCCAAAGAATAATAATACTCTGGAGTTAAACTGGGCTGGAAGGAGTGCATGTGTCCGTCACTTTACTTCAGAATCTAGTAGCAGGTAATTTCAGGTTCAACATTTCTATCAGCTCAACAATTATCAGCCATCACACAAACTGTTTGTGTGCAGTTTGTCGCACAGTGTTGCTAGCTAAAGCTCCAGCTGCTGTATTTCACAGGAAGACAAAAGAGCGTGAGATAATGTCACTCAGAGATGGAGAACGATGGATTAGACAGACAGGAGAGGTTTAAAGAGAAGGATGCTCAGTGATGCTTGATAAACTGCAAATTTAAAGCTTACATGTAATGTCATAATTTTAATCAGATATTGGATTTTTATATGACGTGTTTTGATAAATTACGTATTTTCATATTGTGAAACATGCTTCAGAACAAACTGAGCTATACTAACTTTGTTATTAAATTGTTGCATATCTGTCTGCATGTCTAGTATGAAGATAGTATAAACAGCGCAGTGTCAGTGTAGGGGATTGACATCAGGCAGGGCACTTTGTCAAACTGTGTACATGTTGTTGAATTCAGTTGTGTAAATCCACAAAGAGCAGCAGGTCAGCTGATCACAGCCTATGCATTAAGAAAATCTACTGAAGCTGACATTAGAAATGATTTTGAGTTGTGATTCTTTTCCCTATGCAGAGCCACTGCACAGATCTTAGGGTTCTCCCACCTGCTGAATCCCACGGTAACCCCTGACTGTACTCACTTTACTGTAGATGTTGAGGCAAAGTCAAACTCTACCATGTAAGCAACAGAAAATAGTTATTTTTTAAATTATCGTTCACTGCACGTTTCCTATATAACAGATTCGACCTGAGTACATTCATTAGAATTTGAATTTAGATTTCAATAATATTTGTATTGTCAAGTATTATTTGTTTTATTTTTATATTAACATAGCACAAGGTTCAGTTACCTTCTACAAAGGTAACAATCTAATACAAAAATGTAATCCCAGTAACAATGGACTATTACTAGTTATCTTTAAAGAAACCTGTATTGTTATCATACTGTTATCATCCTCCTGGATAGTTTGCAAACGTTTAGAATAATTTAGAACTGAATAATAACAGTTATTTAATTACATCGAAGAAATAAAAGCAGAAATCATAACATCAAGCACGTGTAGATTGTATCTTAAAAACACGTGTCAACAAATCACTTAATTCCTCATTTTAAGTTTTTAGAATTACTTTCACCACCCTAATACAATAATTACACCAGACCCTGGTAACACCCCAATTTAGTTTAAAACCCCTATAACTGTCAGAGAATGGAAATGATTACCTTAATAACAGCTATCCCCAGACCACAGAGATACTTAGTAGTTAGCGTAAGTGAGTAATTAGTGCTTGGAAAAGAAGACACCTCCAGATAATATCTTTTAATCTAAAGCCGTGTATGTGTTGTACTCAGTCCTGTTACACATTCATAGTGTGAAAAATCACCAGAATAAGAAAAATGTTGAATATCAGTGTCTGAACTCAGTATGGTGTTCCATTAAAGACAGCCTGGTGCACACAGAAAATGACTGAAAACGTGTTCATTTCACAGTTCTGACTCCAAATATCCATTTCTTTGTCTTTGAGTCAAAGGACAGAGCCAGATACAGATATCATGCACAGACACAGACATTAGACTGATAGAGGAATTTTCATCAAACGGTATTGGAGCCATACATTACATTCCTTGCATGTAAATGCTGCCTATTACAGCTTTATAGTGGTCACATAGCACCTTAAGCAGACAAGCAGTTTAACAGGTTTTCTGATATGAAGAACTCCTATCAATATTTTTCAAGTTAAAAACAGTCTACTTTGGAGGATTACAAGTTTGTATCTTTTTTGTTTCCTTTTTTACGTTATATATCTATAATTGTTATACAGATTACACTGATGCACACAATAATTGGCACAACAATTCAAAGATATCTGATGTCCTTAAAAACACAAGCATAAACACAATTTTACTTTTCAACCTTAAGTTACTACCCAGGCAGGCAAAACAGTACTCACAGAGCTCCAGTTCAGTGACATCTCTGTGTATCTTGTAGAGAATGACTCACCTTACACTGCTGCCAGGATGAAACCTTTCAAAATACGTACAGCTACATGTATTTTCAATCTGAAATGGTAAATAATGCTGCCGTGTTGGAGGTGAAGAACACGAAAGTATTCATTGTTAAAGCAAAGGTAACTACTACATAGCTAGCTTACGATTTGTTGACTTGGACTTTTAGAGTGTGGGGTCAGAAAAGTATTGTTAATTTGTCAAATTATTAGCATTTCATAACAGTAAAGTTGACCAACTATTTTTCTGATGTTAGTAAATAATTCCTACAGTTTAAATTAGCCTCCAGTGACAGACTAGGTTGCTGTGGAGAAGCAGGGATTAGTGCGATGTGGCTTTTAATGCAGGGTTAGAAAAGGCAAAGGACCACAGTACAGTTTTTTGTCTGCCAGGTGGGCGTGTCCCAGTAGCTCTGACATCATGTGAAAACTGGATAGACAGAGTCTAATGACTTTCTATTGTTTGTGTTTCCCACAGCCTTTTTTTCAAATATATTAATGGCATCCACAGAACCTTAGCTCTATTGTTCTGAGATACCTTTCAGTCAATATGTAGGACAGATGTTTCTGTACGCTATCCCAACCACTTGTTTGGCCCTCATAGTTTATGCTGTTCTGGCTTGCATCTTATATCCTGTTACTATATGCTCAGTCATGACAGACTCCCAGCTCTATGGAGCTGATGGATGAATGCCTTTGTGGTGTTGACTGCTACTCACATGGCATTGGTGTTGTGTGAAAGGTCTTTCTCCCAGTGCTTTCCAGTATTCCTCAGTATAAACTCAACTCTGTGAGTGGGTCTGTCCTTATGCTGTTGTTCTCTTGCACCTGGGAGAACACTGATTAGTCTTTGGAGAAAATTTTATGATTCATATCAGCTTCTCTGGTGTATTTGTTGGCTTCCAACATTCTCCTGCATTGCAGGCTCCCTCAGTGCACACTGTTGAACTTTGATAGTAGCTGTCTTCTTCAGTGTTAGAACACTGAACACTGATCATCCACAAATGATAAGAACATCATTTTATGGAAATTAAGAGAAGGCTGAATTCAAAGAGACCCTGAAAATCAAAGGGTAAAACTGAGAAAGATTTAGTGGGATAGTCCATTTTGCCATCATTGCAGCAACTCAAAATGGTACTCTGGTTTTGTGGCCCCCATGTGCTTGTATGAATGCCTGAAAACATTGGGCCATCTCCTACTGAGATGATGGTGATTTCCTCATAGATCTGGACTACGGCATTACTGAGTTCCTGGATAACTTGAGGTGCAACCTGATGGCATCAGATTAACTGAAACATAATGTCCCAAAGTTGTTGTTCTCATTTAAGGTCTAAGTCAGGTGACTGTGGAGCCCTGTCAGTGGTATCAAATCCTTCATCCTCCAGGAACTGTTTGCATACTCTCGCCACATGAGGACAGGCATTACCGTGCACCAGAAGGAACCCAGGACCCACTGCACCAGAGTCGCACAAAATATCTATTTTAAGCCAAATATTCACCATCCAAGGTCAACGTGTCAGGGGTAGCACTTTTGTTTTCACTGAAACTTCACCAATTATTTTCAAAGCATGCTTTTAAAGCACAAATTCAGTATCCAGTGTTCCTGTTCATGCCCTCTACTAAGAAACAAGACATAATTTTTACATCGCATCTGTATTATTTCCTCATTATCTGGTCCACTGAGTTTAGCCCCAGCAAAGTCCAATCTACAACACAACCAGTTCTCACAGAGTTTAATCCTATGCCAATAAGAAGTGATGGAAGAGTATCAGTGGTTAGTATCGATTACTCAAAAGTGTTTTTTTACTGCTCCACTTTACTGCTCTTATTTTTAATTTTCACACCGTAAGAAACACAAACAGCACAAACAGAAGCCAACACCAATTTCATATGGTATCAGTGGCCCATTTCAAATTAGCTTCTAGCTTCTGTTTTTTTTTTTTTTTGGTAAACACTACGATTTCCCACGTTCAACAGCTTGCAATAAATTGTTTATTTGATATACTACATGTTTTCAGTTAAATATTTGGAGACAAACTGCTTGCAAATCACAGCAGTTTTTCAACATTTTCTGCATCCCACTGTTTCTGGGAATGAAGCTGAAGGATGATAGAGGTATCGACGGAAGATAAATAACTGGGGGGAAAAAAGCAGTGTATCAAACCATGTAACCATTATCCACACTGATAATGTATTTCATCTTCCTAGAACTTGAACTGTTTCCCCCCCCGTGGCACACAGTAAGACCTGTCACCCACCAAACTGGAAAGCAAAATTGTATTATCTGGCAGAGACATCAGGCTAAACACCTCTCTCCCATCTTCCCTCTTCTAAGTGCCTTCAACTATCTGTCTCATTCCATGCTCTTCACTCTGAAATGAAAACAACCCTAGCACTAATTTTCACTTTCTTAACAGTCACAAAAGCCTGTCTCTTTATCACTTATATCTACCATTCCATCTAGTTCCACTTGCAACGTGCATTACGTGACTGCTTTCAGTTTGTGACACAAAACTAATCCAAATGCCACAGAAATAGACCCAGACCAATTTGAACACCAGATAACCCTTTTCATATTTGCATCACTGACAACTGTAATAACTACAGCTGTGGGTTACTAAAGCAGATTTTAGCATGAGAATCAGATATTAAAATGACTTCATAATTATATTAAACACATCAGACTAGAACATAATAAAGATATTTAGTGGAAATGTCACCATTTTAATGAGTCGTGATGGTGAGTGTGTGGTTGCTCAGTGAACAACCACACACTCACCTCTGCTTTTCTTCTACACCCACTTTGCGCCACCCAAAAATTCACACTCTGATAGCTCATTATCAGTTATTTCCTCATTATCTTCCAATCTTTAGTTCAAAATAGGAATGCAGCACGACACCAGTGGAGAAAGGGAAACCATAACTACAGTACATGACAGCATGACAAAGGTACCATATTATCTTATATTAAATTATGTTTTATGCACTGACTTAAAGAAAAATTGATGTGTACGGAGTAGCATCAGTTACAGCAGGTCACTCGGGGAATGAAGAGAGCGAGAGACAGAAAGAGAGAGAGAGTGAGAGAGAGAGCAATATCAGCAATATTGTTTTCATTGGAATGAGAGGGTGCTGTTTTTAAGCACCAAATTTTAAGTCTGTTGAATGTTCTACTGGCTGAGGACCACTTTTTACACCTTCAACTCAATTCAGCTAGATTTTAGAGAAATGCAGCAAAATTAATATCTTTGCTCAAATTTTAACTAAGTGGTGAAAAAACAAAAGATTTTGCTGAATTTTGCCTTTCCCTATCCAAGGGTCTAGATCGGGGTTGTCAAACATAAGGCCTGGGGGGGACGAATTGGCCCAGCAAAGAATCCAATCTGGCCCTCTGGACTGCTTTGGAAAATATAATGGAGGGCATCAATTTCTGGAGTTTCACAGCCTCCCTGGTCCAGATTCTTATATTGATGTAGATTCATTTTTATCAGCTTTCTCATTTTAAATGTGTATTAAGTTCTTTTTTTCTTTTTCCCATTTTTAAGGTTTGACTGAATCTTCCTTTGTCTCCACATGTCATCTACCCAGCCTCTCTCCTCCGACTGACTCAGATCCAAAGTGCCAAGTTATCATTTTAAACCTCCATTATCACTGGTGTCAGACATTTATTGTACCTTTGGGATAGACTTTCCGTGTAGCCCACTGCTCCCGCTATGGTGTTTCATGCTGTGACAGACTGCTACATATTTCCTGCCTTGACTAGAGAATTTAAAATCTAGGCAGTTGTTTCGATGATGAAAAAAAAATCTGTCTGTGAGCCAGTTTACTAACCTGTATCAACCAGCAGTGAGTGAAGCAGTTTTGGTGTGTAACCTTGGCAGACACAGGGCTGCGTTACACTGCTCTCTCCTGCTGTGTCTCTCTTAACCTTTTCAAGGGTCACATCTACACTTGGAGCCTCTCCTGACACTGCCAGCATGTCACTGCATAACATTAAAATAAATAGAACTCCAAAAAACTGAAAACTGGTTCACACAGATAGTGCTTAGACCGTTTTTTTACATCATTCAAGGGAACAGCAAATGCATTTCTAAAGCTAAATTAAGCTTATTTGATTTAAATAAGTTTAAAGGTTTATCATTTGTTGGACTGCACACTGATTCTCAGCACTTGGAGTGAAATTTTTCTCAAATCTCAATCATGTGTGTGCTCTGCTCCATCTCTTTCCGCATCCTGGCTTATTGCCTGATCTGTCTCGCTTAGCCTTTTTTGGGTTTTTTTTTTTTACATCACATCACTCCTGAAGCCTCTCCTGACACAACCAGCATCTTGTAGCTTGACATTTATCAACAGAAAAGCAGACAGTGCCCACATCTGTGGACAGCATGTTTTGTGCTTTGTACAGTGTGAGTTCAGCGTGTCCTTCACTGTAGAGGATCACATCACAATCCACCATGTAGGTGCATTAAGAGTGAGCAGTGTTTGCCTCACCTCTCTGACAGGACAGAGAAAACACAAAGCTGTAAAAACACAGACAGCCCTTTATGTGGAGAGAAAAAACGCTCCCTTTGGAGTCTTTATTCTTTTGTTCTTTGTTGTACAAATGAGATGCTGTCAACATTGTCTGGACTCGGATTAAAGGGCTTTACATCTAAGGGAAAAATCTGGTGTGAGGTCTTGGTCAAAGGTCTTGATGTTCAGTGTATTTGAAAGTTCTGACCTGTTAGGGATGATCTTAAACTGAAATGGGCCTTGCTGAAATATTAAAAACTTCATTTTAAGCCATATGTATGGAGATGGAGATAGAGACACGGATATGAAGGCTTTTTAACCTAGTTTCCTCTATCAGGTTGATACCACAGAGAATCTGGAATCATTTTATGGGGGAAGCAAACCATTCAGCCATTGAAGCAGCCACTTCATTTTATTAGGACAGCCTCAAAGATCCAACTCCATAACCTGATCTATTTAGTATTTTACAGCTGCAGAGCCATTAAATGTTCTGATGGATGGCAGCCATCAGATCAGTGTTTCGATATGGCATGGCATCCTTAATCATAAGACTTTATATAGAGGACAAATACTCAATACAGCCATTTTATTATTGTGACTTAGAAGGAGGCTGTCAGGGTCCCAGAGTCATTGACCCAGGGTTTTGTGTTTTTGAGGATCCCTTGCATTTTAGTTGTATATTAGCATGCTTCACGGTTTCCTTTAGCATTTATTGTAGCCTCTGTAGTCTCTCTTTACATTCCAGTTAATCTTCTTGTTTATCACCTTTTGCGTTCCTTTTCTGTTTCCCCAGGCATCTCTCCGTTTAGTTGTGTGAAGTTGGTCTTGTCTTCCCAGTCAGTCATATCTCAAGGTTTGTTTACCTTTACGTATGTCTTAGTCTGGGTCTCAGTGTGTGTGTGTATTATTTCTTGTTTTATTTTGGTAGTCCCTCGTCTCGTATGTGTTATGTTCAGTTTTGCTTCAGTGATCTCATGAGTTAGATTCTGTTCAGTTATGTTCTCCAGGTGTCTCCACTCTGCCTTGTTACCTTCTGTCCTCAGAAGGTAACAAGTCCTCAGTTATATTATATTATATGAGTTTGTAAGAGAGTCAGCAGTAAAGCTGCCTTTCTAAGTTACATTTAGTCTCCAGAGTCCAGCACTTGGATCCACTCCCTACCTACCACGTAGCTGAACCGTGACAGAACCATGAAATTTGTCTGAAAATTGTAATATATGTAAATTTTGTTTTACTTGATATCATGTATTTGAAAATCAAACATTTTGCCACATTTTCTTTCAAACTAACTTGGCTTGATGGTTTGTACTGTTACAGTATGTGTGCGTTTTGTACACTATGACATCAGTGTCTCTTTCAGTGTAGAGGATTACATCACAATCCACCATGTAGTAAGTCTTTGTAGAACAACTTTTATAATGTTTCTTCTTTGCAGTGTCCTATCATTATCCTTGTTTTTAACAGAGAGGAGTGCAACTGCGAGGGCGAGAAAACTGCACGAATACTGTACGTGTTCATCCTCCTCTCTAGGAAACAAAGACCCATCAACCAGTCACGCTGTGCACCTGACATGTGTGTTGGAAACTTGCCTTGATTGCAGAGCATTTTTAAACTCGTCTGATATGATGAGGTTAGAGAATGACACAGAAAAGACACACAGCTGTACCTGCCTCAGAGGAGCCAAGCCACTCCAGCATATTGATAAATACATCACTTCACCAGAGAAGTGTTTTAATGCCACTTATTGCTTCCCACTGTGAGCATATTATATAAATGTTATTGAAAAAAAATGAAGAGAGGCAGAAAGTTATTGCATTGACGTGATCTGTGATTATTTCAGACATGCTGCACAAACTGCGTGTAAAGATATAGTGGATGAATGCAGACATTTTAAACAGATACATGCAATATCAATGATACAATTACAGCAATAACAAATGTTTAAGCACTATTAAGTACTGTTTTCCATTGGAAGAGTAAAAATCGCTCTGTCTCCGTGAGATTTTCTGAGCAGAGTTCCTACTGGGATTAACAATTTGTATAACTGCAGGTTTGAACGAATAACTAAAGCATTTTTGTTTTATTCTTTTTTTTTCCTGCCTGAAAATGTTTTGGTTATGCTCGTTTGTTGTTGTCGTTTTAAACCTTTAACGTCACCACTGGAGCAACAGTAATTGCTATTTTCACAAACGTCACCGAAATTCCAATAAACTTGTCAGTCATACAACACGTGTCGCTTAGTTAGCGTTTATGTGAAAATACTAGAATTCTCGCAGCTGTTTGTTACGAAAAACAAGGGCTTTAAAAAAAGCCCCATTTAATTACATGCTCTCCTTTCAGTCTCATTAAAAGCCTCCCTGCCAAACAACAATAGTTACGATAAATTAAGAAACAGCCTTGTTAGAGAAAACCAGCAGCGACCAACTATGGCGATGATGATGCTGTGATTATCCCACGTTCACAACACATTCAAATATATGGCGCATGTTGTGAGGGCTAATACATCCATCCATTCATCCAAATATTGAGCTACCACTCATTTCTTTATACTCTGCTCCAACCTGTGATTTGTAAGATTTTAAGGTGGTCTTGAGTAATAGTTCTTCATACTTCCTTCAAAAAGTATGAAGATTTTCTTTGTGCATTTTCTTCTTCTTCAGTCCAGTCCTTGTACCTGGCCATTTTCAGAGTGAAATGTTTTTCTTTTGTTTGTTGAACACTGACCTGTGACTCATGACATTCATTGTGCAAAAGTCTTCAGCCATTCCCCTTCTCTTTATATTTTTCTTCTAAACTTTATTGTAATTTCTACACATTACAGACAACTTAACAAGCAAGCAAAATTATATTATACTATTTTATTATTAGCAGCCTGTTGCAAAAATACACAATTTATTCATATTTCTGTAGTTGAATCTATGACATTACACAATTTGATTTTAAGCCAGATTAAATAAGAGATTAAATAATAACGTTATCATGCATCTTTTCGTCACATGCACGATTTGTATCGCTGATAAGAATGTTAATTGTTGATAAGTCTGTCAAGTCCTTTAAGAAATGATATACAGTGGCTTGTTGTACTCCCAGTGAGGGCCATGAACAGAAAAACTGCATCACAGCTCTGTAGTCAGATCTGTTCTCTTCACTGTGGTGTACACGGATACGTTTTTCCCTTGCATGCCATCAAAAGAGCTCAGCAACATGAATTCTCTGCGTACATTTTCAGTACCAATTACAGTTTGTAAAATCTTAAAATATTGTTGTAATGTGTTACGTCCACTACTGTAAAAGGCAGTAGAAAGACCCTTCTGTATCTGACACAAAACTCAACAAATATCTGCACTGGCAGTCTGTGATTTATTAGTGGTTAACAATAGTCTTATTTCTGTGGGACCAATTATTCCACACACTTTGATAGAAGTACACTTACAGTACATGTTGGCACTCTGGAGTCTCACAGACATCCCATGTAAACACTGTGATCACTGAAAAAGGATAGCAGGAACATGCAATTAAACCAGCTAACTACTTTAAAAAAGAAGAACTAAGGCCAACAGAAGTGAAAATCTTGCAGTCATATTTAGTCTTCTAAAGAAAAAGAAGTTCAGCCTGCTGTGCTTTTGAACATAAAATAGGAACTTTCAGTCTATATTAGGCAGGCGGAACATGTGATTGTGTGTGTGTGTGTCACTGTAAGCATTTCACAGATACAGATATGGTGCTTATCTAATCCACTTCCTGTCTCTTACAGAGAACAGCAAAATGCTTTTGACAACCTACAAGTTATGAAAAAGAAATGAATACTGATACAATGTAAAACAACCAATCTAAATGACCAACCTCTAATATCATATGACTCATCAAGTCGCAATCATTTTATAGCCTCAAGAACAAAGTGTAATTCCCTTTCTTTATTTTTACAGTTTTTTCTCAGTTGCTTTGGTTCAGCTCTCACATCAGAAACTTTATTGTCACTGCTGTTAACCCTTAGATGCATAAGTGGGTCAAAAATGACCCAGCGAGGTTGTTTTCTTGCAATATCTTTGTAATAAAAGTTGTAATTATTTATATTCCTTAAAAAACATGTTTTTGATATTATGCCATTTAAACCTTTAACTTAACTTTTATAGATTGAGCTATTTGTATTACTACCCTAAACTTCCATAAGTGGGTCAAAAATGACCTGCATTCATTTCTTATGTAATTTCACGGGAACTTTTGGTTCTTATAAACTGTGACTGTCCTGAAAATATATTTTGTGGGCCAAAAAAGCATGTCACCCCTTTAGAAAATTATTTTACACAGCAATAACTAACAGACAGCATACATCCAGCATTCAGACAGTGATTCATCCTCAGTTATTGTGTCACTGTAAACCAGCAGCTTGTTCTATTTAGGGGTACGTTCAAGCAAGCCCGTCAAGTATGGCCTGGAGATCTTCTACATTTGTGATGCCCGGATGAGCTATACAATATTTGTAATAGTTCAAACAGGGAGACAAACAAGGGACGAAGTTCAAAAAAGTCTAGGTGAAGAATCTGTCCAGCAGCAACATCACCACAGATAACTTTTTCTCCAGTATGCCTCTTGGACAGTGTCTCTACGAGACGCTCTGGAATTTTGGGAACTCTGCAACAGGACAAGGCAGACATCATTCCTCTGATTAAGGCTTCTGTGTCCTGAAAGGTTTACAGCATAGAGTTTGGATTTAATGGCAGCCTTACTATGGTCAGCTATCTCAGCAAGAAAGGAATGGCCGTTGTACTCCTGAGCACGATGTATCACAACAAAATTCTATTGACCAGTTGGCTGGAACCTACCGTACACTTGCACGTGTAAAACACAGAGGTGGCCCATGGTGCTGTGGTACAGCTTGACATTGCCAATCTGAATGCCTACACCTTTTTCATGGCTCAGCACCCTGAATTCAAGAATAGTATCATCAGTGATTGACAGGTCTTCCTCATTGATCTCTCAAAGGAGCTTGCCACAACAGTATGAAGAGTTGACTGGAAGGTTGCCCCAACTGCAAACCCCGATCACTGAAGCAATGGGAAGGTGTGGGGTCTCTCGCACAAACACACACACACAAACACAAAATTGAGTGCTGGATCTTTCTATTGCTGTTGTGTAATTGTTTATTTCTTTTCCAATTTTCTAAATGTTTTAAGAAATTTTTAAAAAGTTAAAAAAAAATCCAAAATATTTTAAACATTAAATCATCTTGACAAAATGACAAAAGTGGCATAAAAACATTTTTCGTTTTTGACGCATTTATGGGAGAGTGCTGCATTCAGTCAACACGGTTCTTAAATCAGTCACACCTTTCTCCATCAACTATAACTTTTCTCACTGTTTGCACACTCTGGTATAGTAACACACTGTCGCTGCTACCACTGGCACTGTGTGACTAGCCTTGCGCTTTCATACATATTTGAAAACAAGTTTGAAGTAATTTGCTTGAAAAAATTAACGCAATGCTGGACATGATTCAGGAAAAATTCTAGAGTTTTAAGTTCTGAGATTCAGATGAGAAATGCATTAACACAATAACAAATATCTTTAGCGAGATACAGTATGTGTCAACACTAAAGCAAATCAAAATCGAAGAACTGTCTATGGCTAATGCGAAAGAAAAACTGTAAAATGTGAATACTGTATGCAGTCCATCTGTCACTGCTGAGTCATTGTGTAGAATTGTGTCTGGTTGAGGTCTATTGCCGCTTTAGGAATTAAATGGTAAAATAAGAGATAGTTAATTCAGATCATTGTTGTTTTTAAAAACCAAGAACAATTATGCAGTTATGCAGTGGTTAGGTGGCTGGGACCTTTCTCTATAGGATTTGATGATATTACTACGGGTGCTCTGGGTTCCTCCCTCAGTCTGAAACTATGTAGGTTATGCAAGAATGGAAGTGAGTGTAGCTGTCTTTCCCCCCATGTTCATCCTGGCTTCATCCATAGTTTTCTTTAAAAAGTTACAAACAGTGTTGGTGGCTGCTAAATCCCAAACCACTGAATCTAAAAGTATTTGTACAGCTCAAGAAGGCCAACTCAAGCTAGAGAAGAAAGTTGATGATGAAAGACACAAACAATATCTTGAAATAAATAAATTAACACAGCCGCCAGCAGCACCTGTGTTTATGAAGTGAACATTTCAGCATACAGCAGATAAAACAGGACCCACTAGCTGAAACTAACAAGAAACAAGACAGCTACAATGCAACAGCTGTCCGAGGCCAATTATTTTGCTCCTGATCAGACATTGATGCTTCACCTGCTCATAGATTATTCTGAATAAACAATAAAACAGAGCAATGAGAGAGGCCAAAGATACAAGGAAGCAGCCAGTCCTACACATCAGGAGACACCCGCTTTGCAGGGAACACTCCCATGACCTTTTCATTTCCTCTCCCATGGCAAAGCATAAAAGTTTCATCTTGTCTGTTTGATGACATTAATGAGGTTACCCATGATACCAAAAAACAATACTTTTTCTTGTTTTATTTTCCTTTAGAATTGGTAGTTATAGAATTCCTTTATCCAAACCGATCAGAGACGAGAGACATGTTTCGTGTCTTTGAGTCTAAAATATAATTTCAATATAATTTGAATCCATGTTAGCTTGTGGGGTTTTTTTCCTGAGCCGTATTGATTGGCAGCTTTTTACGTTTCCTTTGTTCATTGTGATTTAAAAGCCTTGTCAGGTTTTGCAAGTTTATTTGGGCTTTATCTTATATTGCAATGGAAAAATCATCACCTATTGATTGTGCTGAGAGTTCTACCTTCAACAGTGAGGCCTGTAGTACTCAATGATTTTTGAAGGACTAGAGGAGGAGATTTCAGCGCTGAAGCTAAGTGGAAGGTTAAAAAGAGAAAATATAACTTGGCTGTTCCAGCTGTCATCATGGACAATGTGATTTTCCTTCGACAATAAGACGGATGGTTCAGAGGAAACACCTTGAGTGGCATATTATGTGTTTTATGAAGACACTGCTACTGTACTGCCACATATCCTGGGCCACAGAAATTAAGAACCAAGACAAGTAAAGACACTGTTCTGCATATGTTACACTATGTGTACAACAGGTGAAGCACAAACTGCAAAAATGCATTAAGAGTGAATACTTTGATGATACACAGTCACAGGGTTAATCATTTCGTGGTAACAACACACTGATGGTGTTAACTTTGGCTGGGAACAAACAGGGATGAGCTATTATCCTTCATGATTTATTTCCCTATACGCATACCCTGAAACCATATTGAAGAAAATGAACTAAATTAGCTACCAATCAAAGTCCATAATTCTGCTCTGAAGGTCAAGGAGTGTTCCCCTCATAAAAATTGAGCGAGTGTGGAAGAGGTACAAGTCTTTTACTAAGAACGAAATCTGTCAAGTGGAGCCTGCAGTCAGTCCATCTGATGAGAACTGCCCTGCATCGTTTATCCAGTTTCAATACTGAATTAGTCAAATAATATTTGACTAATTGATGTCTACATATGCAATTATATCTTATCAATATCACCATCTGGTTAAAATAAGTGGATCTGTACACCTGACTCAAATTTCAATTTTAATCTGATCGTATAATATGTCAGTGGTTATATTGCAAAAATGGTGTATATTCATGAACTAAAAAAACAAACAAACAGAAGATGCCAGTACATATATCGCTTAATGTATGTTTATTTCCTAGGTTTCTTGAGGGAAGTGCATTTAAAACTACATTATTTACACATTGGATTTTTTTTTCTGTCCCATTATCTTCATTATCTATTAATCTTGTTTTGATGTTTTTAACCATTTGACCAGCTCATTCCTAACGCCAAGGACCAGGCAGCATTGGATGGATGCTTTTGGAAATTGATACTTTTTGTTGCATAGCAAGAGGAGATAGGAGTTTTTCCACCTCCAGAGACTTTTTAATCTGGAACATAAAGCTGTCTTACCCTTACACTGTTAGACTAACTTTTAAATAGCTTCTTTTTTTCTCCTCAAAAATAACAGCTAGGTCAAGTAATCTGTGCCCATGTACCAATAGAAATTGGCAAGAGCTATTTTGGGGGGTAACATGTGGGGGGCTGTGCAGAGTACAGAAACATTTCTACGTCTTTGCATGAGAAACTCGAGACCATCTAGACTAGTTAAAAGTCAGACATTTGTTGACTAAAGCTAAACAACACCAACATATTGACGTTACTCACCCTAAAGAGAGTCTGGTTTCAAAAGACACAAGTCATTTTCAACTAATGACTCTGGCAAACACACAGCATGAGAGCAGAGAGAAGCCAGGCTTTCACTGAAAATAATCTCCACTGAAAACAAATGACTTCCGTCATTAAAGGATAAAAATGCAGAATCCCTTTCTGTGCCTCTTTCACTGAAAGCCATTTTCAGATCTTCTCTGAGGTTTTATGATCATAAAACATATTTTTACCCTTGTCAGTGCACATCACTGTTTCACCATAAGCCTCTTCATTTATTTATCCCATTGCTGATGCAGTCCTGTTAATATGAGCAGTAACATTCCAGATCAGCCATCAGGAGGTTGTCATGTGGCCTGATCACAGTCGCGTCAGAAAGTCCAACACTGTCACCAACTACAGCCAGAAGTGACAACTTGTTACCAGTTTCAGTAAAAAAAAATGTTTACTGATAAAGAAATTGTTACCGATGAGCAGGTTTGATTCGCTGGGTTGATCAGGTGACTTATATGCTGTAAGGGCTACAGCAGAGGTCCAGGTCCAAATCTGCCTTCAGGCGATTTCCTGCCTGTCTTCCCCCCCTAGAACTTTCTCCCAGCATTCCTTCTCTCCTCTGCACCAAATAGACACTAAAACCCCCATAAAACTATATTCAAAATTGCTACCAATTAATTTTGTTTGTTGATACTTACAATGATAACTATATACCAAATACTACATAGAAATGACCTTTCACAAAAGGCTACAGGAAGAACTGTCATTCTAAGAAGAGGACTACAAACAAAAACAAAGAAAGTAGGAAAGAAAATTTATATTAAAGACAATAACACTCTCCTTGTTTTATGTTCTGTTCTTGGTCTCTTATAAATGCCCTCGTCTTATGTGGATATCACCATATCCTCTGTGACTCAGAGCTCAGCTCATATCTGAGGGCGCTGCTGATTATGAAGCATCATTGGTTTTGAAGAGATGAGGCAGAGCACAGCAGCATTTCACACCGCAGTGACCACACAAGAGGCACGGGGCCAGAAATCCCTGTTCACCTCTGCTTCTCCTGTACACCAACAGCCGTATTACTTTCAGTGAAAATATTACAGCCATGAAATTACTGATGTAAATTGGGATTATACTATACAGTTAAGAGGTTCTGGTTTTAAGAACTTAACAGCTTCTTTCCTGCATGAAGAATTGTGCAGTGTATTGGTCAAACGGCATTTTGCCTCTGGGGGGAATTTTACTGAATGCATGTAATGGATGACTGTCTCTGAGAATTACTTAGTCACATTGCTAATTTAAATAATTCAGATTATTCAATATCTGAGTTTTTCCCATGATAACACTATCTGCTGGACTGCTCTCATTATTGCAGAAATTATGCATACTGAATATGTCTGTAAAAAAGTGCATAGCTTGCAGAACTGAAACAACGGCCAGCTAGAAACCTTCATGAATCTGCACGACCATTCACTTCAACATAGAATCAATCTAAGTTGAATAAAGCAAAACCCATGGAAATGTTTTACACACACCGTTTTTCTTCTGCCTCGTGCATCAGTTTTCAATAATCAGTGATATTCAACTTAATCTCTACAAGCAGAAAACTATGACAAATACCATACAGAGGCAAGATTAGCCTGTTTATTTTTTTCTGTACTTGGCGGCAGTTATTGTGCATTGTGCATATAATTGCATTGACTATAAGCACTAAACACTGCAAGGCCCACTTAAATTCTAAGGCACTGTACACTAGGCCCAGATTTACTGCCCCATGCCAATGATTGCGTTCAATATTTGCATTGATTTTACTGAAACAACACAGGTATCAACAAATTTCAATCTTAAACAATCAAATAGCCAGCCAGAAAACTATTTCAGTTTTCTTACCAGCACAGATCATGATGTTGAGACAGAAAGAAATTTAATATCAAAGCAAAGACTGAATAAAAGATGAAATTTGCCAAGAAAGAGCTGAGGCTCATGAATTTTCACCTCCCAGCATTGCCAGAAGATTGAAAATCCAAAACGTGTGCCTGAGAAGCCAAAAGGTTACAGCACAGGCTGAATAATGGCAATGATCCAACTAAATACCTCTTCTGTTTCCTGTCTTTTCACTGTATTAAATAAAAAATATGCAAGTCAAATAAATTGCAAATGCAAAAGTAAAAAAGTAAAATAAGCAAAAAAGTTCACAGTTAAATATTTGACTTCTACATGCAGACCATTAACTCCAACAAGTCTACAGAGAAATAGGAGAGCGTTTGATGTACACTGGTATTTGTAGTTCACATTAACACGTTTAATCTTCCACCTTTCTATTGTACACATTGATCTGTTCCACCCACAGTTCCTCTCTCCATCTATAAGAATGCCAGTAGCTCTAATCAGGGTGTGTCAACTCAAGGGTAATTGATGGATACATTTAATCTAATGACTCCAAGCTAATGGTACTGGAGTTTATGGGGTGGCCACAGTGTAGTGCTTTAGTTCAGCATGAAAGCGTAAAACTGAGTGACCACACCGGAAATTTATCTGTGTTTAGGATGCTATAGTTAACAAAAAAACTAAAACGGTGTGCACGTTAATAGCAACCCAAAGCATAAATTAAAAGCAACCCAAGAGTTTCCCAAGGCAAACACACTGGATGTTTATTTAATGGTCAAATCAGTCACCTGATGTTAACCCAGCAGCACATGGCTGTCAGTTAGTAAAACGACAACCCACAAATAAGCATGAAATGTAGGCATCAGTAGTAAAGGCTTAGAACAGCATCTTCAGGGAAGAAATGCAGCATTTGACTACAAAGGGTTTTAATTCAGTTGTAAAAAACAATTTAAACCTTTTATTTTAATTTTAGCCTATTACCTTATTCTGAACTGAACAGCTAGCTATGTATAAAAATGGCTGTAATTCCGGAACAGTTATGTAATACTACTGCAAAACACCCCAGAGTCAAAATGAGAGAAACTGACAAGCTGATGTATTTATTTATTTATTTATGTAGTGATGTTGTCTGTAATTCAATTCAAGTGCCAAATCAAACAACAGTCGCCTCAAGGCGCTTTTTACTGTAAGGTAGACCCTACAATAATACATACAGAGAAAAACCCACGAATCATGGCCCCCTATGAGCAAGCACTTTGGCACTTTGGTAACTCTCCTCTTACACATAAACACTGGATCATAAGTAAATTGAAAACCTGTTATTAAAGGGCTAGGTACAGCTGACAAAAAAGGGCATTAATATAACAAACAGGAAAAAAAGATGAAAAATGTGCAGATGCTCTTTAAAAAAAAATCAGCATCAATGTTTGGTCAAAAATCTCTTCCTCTAACCTACATATGAGCTCTAAACTCCTTACAGACACTGGAGTAAGAATGGCTTTTGAGTATATCAAGCCAACTTGAGAATACATTAGCAATATAAGACACAAAATTGACTGCCATCCACCGTAGAGTCTGATATTCTTTTGCCCATCTGTGACATAATTTCGGCTCAAAATTTTGAGGTTGAACACACACGACATTTAAACTGTACTCACACAAAACTCATACAATGAAACCCTATTCTATAGGTAAATTCTTTACAGGATATTTTTGCACCTGAATAACACATCCACAATAACTCGTTTACTAGTCTATGCTATATTTTCGATTCAAGCTTAAAAAGTTTTTAACTATTAAGAGCAAATACAGGAGAACATGTGAAAAACAGGTAATATTAGAATCCATTTCAGACTCTTGTATTTCAACAGAAGATACAAAAATAAATGAAGCTTTTAGATTCTTCCTGAAAATAATGTTTGCAGTATTGTAAAAGCAACTACCTTCTGATTTAACGGTGACGCAGCTTCACAGCAGTGCAGAAAAATGCTTCAGGTATTTTAAATAAGTAGATGGTGGTCCTACTGACTCATTGTTCTCTCTTTACAAGTTTATAGCTACAGAACTGCTGACAGCATGTTTTATTTGTTCTTATCAGCCTCTGGCCCAGCAGGAGGAGTCATTTCACATCACTCAAATCTGATGCTGCCTATCCACTGAAACTGAGGAAACATATGTTATGTGCCTCAGTTCAGAGATGGCAGAGATCCTCTGTGGATGAAGGGGGGGAGATTTGGCTGGTATGTGAAATGCCTGTAATAAAAAATAGCACTCCTTATTTTTTTTTTTAACACTGACAGTGTGAATAACTTGAGGCAAATGTTTTACAAAATGTTATATGTTGACAGGTTAGCTCTGGTACATGGATAAGATATGGATTTTTTTTATTTAACGAAACCTTAAAATATATAATAAGTGTATAAAAATATATATCTTTAGGAAAGAGTATATAAATACTATTGCTTTTGTATTGTGGATTTTTAAAAAAACATCTAACAGGTCCTTGCTGTTCTTTCATTCTTCATGAT
Organism: Oreochromis niloticus; assembly: GCF_001858045.2. Taxonomy (NCBI): domain Eukaryota; kingdom Metazoa; phylum Chordata; class Actinopteri; order Cichliformes; family Cichlidae; genus Oreochromis; species Oreochromis niloticus. The sequence continues at coordinate 9,937,404 of NC_031979.2, forward strand.
CAGTTTTAGTCAATTAGCAATGATTTAGCCATGCTCTATTTAATAACTTGCACCTCTTTCAATGTGACATGTCAACATGTTTCACAAAGAAAGAAGCCTTTGTAAAGCCAGGAAAGGTGTAACTTCAGTTTTATGTGTCTCTTTTACACTTTCTTTGTTAAGGGACATTTTGACCGGTGAAAAAGCATGTGTACCAATAATTCCAGTTTTATACGGGTTCATCCAAAAGTTAAAAAAAAACAAAATAGATGTGGTACTAGTATTATGGATTTGTGATTTTGTTACTGAAAGACAAAACGCTTTGTAAAAGAGTAAAAAAACAAAATCAAACTGCTAGCATTCACATACAACGCTGAATAAGGGAAAATGTAGAAATACAAAGAAAGTAAACCCTGAATGTGATTAATGAAAATAGTTTGTGACACAGAAATGCCAGATCAGAGCCATAAGAATGAAATTTGCCTTATGGCTCTTATAATTCATGGATTTATGGCCTTTTGAGCTGTCAGGTTGGAGTATTAATAAATCACAAGGAAAAAGAAATCCTAGGTTGTGTATTAATCAAGCCACTAGTCTGTGTGACACAAGGCGATTTTCCTTCTTTCTGTTTAGTTTAATTACTAAATATTGGAGAAGTTTTCTTTTAAAGTCTTAATGGGAAAAAACACTCAAATCATCATCCCGAGTGATAACAAGACACGCTCTATTGAACACAGGAAACAGGATGCAAATGCAAATAAACATATGCAAATTCTGAAATGTTATTTTTATTTTCCTGACTGCCTTTACTTAACATTTATTCTCTTCACTTCTCTTGCCTCCAAAGGCGACTGATCCAATAGCTGCCCCACTTATTCCAGTAGAGCATATCTAGAGCAGGAATGCAAAGGCCTGGCTCTGGTCCACTGAGTTCTGAATAAATCCCTGCCTATTTCACTCCACTGAAAGACAGTGCTGATCTAATGGATCGATGGAATTTAATGTTGTTGTTGTTGTTTTACCCCCCACCCCAGTCTTACTCATTCCATAGGCATTATTATATCCCTCTATCATTCTTCTTTGATGGGTTAGAAATCCATCACTAGCAGGGCAACTAAACTTAAAGCCATATAAGTTCCATTGTTGTTATTCAATTCTTTCATATTGTATTGAAAAGCTTTGGAAACTCTTTCATGGATTAAAATAAAGATTTTCCACCATGGCTATTTCTCTTTTATAACGCAGGTAAAAACCTTCCCTATACTCAGAAATACTAAATGGAAATTTAATGAGCCACTTCACCTCAAGAATAATAACCTTCATATAACAAATAGAGAAAACACTTATAAATTTTCAACACGGTAAAACCACAGCATCAAAATCACATCATTATTGTGCTAGCACTTTGTTTGTGAGCATATTTACATGCTAAAGTTATTAAATTATAATGCCTGAGTAACTACAGAGACACCATCTTCTCTATAGACTCCTAGTGTTGCCAAACTGTCCAAGTGATACACTTTGATTGACTGTTTATTGCATTTAAGCATAGTTAATAATTCTAGAAGGATGCTGCATTAATGACAACTAAAGAAAACAAAGCACTATCGACCAGCTTGCAGAGTGGATGCTCTATTTTTAGAGATGCATGAAGAGTGTTCTGCATATCCTAAAACTGCATCTTAATAAATGCAATACTGATACTTACAGCTTCACATATGTAACAGATGACTATAGAATGTAGTTATTGTAGTCTGGCTAACTAGAGACCTGGACCAAATAACCTAATGGCCCAAGTACAGAAAGAACAATACAGTCATCTATCAATGCTCTTTGCAGAACCACAGTTAATCAGCTGTGGGTCAGATGTTATTGGAACCACTGGGATGGAATCACTAGAAATGGACATCAAAGTGTTTAATTAAGGACAGAGGCACACAGGAATGAAAGTCATTAGTGTCAGAGTGAGACAGCCACACAAGTGTGTGCACATTTACATCACCATTAGCATTCAACATTTAAATGAAACATCCCCGTGAGGGACAACTAGCAAGTGGTGCATTAGATCAGTTTTTTTTTTTTAATTTACAATTTATTCTCATAGTTGACAGGAAGTTAAAATACATCAGATAAACATATATTTAAACTTCTGATCTGCAACATGGAATTCACACTAAAACTGAAGCTCAACAATAAAGCTCATCTCAGTAACCCAGAGACATGTTTCTGTTATCAGGAAGAGGTCATGAACCTATTACCTGAGGCCTAATAGAAAGAAAGAGAGAGGGAAATTGGTGGGTGAAGAATCTGATGGTTGTGCTGTTTTTATGTTGGGTTTTTTTTAACTACTAATATTGTCACAGTCTGTACTGGTCAGCCCTTGTTTGTCTCCTTGGAACATTTTCTGCTCCAATGAGAATGAGCTCAGCATACCTAGGAGGCAGGGCTCCCGGTTTCCCGCTCTCCTGTGCCTCATTATTCTATCGCCTGCTGTACTTAAGGCCCAGCTCCAGCACTCAGTCTCCACCAGATTGTTGTCATACCCCTAGCAGTAATCAGGCTCCTCTATAGTGCTAAGACTAACCCGAGTAGCTCCTGCACTAATCTCCTTGTGTTTCTCCTCTCCAGTGATTCATGTGTGGCTCAAGAGGGCCTTCATTTCCAGTGTCATTCACATGTTTTTACTGAGCTGATACACTTTCCTTAGCAAAAATTGCTCAAATACTCACCCTTTTGAACTTACCTGCCTATTCACCCTCATATGTGTCAAACTCATTTTCACAAAAAGAGACAGAAATGTCCCTTTTTATGAAAATGAGTTTGTGGGAATGTCAAAAAAGACCTTTTTGACAATTAAACCTTCGGGCTGGTTTGGCCTGTTGGCTCCTGGGACCTACGTAAGAGTCCATTTTACGACTATGCCTTTCACACTGGTTTCACTAACTAAAGTGCACAATACCAGTTTTTAGAAACTAATGCTGTAAATAATATGATTGGTTATTTCAGCATACTGAAATTACACTATAACTTTAATGTGTTTTAAGAAAGACAAAGTGAGAATGAGTATCGTGAGTATCGCTAATGTTCAAGTGCAGTAAAAGGATATACCAGGGTATCAAAAGCAAAAAGCTATAATTAATATTGTTTTTTAATCATGATATATAAAGAAATAAAAAGCCCAATAACACTGACTCAAGGTTGTCATGACACAATGAGAACAAGGCCCTCTATTAGCTTCTGTTATGTTGTTGTGAGCTGTGAGTGTCTCCATTTCTCACATGCAAGTCACTGTCATTCCTCCATTTCTTTGTATTTGTGTGCTTTTATTTATAAGCTGTCTGTCTCTCTCTCTCTTTCTAACTGTTTAAAATGGAACAAAATCAAAATATTTACCAGGCTTCTGGAGAACTTCAAGACATGTTGAGGAGGTCATTTAGCCATTTAAATCAGCTGTGTTGGATCAAGGACACATCTAAAACCTGCAGGACACTGGCCCTCGAGGCCTGGAGTTCGACACCTGTGCTCTAAAGGGTGTCTGGGCTCTCAGAGTGAGGAGCTCAGTCATTCAGTTAAAACTGAAGAACTGGTTCTCTACCACACTGAAAGGAGCCGGCTGATTCAGCTACCAGATGATTCTGGTATCTGATCAGGATGCCACTTAATGTTGGTGAGGTGTTTCAGGCATGTGCAGTGGGGAGGAGGCCCCGGGGTAGACCCAGGACTTGCTGGAGAATCTGTTTCTCAACTGCCTTGGAAATGCCTCTCATAGGAGCTGCAGGTGACAAGGAGAACTGTGCAACTCTGCTGCCCTCATGATGGATGGATCCATGCATCATCAATCTGAACAAGTGACTGTCAGTTCCAGGACATACGCATGGAAACAACCAGTCACACTCGCACACTGAAGTGTGTCACTTGGAGATGATGGTGCTAACCAGTAGATCACCATATTGCCTCTCACGATTGTTTTTTTTTTTTTTTGGCTTCCTTTTCTAAAAATAAAGATCTTCTTGTACAAGATCTCTCTCTATCTATATCTCTATATCTATATGTATATATGTGTGTGTGTGTGTGTGTGTGTGTGTGTGTGTGTGTGTGTGTGTGTGTGTATTGGAGGAAACACTGATTTAACATAATCTACCAAACTAAATTTGCAGCTCTGCATGTCTGTCATTCTCTGAATGAAAGGCATTACTGATCTATGCTCGCTTTGAAATTGGAGCTCTATGTGGTCTACAGCCCAGAACACTTACTGCTTTATGAGAGCTCATTTGGCAGCATGGAACATGCATGTCCCAACGGTTTGATCTCCAACAGGGCAATCCTACTGTGGTGCATGTGTCTGTTTGTGTGTATGAGTGAAAATGAATGTGAGAGACAGTTTGAGTTGAAAACAAATCTTTATTTCCAATTGAATCCATTTCTCAAAACAGAAAATAAGTTTGTTTTTTTGTTTTGACAGTAGCTCAGTCAACATGAAGACCACATCCATCTAACCTTCAGCACTTACACAGACTTTTTTTCTGGATTTCCAGCCTTGAAATGAAATTTATTGGTGTATAACATCAGAGATCAGATATTTAATCAGTCACATTTTGTCAGAAGAAGTATACTAAAAAGTCTCTCAATAAGAATAAAAAATATCTCTAAATAGTGCCTTACGTACATACTTTTCTTTTTTGTTCCAGTCTGCACCACCTCAAAGTCTAATTAGTTTTCTCAGAAAAGAATTCAGTTATTAATGAACAAGTGCATTTTCAGTGTCTGTGTTAGCTTCTGATAGAAACGATGATGGTATTTGAAAAAGTATTTTTCATGCACTCTTTAGCTGGTGCATAGAGAACTTTTTTAGCTGATCTATGATAGAGTAATTTATCACACACTGTACTTGGATGCACTAGTTACGGACTGTTGCCAGTGCTGATGCGGATCTTAGCAGTTATTATAACACAAAAGTAATAACGTGGTGTGCTTTGGTTAGTATTACATTCCTATAAACAGTAAATTCACATTTGATCAGGATAAACCATACTAGACAAGCTGCTATATTCTTCATGTGTTGTATCGGTAAAATAATTCTGATATGAGAACTACATATTTAAACACTGGGGGGTTTAACAGGGCCTTTTACAGTGGTGCTTATTTTAGCAGTAAATACAGTCACAGTAGTCTACAGATGTATCAATAAAAAAACTTGTGGTATAGGAATACCTTTATCCACAACAATCCACAACCAGTTCAAACAGAACTGGTGGAGTAGCTGCAGCTGTGCTCGCAGCCACTGGCTTTGTGCTCTTGCACAATATTGTGGAGTGAAAAATGAGTAAAAAATAAATCTATAATTTGAATTGTCACATCATTTCTTTTCATACTGTCTGTGCAGGTTTTCAGCAACAATCACTCCAGTTTAGAAGTAATGCAAATATTGTCTTTTTTAAAAGAAAGGAAAAGATATACTTTATGAAAAGTGCTGGTTTAACTCAGAGGATGATCAGGTGGCCGTATGCCGTAAGGCTAAATGCAGTGTCGATAAGTTAGAGGGGTCCCTCTCTTACCCTACTCTTTTCTGTCTGGTCTAATCCATGTGCTATTGAATAAAGGATACAATAACACCACTCCGATCTGTCTCCACCAATTGCCTTGTAGAGATTTATCGTATAATAGCTTAAATCACATTTTCAATCACATGGATCTGAAGGACACATAATTACATTTATCAAATGGCAAAGGCAGATTGTGATTATTTTATTCTTAGCATGTCAGGGGCCTGAGCACATCCTAATAAGATTTGTGTCTGAATAAGAAAACCATCATTACTTTGGGACCATGATGATAATGTATGATTTTGTTTTTAAGGGAAATTATATTCTCTGTTTGTTTTTTTCCCCTTGTTTGTGCATTTGTGAGCCTGGTAGAGCCTAATGTGAAAAAAAGAACACCACAGTCAAATTCATTTTGAAAGGGTGATTTTTCCAAATATATAATTTAGTTTTTTTCTTGTAATTTTGCTTAATTAATACAGTTTTTCTATTGTTTTTTCTTCTTTTCTGTTTTTGTTTTTCTTTCATTATGTTCACATCATTATATCTCTGCAAAACATCAGCAATCCCAGATTGAACAAGATGTTAATTATAATGTGTTAATTTCGAAATCAGAAAGTTTTATTTTGCTAGGAGGCAGCTGCTCATGTAGCATAAATTTAAACCATGACTGTCAAACTGTATCACGGCACCGGCGTGTAGCATCACTTGTTTAAAAAAAATTGTACTCTTACCACAAGTAAATTTTCACCATATTAAAACATTTACAGCTGACCCACCCTTTGTCTACTTTTTAAATTTAATTTCTCACCTGCTGTTGCCGCTGAGCTGCTGTCACAGGCAACCTGCCAGACTGGGCAGCTGCCACATGAGGGTCAAAACCTTACAAGCTGCGTAAACCACTGGTTTTATTTATAAATCAAATACGTTCAAGTCTGCTGCAACCTCCAGAGAGAAATCAAATCAGATGTGGCTTCACACTGATCAATACCTTCCTCAGTCAACTCTGGTACGGTCTTCAGTTCTCACAGTGCTACAACGTAAGCATCAAATACAGATGCTCCTTACCAGATAGAAATAAAAAAAGGGTGTTGGATGATGGGTCTGTGTTAGTTTATATTACAAAAGAGCAGAATCAGACTTTGAATCTTTACCTTAAAATAAAGCACTATGCAGCCAGGGGAAGAAAACCTTTATGACGGAATAATTAATAACATCTCAGAGGAGGAGGAGTACGAGCAGGTACAGTGGCAAACCCTACAGAAAGTGTGTCTTACTTTTGAAAGTGTATGTGCGATCTCGGAAGAATGCAATTATGAATAAAGTCAGGGGGCAGGGGCAGACTCACATGTTTAATTTTTAATGTGTGTAAACATTTAGAAACTTAAAAGATGTTTGAGTTTAAGTTGTACTCCTTCTTTGGATTCAATGGCATAAATTGCCTCTTAATATCCTTTACATTTCAATTATGTAAATTTTCATCTGGTAAAATCTCAAATTTCTTTTTTAGCTGTTGAGGGAAGTAAAAACTGTCATTTGGATGAGATGCAAAGCAGCTCCCATCACTCGGGATGTGAAACTCGCTCCCATTTTGGCACCACTTCATCGCAAAACAGTCCACCAGGTGTGATGCTTTTTAGCAAACAACTACATTGGGAGTGTCTGTGCTGCCGTGCAACATAAACTGTGGTAGTTGAAAATCTAAATAGTAAAAAAGTATCTTTAAAGCATTTTTGATTTATTCACCTTTTCAAATTTGCTTTACTGTGTTGCCTTATATGTCCACTTAACTCACATCCAAAAACACACAGAGCAGCCATGCAAGGCACTGGACCAGCATTGGGAGCAACTTCACATGTTCTGCTTAGCCTTGTGGATGAACCAGGAGATCAGATTGCTAAACGCTGATTAGGAGACAATGTACTCTATGACGTGAACTGTAGCACTGCATGGCACAAACAAACCCCATACTTTTCATTGTAAAGGACCATTAATTCTCTTATCTGTGTTGGCTATAGAGACAAATTTCTTTGTGTCTTCCTGGAGGGGGGATTTCATTTATTTCCACCTAACTGGTTTACTCTTAAAAGTCTCTTCCAAAAAACAGCTATTATAAATTAGCATCCAGTCCTGTTAGAGGAAGATCGAGTAGACATAATTACAGTCTATTTTCCACATTTTCATGCCGTTTTTGTGAGGCAATAAATACATATATATACAAATTTTAAAAAATAAATAATTAAATAAACTGAACCAGCTGCCTCCCAAATTACAGACCCAAACTTATATTTATGTGTGAACTCAAATTTTAGTTTTATGTCACTTAATTTTTAGTGCTGTGTACTTTTCCCAAAAAACAAAACAAAATTAAGAATTACCTCTTGTTCGAGTACACTATCTATCTGCTGGCACCACATCAGACAAGAGCAACTATTTAATTTAAAAAAAATGAAGTTTTGATTGTATTGAGCTACTTGTAACACAAGTGTAGTTCTTAATGAATGCCTGCATGTTTATGGTCATTCAAAATACATTTATGTCTGATGGCGGGGAATTGCCTTCGCAAAAAAAAAGATAATGAATAAAAATAAAAATACCAAAAAAACCCACAAATGTAAAGTCTGTGTGATTCAGGAGCTAAACAACTCCAATCACAGTCATTTGGAGAAAGTGGAAGCAGCTCAGTAAGGCTCACAGACACATCCCAGTTTGTAATGCCCATCTAATTATCACAGATGGATCTTTCAGCTGTGACCAACTACGTCATTTATTTATTGGCATTGGTTGTTTTGTGTAATGGGCCTCCAGTTACCTGCAGTGCTATGAAATTGTGTTAGTGAGATGGCAGACAGGAAATGAAGCTGAAATCGAGAAAAATTACTCTCTCTTCTAGGCTTAATGAGAAATCAGCACAGATTAAAATCTAAACATGAAAGAAAATATTAGATTTTTTATATTGTGATTAAGTGCTATATATATATATATATATATATATATATATATAAAAAACTGAATTGACAATTTACATTTAATATTTACAGAGAGTGTGAAACTTGATGAAACAGAATAAGCAATTTGGCACAATAAATTTGGACTGGTTGTTATAGAGCGCTTATATAATGTTAGCATTAGTATTTTGCCAGAGCTATTTGGCATACAGACTAGAGCAGGCAGCACCACCCTTCCGATTTCTAGCTGACTTGGACTACCTCCTTACTTATAGCCATCCCAATTTCTAAAGACATTTTCTGTGACTAAAAGTCTGTTTCAGCCATCCATTTAAATAAAAGTAACATCTTTGTCAACAAGAGTGTCAGCACAGCAGGAGGAGGACTGAAGTTGTGCTCCAGTGTCATTGTTCCAAAGCTATCGTGTAGAAATAAATGCGTTATATTGCATACGCTTACTGACAAAATGAAAGTCTAATAGGTAAATCAATGTACTAGGCGGGTTTCCCATTGTAATCACTGTTCTTCTACTAAGCTTCTCAGTTACATTTTGGTAGCAAATCTTAAAAATTCTTTGGGGAGAGGAGAAAAGTTTTCTCTCTGTCACATGAATGTCACATGTCACATCATGGCAGAAGTTGAAGGTCCTTCTTAATGATCCGATGTTTCTTTGTGAAGGCTTTTGCTGCCAATGCGATAAAACATTGAGACTTCTTCAGTCTCAGCTGACTGCAGGTTTCCTCAACTTTATAAACAGTACCTTTGTGGAGATTACAGTTGTTGTTTCAAGACAAACTGCCATGGCTGCTATATCCTCAGCGTACTTCAGAATCAGTTTTAGTAACAAGGAAGGAAATAGTTTCTCTTTTAGCAGATAAACACAGTGTGTTGATCAGGACACTGAAAAGATGGTGAAGCGGCATCTGGTAAGACGGAAATACACACAAATGTGGAAGATTGGATCGCTGGTAATGGACAGATGCAAGGTTATCGATGGCTCCATCCTCATGCAATAAAGAGGATGTATGTGGTATCACAGGACGGCTGATCAATTTGTTTCACTAACTCATCTAAACAAGGAATTTTGTACAGAGTATAGAAGCCATGGTAGTTTGTTGTGAAACAACAACGGTAATCCCCATATTTCGACTTTTTTTTTTCAAAATAAATTTTGGACTTTAATCTCAAAATTTCAACTTGATTCTCAAAATGATCAACAATGGGTTTTTTTTCTTAATGTGCCCCTAAGCCCTCTAAGATTTCGACTTTGGATGATTGTCACAGTTAAAGTGGGTAACATTGTAACACTGATTTTGTTGCCTTTTTTAAGAGCCTGAATGTGTTCTTCAGTGCTGAATTTTTGTATTTCTGAAGTTATGAAGGGTCAAATATGCATGTTTTCAGACTGTAAGAAATGGCCCATGTCCTGGTAACTGATCGTTTAGTGGTAGACTTTTTCCCCTTGCCTTTCAGAAGACTCAAATTTGATCTTTGACCAGATATCAAGACTGGTTTGAAAAGAAAAGAATACAGCCAAGTGCAGTCAGAAAAGCCAAGTGGCACACAGACTGATGGCTGTGATTTATTGTTTGTTGGTACTTGAGTGCCTATCAGCTCACTTTTGTTCATCCTACAGGCTCTAAGCTGAACAAAACCATTTTCTAAGATGTACCTTCATGCTGTATAACTGGCTGATCAACCTTCTAAGTTGAATCTCGAGATTTTGCACAAGAGTTTCAATTTCTTACAATACCTGTGGGATATTTACATGACATATAGCACTGCACATTTGCACCATGGCCCAGGTGAGTATAAGATGTGAGAACAGGAGAAACAGGAGAAATCTTAGCCCTGCCAAGAGCAGGAGACACAACAGCAAACCCAGGAATAAAATCATGAAATCATCATATCAAGAGCTCCATCAATCTTATTGGCTGTTTGAACACAGATGATGTAAAAAGTAGTTAACTTAACCGGATACTAAATGAAATGTATACATGTATAGATGTAAATGACTATTGAAAAAAGGAACACATGACATAAACAATAAGATACATTCAGGGGTTTTTTAAATAATAGATCCAAGGACTGCATCATAAGGTTTTGATTACCATGATTTTCAGTGGAATAGCCCAAATCAAAATTGACCAAATGTTAACCTGTTACCACTCTGTCACTTTGAACATCTCAAACTCTCAAGGTCTTTGTCTTAATTATGTTCTCTTCCTTACAGTTCCTCAACACTCCTTTTTCACAAAGGGAACCTTAGAGAATCAAGTCTCTGCCAACAGACATACACATTAAACATACTTCTCTGGGTAATAACACTCATATTTTCTTCTTGCCGCAGGCCTAGGACAGCACTGGTCACAGTCACAATTAAAACTGATAGAATAGCTGACCGAGACCTTCACGACTCCAGTTATTTTTGGCAACTTATATAGAGACTCTGATTTCAGTCCAGAACTTCAGACCAAATTAAAAATGGCTTCGATCCCTAAAGTACGGTATTGAGCATTTATTCTGTCAGACTATGAAATTTAATTTATGCATAATTTAGAGAGGTTTATTAATTCTAGTTTTTGATATGTGGAAAACATATCAAAACATAAAAATCTGTTCTGCATTATATGTAATATGAATTAAGAAAACTGTGATGAGGACTTTGAAATACTTGATACATTTGGACTTTTTTGGAATTCAGTTCAATTTTAAAAATTGATAAATGGTAAATGGTAAATGGCCTGTATTTATATAGCGCTTTACTAGTCCCTAAGGACCCCAAAGTGCTTTACATATCCAGACATCCACCCATTCACACACACATTCACACACTGGTGATAAAGGAAGGATTTCTGATAAAACTGCCGTTTGTCACTAAAAATGTCTAAAGAATAGAGTTAAATACAGATATTTAAATATCGTTCATTGCTAATAGTCAATAATGTTAAAGTCAGCATGAAACACTACATTTATTAAGGTTATTTTATACCTATTTTTAAAAAAAATAACATTGTCTATGAAGCTGGTTTAAGAAAGTCTTTAAAGTTATAATTTTAAGAGCATATGTAGTGCCACCTTATGCTAGTATGAAGACTGTGAAGGAGAGGCTGTGTGATTCCAATTAAAGGGATCGCTGACTGGTCTGCAGGCCTGTGTGACTGAGGCCTAATAGAAAATGTATAATAGTATTTGAAAAAGAAAAGTATGATTTTCCTGTATGTGTGTATTCTTGTGTGTTCATTCCCAATTCACCATCAAGATAATGGCAGGAGATCTGCTAATTGCAAAGGATATTTTAGGGTGCAGTGGGGCTGAGGGTGTCAAAATCAGCTGAAGACGGCTGGAAAAGAAGGGCAACAATGTTAGAGAGAGAGAGAGTCAAGGAAACTGGGAACTTGCTAACGGTAAACTGTGACTAATTAGTTATTCTGCTTTTCATAAGTACAGTATTTCAGCGAGCAAGTCGCAATACAGCGAGTGAACAGATGAGAACAGGAAGCTTTTAAACAAATACTGTAGTATTATAAAACTGGCAGGGCCTATGATATAACCTTCCTTCTAAAGGTATGATTGAAGGAAGGTTCCTCACATCATCTCCATCATCTAATTCCACATTTAAGATTTAATGATGAGACACAGGGATATGCACTTTCTTTAAGACAGTTTATGACATTTTAAGGCGCAACCCTTGCCCACTTCAAAAAATTTCACCAAGTTTAGATGACTGACTTTGTTTTTATTGTAACATCCAATTACTAATCCTGTAGACAGAGTAATAGATGTAATAGATACAGTGTGAGTTGGGCCGCTACCATCCGAGATCAGAAGAGACAAAAGTTTAATTAATGAATAATATACTCAGAATATACTGCACACAAAGTGCTTGGAATCAACTGTCTGGAATCAACAGATACCAGAGTGCTAATTAGCAGTCTTTTGGCAGCAGGATGACTGGCGTAAAACCAAACAGAACTGTGTCTGTGCAATGCGCCGCCACTAAAATATGCATCACCCTGCGTCTGTGTATTTAAAATGTGCTGCTTTTTCACTCAGAAATAATAATAAATTAGAACACCATGGGAAGCATTTATTAATATAAATAAAAATAATGATAAATATATAAAAATGTGTCCCAGAGAACCTACGATGGTTAAGAAAACAGAGGAGTGGATGGATGAATGGTACCTTGTTTTCTTTTGTTCCCTTACTAATAATAGCTGTTGTCTGTCACAGCAAAATTTGCTTTAATTGTTTACAAATATAACTTCATGCCAACTGTGTTTACAATCAGTTGTGCCTGAAATTTGAAGGTCTCACGTGTTCCTCATTCATTTTACACCTCGAGTCTTTTCTGTGGGGTAACAGGCCATTTAATCAAGTTAATACTACAGGAGCAACATTTGGTCATTTTGCATCTGCACACTACCACTGTGCATTTTAAATCAAACAATGAAGGGCAGAATTTCAATTTAATTTGAAGGGTTTTAACAAAAGTATTTGGATTAACTGTTTAGGAATTGCAACCATTTTTTACACAGTTCTCCAGTTTTAGAGGTTCTAGAGCAACAAACTGAACAAACTAACGCAATTTTAAATATGTTGGGTTTTTTTTACTTAAAATTTCCATTGATGTATGTATTTAGTTATTTATTTTGCATTTAATAACGCTGAAGGATATCAAACATATAATATATTATTATTTCATTTTTGTTAAGGACAAATAAATACATGATTTTTGCCCATAATTTTCCCCGCGCTCCTCGAGCACCCATAGTTGCAGATTCTTTTGAAATACCTCTGTAAGCATTTTGGCATCTGAGCATTCCAAATGCTGATGAAAGCAGTCCTTGGTCTTATGTTTTATTACCAATATACTGCAGTTTGCATTTTGAACATTCAGCTATACTGAACCATTTCACGACGTGCATATGATTCTTTACACAACAGAAAAGCTTACTACAACAGCTAGCTGATTATTTCTTCTCAAAGTCTTTTCGGCCTTCAATAAGTTGAACATAAAACTGAGTCGGGTTAGTTATAATTCCAGGCAGTTAACTCTTACTGCTTGCTACACTTTGGAGATGAAGCAGACAAGCGAGCTGGGAAAAAATTGTCCTACACATCTGCAAAAAACTCTTTCAGCTTTGTCTATGAGTGTACAGTTAAATATTAATTATGTAGTGATTTAGCAGAAACAATTGTTTGACTTAGAAACATTTGTCATGCAGGAATTTCCAGTTGTATAACTGCATGTCACAAAACAGTGTGTCAGTGACAATAAATGCAATAAAGATCAGGTAAAAACAAAGATTTCAACATATGAATGGCATTTTTTCTAATTAATATTACAAAGAAAAGATCACCTGTTATTCTTAGTACTAGATGGACGTCTAAGGCACCAGAAAGGACACTTGCCAAACACTCTTAAATGCAACAGATAAGAAGATTTGCCTGCAGTTTAGCGTAAACATGTTGTCACATGTGAAATTTGGTTTTGTAATTAATCAGGATGGAATGTGTATCATAAATAAATAAATAATAAAGATTACAATAAATGTGTTATTTTTAATCACGGTTACACATTCTTTGAAGCTAATACAAAAGAAATGAAATTCTTCAGAGCATGCAAGTGTATGTAGGACTGTATTTAATTCAGAAAGCTCATGCAAATTAAGCTGTTGGAGGCATAATGAAAATACCCTGAGGTCTCATGTGTTCGCTAAGATTTTTCTGCTTTATGTGTGCATTCTGACGTATGCATAAATATTTCTCTATCGCTTTTCAAGGCATGTCTGACATGCTCATTATGTTTCAAGGGTAAAAGAAAATGCCTGACTAATTTGTCTTCTCTTCCTCCTCCTCTCCGTCTTGTACAGCTCTGATAGATGTCTGACCATGGCGGCCGAAAGTGTAGATCTAAAGCTCCACAGCAGAAACCTTTTAACTTTATTAAACTGTCAAACCACCATTCTTCATGCAGCTCAAAGTCTTTAAGGGTTTAACACGGGGGCTGGGAATGAGAGCAGGCTGTGGTCATATTAAACCTCCCCGTCCCGTTTTCTGGTTCACCTTTCTCCTTTTCTGCATCATATGATCTCTTTCCTGTGGCCTGTTAGACATAATTGTTGGTAATATATAACATAAAGACCATAAATACCTAATTTAAAATCAAATCATTTTCAATCCGTATTGAATTGACGTTTTAGACAGAAATTTGATGAATTTTCCCAAAGTGACTGGCAATATACGCAAAAAATGCATTATTCAAATTCAAATTTTATAATATTGTACAGGTGCTACAAATTTTTCCACATTGAGGCTGTTCTACATGAAATTTCATGTAGTGAACCAAGATTTGGGATCCACCAGTTTGGGTCAAACCAAAGCAAATGGGGGTTTCAGAGAATTTTAATCCAGTGAAAAAAAAATACATGCCATGTCTGTGTGTGAGAGACTCTGTAAAGAACCTCATGCTGTCAGTAACATCAGTCACCTTGACTACTTTGGTGATGACCAGTGATGGTCTTGGGACGCACAGACCTCTGCAGGATAGGAAATAGCCCAATGACTGCTATTAGGTATTGAGATAAAATCCTTGGACCTATTGTCATTTAACTGCTGATTCTAATTGTGTCAAATGTAGTAATTTAGTTATAATAGTCACAAATGTGAGTACTGTATATAGAAGAAAGTGCTGGGTCAATATAGGGTTAAAGTGTGACTTGTAGTTAAAAGCCCTTTAAGAGTCTGTTAGTGCTATATAAATGTGAGTGGGCCCTTACATTGCTGTGTGTTGGTGCTCGTACTAAGGACAAATACCCACAATAAGACAAAGACAATTTAATAATAAACAAAGTAAAATCCATTTATGCATAGATGAGCATTTTCCTGCTACTAATTAATTAATAATTAATTATTATAAATAGCAGTTATGATGATTCCTTCATGACACAGTAGTTTGATCAGTGTTTAACAGTTGAAATAGATATACATGCTTCTTCTTCCTGAAGGGAGGGAGTATGTAATTGGTTCCCTTTGTCTGTCTGTTTGTTAGCAGTCTGGCATCCCCAATTTTAAAGATATCATATTCAAATTTTGTGTGACGATAGATACCAATTACAGCTCAAGGTGATTTAATTTTGGTGAAAATTTCACACCAAATGTTAAAATCAGTAAAACATTTAAATTTTTTTTAAAAATTACCCACAATTTTTGTGATCATCTTCAAACTTCACAACAATATACTAGAGACTGAAAGATTATGTAGGTTGGCATTTAACCTTGACCATGTGACCAAGTTCAAAATTGACCTTGATAAAAAAAATGTACTGAGTAAACCATATTGAGAAATATATTATATGATGGGGCATCGGGAGAGCTGTAAACACACTTTTTCCTTTTTTTTTCTCACGACAATTCCCTATGAAATCACGGTGACGCCACAAAGTTTCACAAAAGTACAAATGATATGAGTATATCTTAAAAGGTCAAGTTTTTACAGCTTATAGAATCCGGAGTTTTCAGCCAATTTTGCTCCAGTCATATAGGTAAAGATAATAAAATACACCATTTTAATATTTCATGCTTTGATAAACATCAGTGTCTTGTTATAAAAGCAGGCGCACATCATCCCGTTGTAATAAAACCATCGTAAAACATTAAGAATTTAGTATAGTCTTTGCCCTTCTTGGTATATTAAAAAATTCAACAGTTTTACATAAAATAGGACATAATATTTATCTGACAGACTTTGGACAAAGAAGCTGGTTTAGGCATGACCCAAGATGACATCCACGACATATCCTACTGTTTTCATTTTTAAAAGAAAGCCTGCAGTTAATCCCTAAAGAGAAATGCTGATGTAAGCCTTTAATAAAGGTGCTTTTAATTCTTCGAGTAAAGCATCCCTTTGATATTGGAAACAGGAAATCTGACCTTTGACAGAACATCTGCTAGTTATAAATGTATCAGTCAAGGAGATAGCCCAATAGCACCACATGCTGAGTTTTTGAATAATAATCTGTCAGGTTGGAGTCACTGGGGCATTAACAAACAAACAAAGAAAAAAAGAAACAAACAGAAAACCATGTGCAGAAGCTGGCCTGAATGTGCATAATCTCTGGATCAGTGAGCATGTCTATGCATTTTAAAAAATGCAATTTATGTCCTCTTAGAGGAAGAGCACAACGTATATAATTAGAAAACTTAGAAAATAGAAATGAATTACTGTAATTTTGTACATTGTTTGGTGTACTTAAAAAAAACCCCAACTTTGACTTGTATTATAAAATATATTAGACACCGGTCATAGTTGACAAAATCTTCAGTTGTGCATGGAATACACAACAATACAGATACAAAGTGTAAGAAACTCCTATCAGACTACGTTCAAGCTGTTTTCCTTATATTTCAGATTTCTCAGCTCTAAACTACAAAGATTTCTTAAGGTAAACTTTTTCATGTAGTTCAAGTAAATCTACTCTACTATGGTGGTCCCAGAGAAGCATTTCAGTGTGAACCTGAGGCTGAGCATCAGTGTGAGGTGGACAGAAAGAATTCATCCTCTTTTTCATCCTCTTTTTCTATTGAACTCCCGCTACATAGTGCTTATTATGCATTAGCTACACTGTTGTGCATATGCTACTTGACCAACATTTAAAAAGTCACAGCAGAGCAAAATCTGGCCTCTTCTCAGGAATGCTGACAAGCGCTGCCAGCGATGTTGTCTGAATATCTTTTGACTACGAACTACCTAGGGCAGGGAACACACGACCTGCACACAGACATTTTTAGCACCGTGATCTTTGGATTCTTTGGGTTTATGCTGCAAACTGTTCTCTCACCAAAGCAGTTGAAAATGATAAATGCAATTCATCACACCATCACAAACTAACCATAAAGTTCTCACTGCATGCAGTGAAATGTAGAACGATAATGATTCACTGTCCACAAATAGCAACAAGTAACACAGAGGGGAACACTGAAAAATCTGCTATGAGCAAGTTGTTTGGCACACACACACACACACACACACACATACGCAATTTGATGTTTTACCTGCATTTCAGGATCCACAATTGAAGAGATTCAGTGTCAAGCAGTTGAGGGAAACAGAGAGAAAGAGAGACATTAGCACTCAATCACCATGATGAAATTTATAGGCATATAAAAACCAGCACTGAAAATTCACTTTCAAAGAAAAATGAATGAGTAAAAGGTTGAAAATACAATATAATGATAACATAAAAAACGACCTACAGGAAAATTTGAAACTCCAAAAAAACTGCTGAGTTTCCGCCCCTTATAAAATTATTGTTTTAAAATTAAATGTATGCATTATATATATGTAGCTGATAAAAAAAACAATAGGTTCCTGTACCTGATTAAAACTTTCACTGTTTGCAGCAAATCTCAGATTAGAAAAGAAAAAAATGAATTTACGAATTCAATTTACGAATGGATAACAGAGCTTTCTCAGCTCTCTCAGCATCTTTTTGCTGAGAACATACAAGAACCATACAAGAACCTCAAAATAACCTCAAAACCAATCCAGCACCTGCTCCCCGGGCGCTGGATTGGTGGCTGCCCACCAAATGCAGAGGAGTAATTTCCCTATAGGGATTAATAAAGTATACATAATAATAATAATAATAATAATAATTATTATTATTATTATTATTATTATTATTATTATTATTATTAATATTATTATTATTATTATCATCATTATAACCAGTGTCCATAAAGAAACTTGATTCTTAATTAATCCTCAACTATACACAAAGTATACAAAACCTGCACTCTTGCTGACCTTTTGTCTGGTTGGAAGCAATATTCCCACTAATACTATACTTTTTCAGTGCTGCTATGTTTTGCCATCAGCAGGAGAAAATTCTGCAAAATATTTTCTCTTTAATATTTTATCAGACTTAATGTTTAACATTCACAACAAGCAGGTTGATCAGGCATCACAGAAACAGTTTGCTAAAATAAGAAAAGAAACTGCCACTGGGAAATTGTTCAGTGTGTTCATTGTGAAAAACTATTATATGTACAGCAGGGTGATGAGAGTGACATTCAAACTGAACGACCATTCTAACTATTCAAATATGCAGCAGTATGGTGCACTCCATAGGAATATAAATAAAGATTTGTTCTTGCAATGGCTCTCAGGTTACCTCTAAAGGTTTATTTGCAGGTAATTGTCATATGTCATACTTTTACCACAAATTCTCCAGTGTGCTTTTCTACAATCTATTTCAGACTATGCTGCATAATTAGAGAGTGAAGAAGGCTGCTGAATAATCAGGTGCTGATACAGTCATATGGTGGAAGCGTTTCAGTGTTGTTACGACCCATCAATCTGAGCTGCAGTTGCAGAGTTGTTCTAAAATGAGTGTAATGTGTAATTTAGCTTCAGTAATAAAATCCTCGAAACTTACAGTGAATGTAACTACCTAGCCTAGCACGTAACTATAACAAGTAATTACTCACATACTGTGAATAATTGTGACTGGAATAACCACAATTAATTTCTATGCTGACAAACTGAACGGCCGCAAACTGAATGCATGACCTTCTGTATGAACATGAGTCAATGTTGATCATTATTGTACGGTGGTCTGGCTGAGGTCATTGACCGCTTTTGAAGACTGATCTAGTTTTTATTGACTGCAATAACTGCAAGCAGAGCAATACTGCTCTGTCAGCATCTTCTTTTTGTGCACAAGCAGTACTTTTTTCTTTCTGTTCATGTTGATCAGACCCTTTATTCTTTATCCTCTGAAAAAGTCTTTGTTTTAGTCAACGAACTATCATTAGTAATTAAGAAGATAAATTGATATACATAAGGCAAGATAGTTGGGTGAACTACAGAAAACCTCCAAATCCATCTGCAGGAATGCATCAGTGCAGCATCTGACCTTTGTGTATATTGTGGGTGGTGGATAAGTACTTTATGAACTGGCCTGTCAGCTTGTAATGTCAATTAAACAAAGATGAGGCAGACCTGAAAATTCCACAATCAAGGATGTGAATGAAGAGCCAATGAACACCACTGATGCTGAACAATGAATGACAGTGCTGCCAGAGAATGAAAGCTGAGCAGCAGAGGTTTTCTTTTCTTGAAGCTCAACTGAATCAAACTTGATCCAGCTGCTGTAAAGTTTTTAGCTTTTGATCTAAACTTTTATCAAAAACCCAAACTATACTCTAAAAAACGACTTATCCAAAAGGGGAGAAATTGGGAGTGAGTTATCAACCATACCAACCTGATCATTTTTTTTTCCATCTATACACATTGTGCTTTCTCTGTCACATGGTTATTAAGTCTCCTTCTATATTCATCCTTGCCTTTCAGTCAACGTGAAATGTGTAATGTTGAGTCAGCTGCTTGATGGATATAAAGTACTGCATGTATGAAAATACTTTTAAATACATTTAAGGTACACTGAGATTAAGCAAATTTCCATGTAAATTTCCATCAAATCAAATTAGAACTGGGTCCAAGAATTGTATTTAGCCAGTAATAGAATTATTTTATCGTTTTGTAACCTTTTTATCTACATTTCAAAGTATGTCTTATTGGTAAAACATTAAATAAAATAAACATATTCATGTATACTTGTATACTTTGAAACAAAGTAATACAGGGAGTGCAGAATTATTAGGCAAGTTGTATTTTTGAGGAATAATTTTATTATTGAACAACAACCATGTTCTCAATGAACCCAAAAAACTCATTAATATCAAAGCTGAATGTTTTTGGAAGTAGTTTTTAGTTTGTTTTTAGTTTTAGCTATTTTAGGGGGATATCTGTGTGTGCAGGTGACTATTACTGTGCATAATTATTAGGCAACTTAACAAAAAACAAATATATACCCATTTCAATTATTTATTTTTACCAGTTAAACCAATATAACATCTCCACATTCACAAATATACATTTCTGACATTCAAAAACAAACCAAAAACTAATCAGCGACCAATATAGCCACCTTTCTTTGCAAGGACACTCAAAAGCCTGCCATCCATGGATTCTGTCAGTGTTTTGATCTGTTCACCATCAACATTGCGTGCAGCAGCAACCACAGCCTCCCAGACACTGTTCAGAGAGGTGTACTGTTTTCCCTCCTTGTAAATCTCACATTTGATGATGGACCACAGGTTCTCAATGGGGTTCAGATCAGGTGAACAAGGAGGCCATGTCATTAGTTTTTCTTCTTTTATACCCTTTCTTGCCAGCCACGCTGTGGAGTACTTGGACGCGTGTGATGGAGCATTGTCCTGCATGAAAATCATGTTTTTCTTGAAGGATGCAGACTTCTTCCTGTACCACTGCTTGAAGAAGGTGTCTTCCAGAAACTGGCAGTAGGATTGGGAGTTGAGCTTGACTCCATCCTCAACCCGAAAAGGCCCCACAAGCTCATCTTTGATGATACCAGCCCAAACCAGTACTCCACCTCCACCTTGCTGGCGTCTGAGTCGGACTGGAGCTCTCTGCCCTTTACCAATCCAGCCACGGGCCCATCCATCTGGCCCATCAAGACTCACTCTCATTTCAGCAGTCCATAAAACCTTAGAAAAATCAGTCTTGAGATATTTCTTGGCCCAGTCTTGACGTTTCAGCTTGTGTGTCTTGTTCAGTGGTGGTCGTCTTTCAGCCTTTCTTACCTCGGCCATGTCTCTGAGTATTGCACACCTTGTGCTTTTGGGCACTCCAGTGATGTTGCAGCTCTGAAATATGGCCAAACTGGTGGCAAGTGGCATCTTGGCAGCTGCACGCTTGACTTTTCTCAGTTCATGGGCAGTTATTTTGCGCCTTGGTTTTTCCACACGCTTCTTGCGACCCTGTTGACTATTTTGAATGAAACGCTCGATTGTTCGATGATCACGCTTCAGAAGCTTTGCAATTTTAAGACTGCTGCATCCCTCTGCAAGATATCTCACTATTTTGGACTTTTCTGAGCCTGTCAAGTCCTTCTTTTGACCCATTTTGCCAAAGGAAAGGAAGTTGCCTAATAATTATGCACACCTGATATAGGGTGTTGATGTCATTAGACCACACCCCTTCTCATTACAGAGATGCACATCACCTAATATGCTTAATTGGTAGTAGGCTTTCGAGCCTATACAGCTTGGAGTAAGACAACATGCATGAAGAGGATGATGTGGACAAAATACTCATTTGCCTAATAATTCTGCACTCCCTGTATATCATTTCATTGGGACATGTTATTTCTGCTCTGTGGGATTGTATTGTTTATTAAGGTCTTACTGTGGCACATTGCATTACATTACATCATTTCAGATTCCATGTACTTCATTTTCTTTTTGTCCCTTTTATTCATATCTCCTGGCATTGTATCTCTTTTTTCCCTTGTTCTCATCCAAACAGTCAACCATGACAGATTATTCTTTGTTAGCCTTTAATTAATTTTTATTCAGAAAAGTGATCACAGTAGAAACGGATGTGAATAAATAGACACTACTTTAGTAAAACTAAAGAATACAAAGGAGCCTTCATTGATCTACCATATCCATTCCTGGAAAGCAGCTATACGGTTTAGGAAATATGGAGAGATGCATATAGATGGGGACATAAAGAGGAAATAGGAATGATGACAGACTGCTACATGAATGACCAGACTGAGAAGTACCATTACGACTCTCCCTGCAATTGTCTCTCAGCTATTCTTCTGAAGCTGCCTGGGGTGGCATCACTCCAAGCTAATCCTTTTCTGTTTTGCATTTTCACAAACCATTTTCCAAGTGACAGAGCTCCTAGAGCCAGGAGCCACACTAAATCATTTCTCTCAGCAACATGTCACATGGGAAAACAAGATCAGGTAGCATGGGACAATGTATTATACACACTCACACAAACATAAAATATGCACAAAGTAGTGTCAGACCAAAACTAATGTAGCAGACCTGTCACCTGGGTCAGCTTCAGTTGAAGCCTCATTAATTTGTCCCTGATCATTCAAATGGCCTTTTGTTCTTACACTTCCATTCCCCTGTGCTATTATGTTTTCATTTTATTCCCTTCTTCTCTTTGCTGTCAAGGGATCGTCTTGTGTGAGAAAAACTATGATTATATGGCTTCAGTGATATTTCAAATGCCTTAGTGGATTATTAGGAATAGTGTCAAAATAAAGGGAGTTAATGTACTCATTGATCTTTAATGCTTGGAGGGCCTCAGTTATAGGAACAACTGAAATGTCAGACTAACCAGGTTATACACTGTCACATCATTCACTCCAAATTGTCTTATGTAGACATTTAGATAAAAAAACAACAGAGCTTCCCTTATCATTCCCTTATTCCCTTATCATTGGCTGAATTATGAAAATTATACAAGACATATCAACAAATGTTGCATCACATTAATACACTAGATTGCAGTAAGCAGGTGGTGGTCGGGGTGGACGACTGTGCAAAACTCACACATCAACCAGGATGAACGTGCACAGTCATGTTACAGTGCAAGATGATATTTGTGGCTTTAGTTAAAGCTAAATCCACAGCGTGTGTCATTTTGTGTAATAAACCAGACCATCCCCCTTCATGATCCTAACAACAAGCTTCTGGTCTTAGGATCAGAAGCTTATTTTTGTTGAAATGCATATGATTAATAACAATACCTTAGTTTTGTCTGCACTGGAAATGATGCCAAGATGAATAATACCATGTAGACAGTGGTCAGCTATGTTAATGTTAACAACAGGGGACACATATGGAGCTTTGCTGCTGTGAGGCTGCATTGGCTGGTTAAATATGCCTAATATAAATTTATTATGCTAATCTAGCTCCTGTATTCCCATAGCTAAAGCTCAAGTGAGTTTGTGTGATATCACGGTGTGTGTGTGTGTGTGTGTGTGTGTGTGTGAGAGAGAGATAGAGAGAGAGAGAAAGAGAGAGAGCATAATTTAGGTGTATGTAAGACACACTATATTCCCAAAAGTGTTCACTCACCCATCCAAATCACTGAATTCAGGTTTTTCAATCACTTTTGTGGCTACAGGTATATAAAACCAAGCACCTAGGCATGCAGACTGCTTCTACGAACATTTGTAAAGGAATGGGTCGCTCTCAGGAGCTCAGTGATTGGGAACGACAGCAAGTCAGCCATGAAGTGGTAGGCCATGTAAAATCACATAGTGGGGTCAGGGGACACTAAGCCTCATGAGGGGGAGAGGTCACCAACCTTCTGTAGAGTCAATCTGCAGACCTCCAAACTCCAAGATTAACTCAAGAGAACCTCATGGAATGGGCTTCAGTGGCTGAGCAGCTGCATCCAAGCCTTACATCATCAAGTGCCATGCAAAGTGTCAGATGCAGTGTGTAAAGCACGCCACCACTGGTGAGGAGTCACGCTGCTCCGTCTGGCAATCTAATTGGTGAGTCTGGGTTTGGCGATTGCCAGAAGAACAACACTTGCTTGACTTCATTGTGCCAAGTGTAAAGTTTGGTGGAGGGGGGGTTATGTTGCGGACTTGTCTTTCAGGAGATGGGCATGGCCCTTAGTTCCAGTGAAAGTGGACTAAGTACATAAAGACATTTTGGACAATTTTATGTTCCCAACTTTGTGGGAACAGTTTGGGGATGGCCCCTTTCTGTTCCAACATGACTGCGCACCAGTGCACAAAGCATGCTCCATAAAGATATGGATGAGTGAGTTTGGTGTGGACGAACTTGACTGGCTTGCACAGAGTTCTGACCTTAACCTGATAGAACACCTTTGAAATGAATTAGAGCGGAGACTGTGAGCCAGGTCTTCTCATCACAACATCAATGTCTGACATCACAAATATGTTTCTCGGAGAATAGTCAAAAATTCCCATGAACACACTCATTAACTTTGTGGATAGCCTTCTGAGAGGAGCTGAAGCTGACATTATATTACTGTAAACCGGATTAAGAATGGGATGTCATTCAAGTTCATATGCATGTAAATGTAGACAAGCAAACACCTTTTGCAGTATAGTGCAACTGGCTTGTGATAATTTTCTTTTGTAGCTTGAAATATGAAGAAGACAGTGAGGTTGTATACAGAGATGTAAACAGTAAGGTGCAAAGCTGTGGACTGATGCTAATGTTATTCTTGCTATCTACTGTATTTCCTAACTGTCACACACAAGCATTAAACTGCTGAACCCTTTCATGAGTGTAAGTGTGTGAAAGAGGATTGACAGCTTGGTACTGAAGAAATGAGCAGATGAAGTTGATGTTTTGGAGTGGCAGCTTATAAAAACCTGTCTAACATGAGACCGAGAGACCATTAGTCCACTGAGCTCTATTTTAACATCCCAGTACCCGTGCACCATGCCAACTGGTCGTCTCCAATCAGTCAACACAGCAGAAGGATGGCTGTCATTCAGCTGATGTCCAAGAAGTCCATTACTGGAGTTGGCAATGATGCGTCATGTTAGCAAATAGACAGTTTGACCGCCATTGACATTGGTCTAATGTTGCTCATAGCACATTAGATAAACTCTGATGAATGTGACATTGTTAACAAAGGCTGTGGTGTAGTGTTTTAGTTCTGAGAAACAAGCCGCCATAAAAACATTATTCAGGTTGAGGTAAAATTAGGAAACTCAGCTTAACGCTCAAACAAGTCTCCATTAATGATGGCCTCCATTTAAACAAAGTCTAATTAATGTCTCTCTGTTAATCATTCCAGACCGACCAATTTGTTCTTCACTAAGGTGTTAAATTATTTGATAGAAATTAACGTGCACGTTGTGGAAAGAAAACAAATAAATCACAATCAGAGAAACATGTCACAGGAAGCCGAACCGTTTATAGCAACAAAAGCTTACATAAGATGTGTTTGACTGATGAAGCATTTAAAAATAGAATAAAGTAATCAGAATAATTAAACATTGCCTAGTGAAATAATACACGAAGTCTAATAAATGTATGACTGTGGGCAATCACTAAAGAAAAAAAAATCAAAAAAGGTAAAGGAACAATTTGCTGAATGCCAAGACAGCAGTAGTACATAAATGTGACAAAAATGTCATGATTAATAACCTGAATATTATAAGGCCACCCATGTCTAACAGGAGATATAAAGCTTAAAAGTTAGTGAAGCGAAAAATCTTCAGATACCTCCCTAATATGATGTAGAACTGCACTGTGGAGAATATGAGACTGTGTTAAACCTCATCTCATTAAACAGAAATGAGCCTGAGCTGTCAGTTTTCCTTTAGACCTGCTGCTCCATAGTCTTTTACTGTCTACTATTAGCTGTAGTAATAATAACGCAGACGGCTTGCTAATTTGAATAGAATTTGTGTGAGTATGAAGTTAATATTTCACCTCTTCAGCAGATGTGAGGCTTCACAGAACAACTTGCTATAGTGATTCAAGTGGACACATGATTATGGTGTTTACCTAATGGGGTTTTTTTGTTATTGAAGACATTTACTGATTCTGCTCTTGCTAAAAAATTCTGA
The DNA here is from genome assembly GCF_001858045.2 of Oreochromis niloticus. Lineage (NCBI taxonomy): Eukaryota > Metazoa > Chordata > Actinopteri > Cichliformes > Cichlidae > Oreochromis > Oreochromis niloticus. The sequence continues at coordinate 9,963,339 of NC_031979.2, forward strand.
TGTCAGCAGATTATTAAAACAAGGTGTTTTTAGTAAAAAAACAAGAAGAAGCATATTAAGGTCTTGAAGTGGCCTAGTCAGTATCCAGACCTTAATCCCAAAGAAAATCTGTGGAGGGAGCTGAAGGTTTGAGTTGCCAAACATCAGCCACCAAACATTAATGACTTGGAGAGGATCTGCAAAGAAGAGTGGGACAAAATCCCCCCTGAGATGTGTGCAAAACGTGTAGCCAACAACAAGACACGTCTGACCTCTGTGATTGCCAACAAAGGTTTTGCCACAAAGTTCTACAGCACATTTTGCAAAGGGATCAAATACTTAATAATTAATTTATAAATATTTTGAAATGCATTTTTCTGGATTTTTTGGTTATTTTTCTGTCTCTCACTGTTTAAATAAATCTACCATTGAAATTATAAACTGATCATTTCTTTGGTAATGGGCAAACTTACAAAATCAGCAAGGGTTCAAATAATTGACTGTATGACATATTACTAACCATACAGATTCAAAATAGAGATTCTCTAAAATCAGAGCCTGACTTAACAAAGACACTTGCATTTTACATTGTATTTGTCATGGCTGTGTGAAGGCAGGCAGGAAAGGTGGACCCAAGAGCAGGACTCACGGAGGCACAGGTGAACTCAAAACCCCTCGGCTTTATTGTGGGAATGCAGACTGAACAAAGAACTAACTAGACTGGAATGCAAATAAACTAGCAGGCAGGCAAGCAGAACACACAGGGTGGTATGAGGATGAACAGACGTTAACGACGCGACACTGACACAAAGACACACAGGGCTTAAATACACTGAGGGAGTCATCAAGGAATTAGAGACAGAAGGGGAACACAGCTGGGAGGAATAAGACCTAACGAGACAGGGAGAGCAAAGCTGGAACACTGACATCAGATAGGAACATGAACCTTCAAAGTAAAACAGGAAACAAAGCACACTTTACTGAGACACGGACTAGACAGAGAGAGGCAGACTTGACACTGACCAAAACCTACTAAATAATAATCATAATCAAAACAGTATCACTGATTAATCAGAACATAAATCATAATCTAGAAAAACACCAAAACAAGAGAAACAGAAAGCTGGGTCAAAATGACCCAGAACCGTGACAGTATTTAAGACTGCGTGTAGATTGCGACTTGTAAATGTATATATTGCACAAATATGTGGAGTCCTTGACTATCTTCAGTTATAAATTCAAGGCAAACCAAAAACTGTTGCAGTTTCAAACTGCCCTTACCTCTGTTCAGTACAGCAGAGATAGCCAGTACAAATATTTGCATTAACAGCAGCATAAAAGGTATTCCTAAAGTTTACAAAGATATGAAAATACTTAATAACAGACCATAGTATATATATATGTATGCTGGAGTATACAATTGCTGAATATTTGCACTCAAAATATGTCAGTATTTTTTGATAACTGTCTTACTTACATTATACTCAAAACAAATTCTGGAATGGTCTAAATCTCTTGATAAAGCATCTTTATCAAATTGTCCATGCGTTGCTCCAAATCTGGAGCACGATCAGCCCGGGAGGGGCAGGCTCTACGTCAGTAAAGCAAATGTGGGATGGTGCTGAGGACAGGAGCAAACTCGACTCAGATTTTTATCATTTCCACACACATCAGCACTGGAATTTAAACTGAGGCAAATTGCCAACCTCTACATTTTCAGAGTGTCCAATATACTGTAAGACTCAAGGCAACTTAAAGCACCCTGCAAAAATAAACAGCTTATAGAGCTACATATGACAAAATACTCTCTCACAGGCTCTGGTCTGTACACACAAAGGATGGAGGTCAGTTCTGACAGATCTGACTCAGTGCGCCTTACTGTCTTATTTGAAGTCTATTGTACAGGTTAGTTAGTCATGTTGCCCTTACTACACTCAGACAACTCAGATGCACTACTCTCATCTATGTGCATGGAGATCACAGAGATAAATAAACAAGTGATTTTTCTTAGTTGTTTCGTCTAATGCTGCAATTACATACTCCTATTCAGATTTCTATTCTATTCTATTCTATGTGGGCGGTCTCTAGCAACCACACACACGATTAGTCGAAAGAAAGCTGTAATTCCAGAGGAACACGGCAGCTTCCACAAAGTGCCAACCATTCCTGTGTATTTTTATAGATTAATATTAATAGATTAAATATAAGATTATAAGCTTATAAGAAATTACACACTATTCTATGTATATTTATAATTATCCACATCTGGCAAACTGTTACCATTGGTCTGTCCTTATTTACACTTATTTCTAATGATATGGAAGGGCATTTAAGTACAACTTTCAGGACACAGTGGTGTGTGTGCTTCTGCCATGTCATCAAAGGACGTAGGCAAGGCAGGCAGCAAGATAATCTTTATAAACCCCCGATGAGTGAGGACAGAATGATGGAAAATAAGATGCAGTTCAGCCAAATTAACATCATCACATCTCTTCACCTCATCATGTCAAATCACGCACTGTTATTAACAACCTCTGTGGGTTGGCAAAACTAATTTCTGTGGTGCATCAACAGCATTTATTTATTTATTTTTAATTTATGCAGGAAGCGCATTCTGGCAGCATTATAAGACAAATGACGAATCCCCTTGGAAACAAATCTCATTTGGTGTTGATTAAAAGTCTAGCCTTTCCTCAGCAATTCCACTGTTGTCATATTCAGGTGTCATAGCTGTCCGCACTCTTCAGCTATTTACATCCCCTCTCATTTTGTTGTATCTTCTGGGAAGATCACATAATTTTTACGACCCTCAAGCTTTATTTTACAGTGCTTTAAAGGGATGCATGCCTACATCATTGTTTTCACTAATTTTATCCAGATTGCCTACTTGTGTATGAATCACAGTCTGTGTCTTCACAACCCCAAGTTCAAAGAGGCGAGGTCATTAAAAGGACCTGAATGTGATTTATTGATATGCAGAATTCAATTAAGCGATTTAGTGATCACACGCGGATGGCCGAACGGAATCCCAGCTGTGATACTGATTTGGGAAGGACCCCCTTGAGTCTAGACGCTGGTAGTGGAGATAAAAATGGAGTGTTGGATGGAGCCTAAGTAATACTGGAGAGGCCGGAGGAGACAGTGGGTTGTACAAAGGTGTCTGTAAGGTGAATGACAGATGAGCAGTGAGACTTAAAGTACGCGGAGTGAAGTCTGATTGGTTTGAAGACGTTCGGCAGAAAGATGATTGGACTAGACCAGTGATGTCGCAATGAGTTTGACAGCGTGGGAAAGTGGAAGTGATGTAAAGCTTAGATTAGCCACCAAACACCTGGGATTGAACTTGCGCATAAGCTTCATCTCTGTACAAAGACACACTGAAGACTTTAAAACTCATGAAAATAAATCATGAATAGTTGATGCAATCTATGCAACTCTAAATCTAAATGTCTGTGACAGGTAGCTACTTTCAGAAAAGCTGAAAAGGTATTCACTGAACCAAATGAGTGTTCCCAACTTTTCAAACTTTAAAAAAGAAAAGAAAACAGCACTGGTCTCACAGTGGAGGACAAGCATACATGAACCATCTATGCTGTTGAAGATATCTTCGATTTACTCAGTCAGGTGTCATCAGTATTTCCTCACATCTTTTCCAGATTTTGGACAACAAAACATTCAGAACCTTAAATACCATTCTCTGTGCTTTGTTCTAGAGTCACTGTGTAATAGTGAAGGGTACAAACATAAATGGTACATGGAGAACAAATTGTATAACTAGGGATGGGTACCGGTATCTGGTGCCATTATGGCACCGGTTCTGACATAAACGGTAGTAATCAGACCGAAAAGCAGCGCACATTTCGGTGCTTTATTTCGGTGCTTTTTTTTACTGAGATGTCATACACTTTGGATTCTAGCCAATCATTTTACCTTTGCAAGCGTAGTAGGCGGGCCCACTACGCTTTTAGAGCAGAGCTACAGATTAAAAATGCCCAAGGCGAAGCGATCACAAGTCTGGCTGTACTTCACAGCAAAAGATGCAAACTCAGCAGCCTGCAACAAGTGCTTTAAGCTGATACTGTGATACTGTGCAAAGGAGGTAACACTTCGAATCTGATGAAACACCTGGCGATGCATAGCGTTTTTTTGAAAGCCGAGAAATGCACCGTATTTGATAGCTTGCTGCGAGACCTCACGCCTTGCACATCTGCTGCGGGTGTGGTGCCTGTTATCGGACCTGGAGTTAGCAACATCCCCCCAAGAACCCGAAGAGGAGAGTCCTGGCCCCTAGCCCTGCCAGTGTAGCAGAAATGATGACGGATGATGATGGCAGCAGCAGCCGTTCTCCTCTGCGTGAGTAGCTTAATGTTGTCCGTGTGTAATTTACGTTGAGTAGGCTAACCACGTTATTAAATTAACGCACGTAAGGTGAACTAGCAAACACCGTCGTAGTTACATGCGGCTGTCTTCTTGTTTGATGGCAGATACTCCCTTCACTGTGGCCAAAAAGGCTAAAATGACCAAAGAAAAAGTGGGAAACAGCTAAACATGAGAGGTTTTTGGACAAAGTTTGTGTTTTTCCATTATTTAAGCACTGCTTCCAGCCAAGAGTGAGACCATATATGCCCTATAGCTGCAGAAAAGGCTAACATTGTTATCTTTTTACAAAAAAACAGCTAAACATGAGAGGTTTTTGGACAAAGTGTGTGTTCTTCATTCTTTAAGCACCGGTTCGAGCACCGTTTAAGCACCAGCACCGTTTCAAAAGTACCGGTTTGGTACTGGTATCGGATAAAACCTAAACGATACCCATCCCTATGTATAACAGTAATTGGGGCTGGGACATTGGATGACTGATTAAAATGACATCTGTGACATGAGGTTTGGTATTAATAGTTCAGATAATACACCAATTAAACCACTGACGTTGCTTTTCATGCTGTTCAACACTTCAATATAGTTGCATATAAATAAACTGATGCAAAAATATCTTCAGAGAAGAACTGAATGTATTAATGTTTCCTCTTTAAGACTCGTGGCATTAAAGCTCTAACTTTGGCCCCACTGTTGTCCTACAGATCCAGACTTAGCTACTGTAAAATCTCTTTCTGTGGGCCCAGTACGACTGGCACTGCACATCACACAAAATGCAATCTGGGATTTCTGGAAAAGCAAAGCATCCGAATCACAACTGAAACTAATCAGTGCATTTGGCTTTGATCACAACAGCTTCTACAATGCAGTGTCCAGCAGAATTTGCAGCAATTTTCACACAGGCTTGTTCACAAATGTGACCAGTTTATGTCCAGCTCTTAGTTTTGAGCATCATAATCTGCTGTTAGGCATCATTAAAACTTCATGTTATTATTGTGCTAAATTTTAGCCTTTCATCAGAATTTGTTTTTTATTACGAAAAGTCTTTTTCAAAGTACCTTTAGCGTCAGCATCCAGAGAAATCATCCAGCAAATTCAGTGAGCTTTGTTAGCGTTAGCTTGATTTACATCTTACACTGTTATCATTAACCTGTTCAAAGAGGTTCACCTGTTTGAAATATTAGTTATCATGATCAAACAGGCATTTAGATGTGATGGCTAAACACTTAAACAGAGAAAAACGCTTTAATTCTTTAATCTAATACTATGGTCTTACAATAGTCTTTAAATAGTGACAGAAACAAAGCACAAAAAAGCCTGCTATCAAAGAACGGTGCACTGTCAGCACTTTGCAATGCTGACAGAAATCATTCAGTAGCATCACAATACTGACAAGTTTTCTTCTGTTCTATCTAACAATATAGATTTGAACACATATTTCTCTGTTTGCTTTTAAGGTTCTTCGCTGTACTCGATTCAAATAATGAAATAAGACAATAAATATAACTGCAACCTGTTCTACATTGACAGATTCACTCTGGGGTTTTTTGGCCTTATTGAGGCAATAGCTTTTGTAATGTGCGTGTTTGTTTTTCAGTTGCTAAACTTTGTGTTGAAAATAAATGAGAAGCCAAACAGAGCAGTGATGATAAATTAGAATTCACACTTTAGCAGCTGCCCTTGTTAAAGGGAGAGAGAATAGGCGGAACAAAAACTTACCTTTGTAATTAAAATGGATGCTTAGAAGAAGATAAATACTTGTTAACTGAACAAAGCAGCTGAGCTGATTACACGTTTAAATGAGAGGGTAAACCTGCACATTTAAGCTATTGTTTCAAACACACACACACACACACACACACAAACATATAGGTACATATATATATTTATATATATATATTACTGGCTATTTCATAAAGTCAGTTTATCTGGTGGTCTGGTTCACTGGCTGCACTTTGAAAAGCCTGCAGCAAACAGTGTCAACATCCAAATCAATGGACGTCACAGCAGATGACAGTGTTAAAGTAGCTTTGCAGAGAGATGGGCATCATTGCTCCCCTCAGAGGAAACAATGGCTCAGCCTGCTGTCAATGATTTTACTGTCTGTCATGAGCATGCAGAATTGGCAAAATAATTGCAAGACAGAAATATACAAAGAAAATGATGGCTTAAATCACAAGAGTTATGAAATAAGAGGTAATAGAGGTCAAAGATGAAGAAAAATAAAAAAAATACATACTGAGGAAAAAGCAAGCCATCATTCTCTAGTAGACTGATAGCTGGCCAGTCAGCCTCATGTATATATAGTTATGAGGTGGTCCTTTTCATTTACGCAGAAGGCACACATACAGTGGCACAGTCTCAACCACACACTGTGAGCAGGGACATGTGCCCATTAGCAAGTTCTTCACTGTTAGTGAGGACGTTCCCTGAATTAAACCCCAAAGATTTTTGGAACAACAAACCTAATCAGACACTTAAGTCACATTCTTAAGTCAAAATTATGTAACTACCTGTTCAGTAATGTAAAATTGTAGAATTTGCTCTGTCAGATAACAGTGTGTCAGATACAGGAACTCCTTTTCATTTAATGATCCAGTAACAGAGTGCGCCATTTTCAGTTGTTTGATTGAAGGAAGATCCTGTAAACTTAACTGCAAAGTTTAACCATTTACTTAAATTAATTATTTATTACTAAAATTATATTTTGCATTGAAGAAACTTTGATTTGTGTTTGTATACGCTGCCAAGTCAGAATCATCAAATATCACCTGACGCATCTCTACATTAATCAGAATTTCTTAAATAAATTGCCATAAAATTTGTCTGTTAGGATATTGTTAAGGTAGACCTGTATGAGATGGAGGTCTTGGTTCTCTCAGTGGTGCTCATCTCCGCCCCCTTGTATGTGCCCTGGTTGAAAGAGAAACGTTTTCACTGCTTTTGCTCACTGAACAGCAGCTTTTCTCGTCTAAACTGAATTCCTCACAAACTAGGCATCTACTGCCACAGCTCTATTTCCAAACATTCACAATTCCTTTAGAGTCGATCTGCTCTCAGTCTGGAGAGCATCATTACTTACAGCTGACACTTAATTACTAAAGTAGACAGAAAGAAGATGTGAACATTAATTCCTCCTTTACTGCTGCCATAATATCTCCTGTTCCTCTGTTTCCTAACGCACAATGTTTTTGTTGTTGTTGTCATTGTTGTTGTTTTTTCCTTCCTCAACAGTCCACATGAATCACATATCCACAGTTATGGGCTTATCGCCATCACGAGCGCAGTGCCAAAAAGACTGCAAAGGGTCATAAACGAATGATCCAAACTGATCTACAGCTGCGTCACTACAAAAGTGGGAAGAGATGAGTTTTAAGATGTTAAGATCTTACAGTAACAGCAGGCTTAGAACTAAAACTAAGACAGTGCACTAACCCAATTACTTTACACGTTCTTCACCGACATGCATTTACACTTACAGCCAACATCCCTAAATAGCTACAACTGTTGACAGTCCAGCACCCTCCACGTTTCTGCAATACTCTACTCCCCTGCTGAGGAGACTCAAGTGAAGCTGTCAGGGGAATCAGCCTCCAGTGCTGCTCTTTTCTGTGTCACAGGGCGCTACTGCGCGCTCACTGCTGTCAGCTCAGCTCCGAGACACTCACCACTAACTTTAATCAGACCAAACGAAGCTCTGCTGTAACAGTAAAAGTGAGAAGGACTCCACACCTCTCTGTCCTGTCAGGTGTTTCACAGGAAGGGAAGTCTCTTCACATACCTTCATAACTCGAGTAAGCACCGGACGGACAGACGCACATTAAATATCCACTGTAGACGTAATTTTCCTCTTAACTCCAGTGTTTCCTAGCGGGAAACCAAATGAAAAGAATAAAACGGTCCCTTGCCTTGAAATCCAAAGAGGAAAGCGACGCCGGCGATCCACGCGGTGTGTATCCAGAAGTAAGCCATGGTGTCCTTCATTCAGGTGCAAAAGCTCCGCGCTCCTCCAGATGAGGTTCCGTCTCTAGCGGTAAGTTTCCCGAAGAGAAAGCGCTGCAGATGAAGCCGAGCGGAGGAAGAGATCCCAGCCTGAGCGGAGCTGATGAACAGGAGAGCCTTATACTTGTATAAGCATTAGCGACCCCTACCTCCAATGACAGAAAGTGTGTATGTGTGTCTGTCGCCAGTATGAGAGTACCTTAGTCTTTCTCTTTTCTTCATATATTGTGAAACCTAACCCTTCAGTTATATGTTTATCAATTCCCAATTAAAGAGGGCAACAATTTAGATAAATATGGAACAATTAAACTATTTATAACATTTTTTTAATCTATGGTTAAGAATTGTGTCTTCTCCTGGGATCAGAGTAGAGAGCTTTCATTTTGGGGGCAAATGGGAAAACCAGGGCCACCACATTAATGTATAGTTATTATCAGTTATCAACATACTATTATCAACATGTTGACGGTTATTATTAATACTTAAACACCTGCTTATACTTTAGTGTGTTTGGGTTTCCCTTCAGTTCCCACTTGTGAAGCTTTCACTGATGAAACCTGATGCTGCATGCTTAGAGAATTTATTTGCATCAAGCTTGTATTTTACACACTTTTCATTATAACGTACCAGCAGCAAGATTTCTGAGAAAAGCAAAGGTTAGAAGGTCTCTCACCAAAAGAATACAAAGACAAGTGAAGAAGCTGTGTTTCATGTTGGAATCAAATTGGGGGGAAAAAAATCATCAGCCAGGTGGATGGAAAGTATACCATGCCAAGCTTCCATGCATTATTCATGTCACTTCCACATAAGATACGATCTCTCTGTGCACCTTGGGGATCGCAAATGTCTTCACATTTAGTGTTTCTCAAAGCCTATAAATACACTCATAATGTTAATCTTTAGTCCAAACCACAACCATTACCAAACTGTGTAGATCATCTCTCAGCTTCCTGTTTAAAGTACTTAAATAGAAACTAGAATTATAAGAATTCTAACTATTATTGTTCAGAACAAACAAACATAATAATAAGGCTTTCCACAAAGTATCTCATGATTATAATTATGTTGCAGATGGTACAAACTGATTTCACATTAGTTAGTTTTCACCATCTTTGTAAAAAGTATTGCCAACTTACCAGCTGACATCAACATTGCATGAATCAAGAAATGAGGCAAAAATAGCAGTTTGGTTCAAACCATAACTTTAGAAAATTTCACGACCTTTTACTGATGCCTCGTCAGTTAAAACAAATCTTCTTCACCACCTTCCGTTAAGAAATAATTTATATTTGTTTTACAGGGACTTCAGTCCGCTGATGTCTAACACCGAGCACCAAGGTCAAAGCTTCTGACTGCCAAGTGTCTTGATCCATAATTAATTTCCAGCCCACAGTCTTTCTATCCTCAGGCAAACCTTTGGATGTCAATGTGAAATCTTCAAGCTAATGTTGGTGAATTTTAATCCTCTACTGACTCTGTGGAGAAGATATAGGACCGTTCCATGACATGGCTCCTAGTCTGGAGTCGAGGTATATACAAATGGAACCGTTGTCAAGATTAACATTTCTGTTAATTAGCCAACACACATCAGAGTTTAGGCAAAAATGGCATAAGAGTAGAAGGCTGAGAAAGATTAATGAAATAATCAAAAAGGTAGAGAAAGGTTCATGAAAAGCTGATAATTTATTCATTATCTGGTTGCATCTCTTATGGGTACAGACATCCAGACTTGTGTGACATCACTGTTTCACAAAGGCTATAAAATATTCCCCTGATGTGCAAATAGCACAGCTAAAAGTAAACTTACTGCTTAGTAATTGGGTGCAATTTTTGTTGCTCTCTGCACCAAAACATACGGTGCTGTGAAAAAGTTTTTTCCCTCTTTCTGATTGCCTATTTTTCCGCTGTTTGTCACACCTAAAGGTTTCAGATCATCAAGCACATTTAAATATTATACAAAGATAACATAAGCAAAAACAAAATGCAGTTTCTAAATGAAGGTGTTTATTATTAAGGGGAAAACTAATACAAACCTACATGGCCCTGTGTAAACCTTATGACTGGTCGGGCCAGCCTTAGCAGCAACTACTGCAATCAAGGATTTGCAATAACTGGCAATGAGTCTTTCACAGCGCTGTGGAGGAATATTGGTCCACTCATCTTTGCAGAATCAGTCACTTTTTCACACAGAACACATGAACAATGGGCTGTGTGGTCAGTTCCTTGATCATTAATATGCAAATTGTCATGAACACTGATCAACAACCAGTGTTCGTTCAGTGGGCTAGTTTCAGTCATTGTGCAAATGTACTGTTTATGAGGTTGGGGAAACTTGCAGTCAGCTGAGGCTGAAGAAGTCACTTGGATGAGTGAAAAGAAACATTTCTCCCACTGAAAACGCTACATCCAGATGAACAGAATGAATCTTTTGGGATTCCTGTAAATTTCACCTCTGGTGAAATTTCACAGGGAAGTCGTCACATCTGGCAATGCGCTTTCCCAAAGTGTAAACGCGATTTTCCATCAATCAAGTATCAGGATACTAAAAAAGATAGGTATTGATTTAACCTCTAAAATGACACCACATTACACAGCACTCTCTCCACACTGTGCTGTGACCTCCAGAAGTGGATCATTTACAGTAAAGTCACAGATGTCTGTAGGATTTATACTCAGATGCTAATGACTCTTGGAGCTCTACTTTCTAGTTGCCGCCACTGTTGGTCTCTGTCCTGAATAAAGAGCTCAGTTGTCTATTTCTAGTGACTCCACCCCAGTGTTTCCCACCACACCAGACCCCAGCTGATTACCCAAGACTGTTTCTGAACATTTGATTTATGACTGTTTTGTTCTTATTATACTCGGGCCTTCTGCTGAATGAAAAACTTCCCTCAAGGCAGTTTCATAACACTTTGCTCTAATAGAGAGCCAAATGTTGGCAGAACAAAGCAATATTTTCTAGCCAAGATACAGTTAAAATCTGTTAGACTCTGTAACTTTGCCTTTATTCCCCATAGAAATTTGGATCTCATTACTAACTGGAAGAGACCAGCATAAACAGCTACAGAACACAAACAATCAAATAATTTGTGTACATAGAGAAGCAGTGATTAAGAACATTCACATTCCACTTTACTTCCTCTCTGTTATTGGTGTCTTTGCTGTGATCAGTCACCTGGGGTAGCATCATCAATGAGTTTAGTGTAGAGTAGTAGTAACCTTTACATTTGTTTTCAAAAAAACTGACTACAACTAACTGAGGTGGTTACTGAATCTCTGGGAAGGCCACTTTGTGACTGATCATGTTTCATTGGGTGTTTTTCTATTCGGGAATGCTTGTAGTGTGTTTGGGATTGTTGTCACTCTGAAAAATTAAGTAGCTGCCCATCAAAAGGAAAGAATATTTACCTATTCTGGAAGAAAAAAAAGATCGTTTATTATTCCTCCATATTTGTAAATGAATAATATCACACACATTTCATGCTCCTGACTATTAATTTGCAAACAGCATTGTATTTCAAAACTATTTATTCAACACTCAACATATCAGAGTAACATTACTTTTTAATCCTTAGGTAATTCATCAAACGAGCAGCTGTAGATTAAGACTAAATCAGTTCACACTGGATTTAGTCAGTCCAATGTTAGATGGAACCATCTCTTCCCATCTGTTTGCCCTCTTCTGTACCCACAGCACTGCAGTCATAGATTGTTTAGAGACCATCTAACATCTCGTTTCTAATGCCACTCATTTAAAGCAGATGGTTCTGTAATGAACTCTCACAAAGTCATCTCAAAGCAAAATGCTTATCTCAAATAGTGCCACTTTGTCAGAAACTGCTGGCATTACATCAGTACCGTACATAATGACCTTGCTTCAGAGAGCAACAAAGTCTGACTGAGGACTTATCGGTCAATTTTGACATCAGTCAAAATGAAAACAGCCTTCAGTTCCTTCAGTTTTTTGGTAAGGTTATGGACTCAGTCTCTCTTTTTGAGGTTATTCATCTCTTACTTATGTCTGTGAAGGTTCTCAGTCATCCAGGTCATCGTAGTCAAAGGAGTTTGCAAAGAAAAAGCGTCTGGACTTCTTTAAGTTGCTTGAAGACGTTTCACCTCTCATCCGAGAAGCTTCTTCAGTTCTAAGGTCAAATGGCCGAGAGTCCCAGATTTAAACCCAGTGGGAGTATCCCCCCAAAGAGGGACAAAGGACCCCCTGGTGATCCTCTAATCACATGCGCCAAGGTGTGAAAGATGAAACCATGGTGTCCTTTGACGTAGTCTCTCTCTTCACTTGCATACCCACCACGGAAGCAGTGGAGACTGTCAGAAAACGACTACAAGAAGACAGCTCCTTGGAAGACAGGACCAACTTCACACCCGATCAGATCTGCACACTGTTAGACCTCTGCCTTACCACAACATACTTCAAATACAACGAAGGCTTCTACAGACAAAAACATGGCTGTGCCATGGGCTCCCCTGTGTCACCTATTGTAGCCAATCTTTACATGGAGGAAGTGGAAAGAAAGGCTCTTGGCTCTTTTAAAGGGAGAGTACCCAGCCACTGGTACAGATATGTAGATGACACCTGGGTCAAAATCAAGACACAAGAAGTGGAATCCTTCACTGCGCACATTAACGCTGTGGATAAAAACATCAAGTTCACCAGAGAAGACACAAAGGATAACTGTTTGCCTTTCCTGGACTGCGCTGTGCACATTGAAGAGAATGGCAACCTCAACATTGAAGTTTACCGGAAGCCCACACACACAGACCAGTACCTCCTCTTTGACTCCCATCACCCTCTGGAACACAAACTTGGAGTAATTAGGACCCTACACCACCGGGCAGAACATGTTCCCTCTAAGCCTGAGGGAAAAAAGAAGGAACACACACATGTAAAGGAAGCACTGAAAACATGCGGTTATCCGAACTGGGCATTCATAAAGTCAGCAAAGAGCCACAGAAAAGAAGATCAGACACCAGCAAGGGAGGATAAGAAAGACAGACGCAACAACGTTGTCATCCAGTATGTAGCCGGTGTATCAGAGAAACTCAGGAGAGTTTTCTCCAAGCACGACATCCCAGTGTACTTCAGACCCAGCAACACACTCAGACAGAAACTGGTCCACCCGAAAGACAAAACTCCAAAACACAGACTTAACAACGTGGTGTATGCTGTACAGTGCAGCGAGGAATGCCCAGACCTCTACATTGGAGAGACCAAACAGCCACTTCACAAGCGCATGGCACAACATAGAAGAGCCACCTCCACAGGACAAGACTCAGCAGTCCACCTGCATCTTAAGGATAAAGGTCACTCTTTCGAGGATGCCAATGTTCACATATTGGACAGAGAGGACAGATGGTTTGAAAGAGGAGTGAAAGAGGCCATCTATGTCCACTGTGAGCGACCATCTTTGAACAGAGGCGGTGGTTTACGACACCAACTGTCTGCCATCTATAATCCAGTTTTGAGTTCCCTCCCCAGACGCCTTAACGCCCACTCACATCCTGGGCCATCTGACCTCAGGAATTCACATGACAAGGTGGGGCCAGGTTTCACAATGGGCTCACCCGAAACCCTGGCTGATTAGGTCCCACACCCGCTTTCACACCTTGGCGCATGTGATTAGAGCAGTGGTTCCCAAACTTTTTTTGCTGGGCCCCCCTTGTTTAACAAGAAAAATGTTCGCGCCCCCCCACCCCCGCGCGTGCACACGCGCACGCACGCACACGCACGCACACGCACAAACACATCCTTCAACCACACCACCCATATTTTGCTCCATTGCGGTTTATTTCACACCTCAAACATTTATTAAACAATTAAGCAAATACAAATAATCTGCAATAAATTACAGGTAGTAAGAAAATAAACTACCAACTCTTTTACGCTCAGTCCGCACCTACACGGGTATTTTTGAACGCGCAGCTGTTTCGGGCACATGTAAACGGCGTATCGAATCACCGAGAACGGAGATTTTTTAAAACTCCTTTTTTTTGCGTTTACGTGTGGACAAGGAATACAGAGTTTGTCACGCAATGTCAAAGGTATGTGCCTTTTTCACGTCACACTGTGCGCCACGTTATTGTTTACATGAGATGAATTGCAGAATGGCAGATAGAGACAAAATACTGTTACTGTTAATCTGACTATCTGCAGGTTTTACAGGCTTACATATACAGGCCATTACTGTCCCTGCATTTAGAAAGGCAGAGGCATCACGGTGTAATTATTTTACATGTAGTTGTTTTTTTTCCTGTGTAATAATGTTCAACATTGCTATCAATACATTTTTCAAAAAAACCCTCTACAAAATGGGTTCAAAAACATAAACAACTGTGGGATACTGTTTGTCCGTGATTTGAACAGCCCAGCGCTGCTCCCGATGCAGGGAAAACTAATTCTGCAGGGAGACCTACCTCAGCACTTGTGCAGGTGAAGCCAAAGGGAAGATATGCTTCACCATATTTTCTAGTCTTTGGCTTAGAATGAAGTTGGTTTGGAAACATATTCAGCGATGCTTCATCTCCTGCTTTGCGTTTGTGTGGGCGCCCCGTGCTAGCAGTGTCCAAGCGTTGTTTTTGTTTTTGTTTTTTTTCCCTTTTCATGCCGCGCCCCCCCTGCAATAGCTCTGCGCCCCCCCTAGGGGGCGGGCCCCACACTTTGGGAACCACTGGATTAGAGGATCACCAGGGGGTCCTTTGTCCCTCCTTGGGGGGATACTCCCACTGGGTTTAAATCTGGGACTCTCGGCCATTTGACCTTAGAACTGAAGAAGCTTCTCGGATGAGAGGTGAAACGTCTTCAAGCAACTTAAAGAAGTCCAGACGCTTTTTCTTTGCAAACTCCTTTGACATCTCTTACTTATCCAAAGTCGAGTGGTATTGGCAGGGTAAGTAGGGCACTCTAGACAGCCTCCCCATGAACATTGTGCAGTTCCTCCTTGGGAATCTTGTTATGACGCCAGATGAGATCTGTGATGTTTCCAATAGGTTCTGGATCGACACCGGGGCGCCCCCTGAGTTCAGTGTGCCCAGAAAACTTCTAAACGAAGGTGCCCACGAGGCCTCCTGATTAGATGCCCCAACTACCTCAAGGGGCTTTTTTTGACATGGCGCAGCAGCTCCTCAACAAATCTTCAAGTGCAGACCTGGGCACCCTACGTAGGAAACTCATTTCAACTGCTTCTGTTTGCAACCTTACTCTTTAAGTCATGATCCTTATCTCACATCCATAGGTTAAGGTTGGAATGTGGATTGAGTGGTAAATTGAAAGCTTTACCTTCTGACTCCATTCTCTTTTTACCACAGCAGTCTGATACAGCACTCACTTTGGTTAAACGAGGACCTGATCACTCATAAACGTAGGTCCCCTTGTGCAGTACACACCTCAGGAGTCCCTGTGATTCCCAGTCATAGCCCTTATCGAGTCCATAAAAAAGGCTTCCAGAAGACGCAATCTGCATTGCTCCTCCTGATTCCAAGTTTCAACAAGTGGCTACAGCACTAACGTAACTTATATTATTAGGTGTTTCAACATTTTGGGTTTTTTGGGGAGTTTTTTTCATTGACGAGTAGCCATTGTCTCACAGTTTGCTGGATTACAGCTAAATAGATTGTTGTGATCTAACAGGATCAGACAGGTGGGAAGACATGCTGAATAAAAGCAGTTCTGCTCCAGTAAGAGCAGTTGAACTGGAAACAGGATATAGATACCTGCTGTCTGGATGTTATGAAGACTAACAGAGAAGCACATGGACATGTTCATAGCTGAAAGTGTCTCTTTGTTCTTATCAGGCTTGGCTCAAAGTTTTTCCTCTTTCATCTGTCTCCAAGCAGACCCACTGCTTGTCTACTAATGAGCAGTTTCCTTCACTGTCATTCTGTCCACCTCCTTCCTATCAGCCTCTACTTTCCCTTCCTGGGAGTACAGAAAATCTACACGCTTACAATTTAAATGCAAATGAAGCACTGATCAGTTGATCATGTTCATATGTATATGTGTGTTTTTTCATGCGACTTTAAATCAAACATTCATATTCACATTCACCTGCTTTGACACTGTGTAAAGAGTGTGTGAAGTGTGGAGGCAAACATCACACTGACAGATTTCTCCTCTCTGCTTGGTTCCACTCAGCTGCCTGTCACTGACTCTTCATAAGAAAGTTTTGGAGATCTATTTATTGAAGCTGGGGCACGTAACAGTCCGTATTTTGAAAGAGTGAAATTTTATACAAGATTGTGAAGAGTGTCGATTATCTAGATCTTTATGATTCTTCAAACCTCTCGGGATTAAACACCGACAGGCTGAGCAATAAAACTTGTTTGCGCTTGAATCTGTGTCCTTCTAAGAGTTCCATTTGAAACGAATAAGCAAAAAATCAATCTGGCTTCAAGCTCCAACCAGCTGATGTTAGTGTTAGTGCTTTATTTTTGAATTAGCCACTTTGGACCTATATAATAATAGTGAATACATATACACAGTCATGCAATAAACAAAGCTAGTCAATATATATTGATTATCTAAATCATGAAATCATCTGCTGTAAACATCACAGTGATAAAGTCACAGGAAATGAAAAAAAAACAATGTTTTTTTTAATGTGTGTGGGACTTCCATCTTTGGCTTTAAGACACTGATGAGATGATTCATCACTCCCACCACTTCTTTCCTTAAGCATACTGTATCTGAATACCACATGAAGCCACTTCAAAGAATCGCCATGGGGGAACAAACAATATTTAATTTTGTAATTTTTATTTATTTATATGTTATTTGCATTGTCCATCCTTTAGCACCCTGAAGGCATCAGACAAAGGAAGAAGGAAGTACATAGCAACCTTATTGGAGAATTTAAAGCTGTTTCATTACCTCAAAAGGAACTGATGGACTTTGTCCGTTTAAGCAGAAAACAGTTCGTGCTCAACAAGACAATCTGGTTCCGTATATGGAGCCTAGTGCTACTGCTCCAGAATGCACAACACTGTCACATCAGCAAATGCTTTCAAACCTCTAGTTGTTAATATAGGCTTCTGATTCAGTTCACGGTAACGGTGACATAGTGTAGACACAACCACACTTGTACTAGCTGAATGAGGACAACAGGTGTCTTGTTTCAGCATTGCACATCATAGTGTCAGAGTTGTCTTGCTTTGATAACTATCTACAGCAACAACACAGACCACAGAATAAGTAGCACTAATGAACACCCCCCCCCCAAAAAAAAGAAAACAAAATAAGACATTAAGAAATGGCAGAAGCTTCTCCAGTGTTTTCACAGCTGCTTGCCAAGTAATTAACCAAGTTTGTTTGTACATAGAACATGTCACTTGTCAACCTGTAAGCATATAACAGATTGTAATAAAGACACTGATTCATATTTCCATCTCGCACACAGAAGAGAAGTGATTCGATTGAGGTGTCACTCTTGACTCTATGCAGGAAAAGTTCCTCCGAGGTTCAATCAGCTTGTCACGGGTAAGTATTAGCATGCAAATTGCTGTGACCTGAGACGACGGGATGAGCGGCTAAGCCAATAAAGTCTTGGCAATTTCACTGTGTGAGTAGAGATGGAATTTTGTCACCATAATGCATACATCTTCATAGGGTTAAAAGTCATTGGGAGCAGTATAAACATTAATTTTAACAGCTAAAGACAAAGCCATTCAGTCTTTTAATCTCCACTTGCATTCACAAATGTGAGTGAGCTAAGGACAGATTAGACATCAGTGCTAAATATTACATTATCTTAAATCCTGTTTGGAATATCACTAAGGTCTTTGTGCAATATGAAAAAAAAACCCTCATCATGTCCACTGTTGGATTCTTGTCGATAGCGGCCTGAAGTCCTTGACCCTATTATCCAGTGCCTGATGGCCCAAATGACATGAAGATGACTCAATCACCAAGATTTATGAGCACCATGAACACACAATGGATCATGGGATGATGAGGAATGCTAATGTGTTCTTCCAGTTCAGTTTCAGAAACGTATTTACAACATTTAAAATGAAAAGAACAAATGTAACTAATACTTTGGGATTATTGTTACCTAAATTAAGGACCTTTATCAATATTAAATGATAAAGGAAATGGACATTATGTTTGCCAACAAACTGTTGAAGAGGGCCGATGCCTGGTGGAGAGAGAGAAGGAAAGAAACCATCAACACGTGTTAGCTTTTATAGCTCGGAAAGCTGAATTGAACTGCATTAGCTAATGACTCTCCGCATCAGCCGATTTGCAACTCTTACATAAATAAAGAATTTTTTTTTTCTCAAAATAACTTCCTGTTTTCTGTGTTCATTTGTACCTGTTCTCACTGCACTCATACGCATTGAAAGGTTTCCTGCAGGTCTGTTCTCTTGCATACTGTTTCACACAATGTTGTGGAAGTGGCTCTTAACCTCCCAGAGCTCCCAGCAGCATAGGATGACAGATGGGGGTTTTTTTGTGTTTTTTTTTTACAGAGGCCATTTTAACTTGTTCCTACAGGAAAAGATCACGTTTCATTTATAATGTTGAAAATGATTGCACTTCATTTATTTCAACTGTTTTGGGTATTGTGCATGCAGCTTTATTGTCTTTCACATGGCTGCAGAGAAGCGCTAACGAACCTGATAGTGGCCGTACTGTGTAGCATACAAAGCCCAGTTCAAACAACAAATCTAATTGGCTACGGTCTACAAGTTGGAGTACTCCCAACTTACAAATATTCACTAGCTCAGCATGGCCACTGATTAGAAATGCTATTTCATTACTGGCAGAACGACATCTAGTTTACAGACAGCAGCATTTTCTTCTTTTTTTGTTTTCTTTTTTATTTGCGATAATTGTACAGCACTCAGGGAAATGAGACCAATCCGAACTAAATTTAAATAATATGATATGATTTCTTTCGCTGCCACGTCCCATCACCATGCAGGGCAGCTACCTATACGTCAACATCACAGACACTGGTTATATTTTTAAGAGTGCTGCAGCCAATCTGCATAAACATCTTTGGAGGGTGGGATTCCACATCTTCAGCTTCACAGAAGGTTACTATTTCCAGCGGAAGGATACATTTTTACCGAGGCATTTGTTTTTCACGGTTTGCTTAGTAAAAGTCTTTCATCTGTAAAATGTAACCATAGACACAACTTACAAAGTAACTATATACCATCTACAGTTTCATTGATGGTTATAACTGTATTGTATTAAGGTGAGATCCATTGTCCACCCTGGGTAATATATCCATATGGCATATTTTTCCTGATAAAACAGCTGGTAAGAGCTTGAATGATCATAATTTAATCTACAGGTTTAAGTATTGTTTTATGCTATTATGTTACGTTATTATCTCCACCTACTGACTTCTGCTGGCAGATGGACAACTTATAATTAAAAGAAACGCAGGTTTATGAGAGCAAACACAATGTATAATTGGTTTCTAAGAAACAAAGTGTTTCATAAACTGCTGCTCAAATAAGGTAGGAAAATAACAGCTTGTTTTGAATTTCAGTGAAATCAGATTTTGGTCTGTAAGTACACGACCAAATGTTTAAATATAGGTGAAGACTGTTTAGTTGGATGTGGCACAACCTTTTGTTTGTAAAAGAAGGCAATCATAGCAGTGTGGTGAGGCAAGATATCTGGAAACCAGTGAATAAAGACATGAAGGAAAGAAAGAATTATGACCTTAAAGGGCAAAAATATAAATTGTCTATTGTCTGTGTGTCTGCTGGTTTCATGGACTACAGCTTCTATAAACTCTCTTTACATAAGTGAACAAATGAAATAGGCAAATCAAACAAAGGTATAAAAATACACTCCTGACCTGACTGACTTTTCACAATCGTGAGTCCATCAAGATGTTGAAGAATAGTTCTTGTTTTATTAATTATTTTTTGTTTGTTTGTTTTTTTGGGCAACATTTATTTTTTAAATTACAGGATGAATTGTCGCAGCATCACATAAATGTCTGTTCCCTGCATGGCGCAGCAGTCTGTCTCTGCAACTGCCTTCCTTTGTTCTCTCTGTTAGTTTGTTTTACCTCTTTTCACTGTTGCTTTCATCTTATTTAATCATTTTCCCCCTTTTAAATATGTTCTGAGGACTTTTAAGCTTTTTGAACTTTTGCTCTGGAATAGGGTTAGTCCCAGTCGGTCAGTAGTGGATTTATTAGAAAGAAGTCATTATTATTATTATTATTATTTTATATAACAGTAAATGTCTTTGACAGCCAAAGGTTTTCCTTGAATTACGCGGTCACCCACAGCTTTAAATGTCTGCACTGAATTCAAATTATTCCCACAGTTATTGTAGAGTTCTATAATCTGATATTACAAGACACCAGCGAAATATCCCCCATCTTTGTTTTGTTAATGTGAAAGATCACTGTAAATGACATCTTCTTTCTGTCTGACTCTTCTCTCTGAGTCTGAGTTATAGCCCAGAGTTTCAGGTAAAACTGCACTTGCCTTTGCAAGTGACATATGCAACCTTAAGGACAGATCATGACTCTGCGTTTCACCAACGTTCCCATCCAAACCTCTCCTGCTGAGACAAGCTGCGCCTTGTGCTCGAATATGGCTGGAGGCTAGTTATAGCAGCCAATTGGCTGAGGGATGGAAATGTTTACACCAGACAGTCGAATAACCTCTGGCAATGTGAATGTGTGTTGTGTGTTTGTGTGTGAAAATGTGTTTATCTGTATAGCTGAGTAGGTATGTGAATTTGGCAGCGGCTCAAAGATCCTTCCGTGGACTAAATACCAGAGAATTCTTATTTTCTTATCGGACAAAGAAATTAGGAAACAAAGAGCTCATATACAGCAAAAATAAACTACTTTTATTTGGATATAAAATTCAAATGTCAGAGCAACCAAAACAAACAAATAAACAAACAAGCAAACAAATCAATCAATCAATTACCTCTTAAAAATGCAAACCCTCTTCTTCTTATGTGCTGTTGAGCACACATGAGAACATAAGACTCAGATGGATTAATGACTTGTGTGCTAAAAGTGTTGATTCCTCAGTGACCTACATCGCTGAGCTTTAAAAACTAGAAGTCAAGGCCAGTTGCTGTTATGCACATACCTAGAGGACATACAATAACCCACAACAGCAGCTGCAAATACTTTCTCTCTATATAACACGCACTATCCCATCATATCATGATCCAGGCCAGACTGTTTAAGCAGTGAATTACAAGCCAGTGCAAAGCATATGCATTAATATGAAACTCAGGCCAAACATAAACACTCTGTCAGGAGGTGATGATGCTTTGCTTCTCTCTTTTGGCTTCCGTTTAACCTCTTTATTCATCACATTCACTCCTGGAGCCTCTCATGACACTGTGGGCAAACCTACAACACAGCCTGCGTGACCTTTATCATCACAGCAGCAGACCCTGCCTCCATCTGTGGCACAACACCCAGCATATAATGTTAGAGAGCGAGGAAGAGGACGAGAGGATTTTTTCCAACATAAAGTTTCATTCATTGTAGAATATACAAGCACTGTATGCAAATTCTCAGACAACAGAGAGGAAATAAAAGCATGCAAACTGCTATTATTACCACTACTACTACTATTAATAATAATAAGAGCAGAATGTCATTCTACTAGTAGCACACTCTACTCTTCAGTTAGGGTGACCCTCCAGTTTTCTTAAACACCAGGAGATTGATTAACTTCTCCGCTAAGCTGTAGAGGGTGATTGAACCAACGGTCAAGCTTCAGATCACAGCCATAGAGCTGTAACAGTCTGAAGATTCCCACAGCTCAGAGGAAATGAAGTAAAAGAGGACTGCTGGCATTTTTTTACCACCACTAGCAGTTTATAATGAGATCAAATGTTATTCTGGAGGGCAGTGTCCTTTTAATATGATGAAATCATTACAGAGCTGGAGAAAGATGCTCACTGAGAAGGGGCAACTTTTTTGTTGATAGAAACAAAACAGAGAAATCAGGAGTTCATTTTTACTCAAAGAGTGATTTGGAAGTCAAGTAGTGGTACTGGTAATAGTAGAGGTAGTGGTAGCAATACTTGTAGTGTGCATTAAATGAATTGCATCACATTTTTAGATTATAATGTCATATATTCTCACAAAAATGGAGAAAGGGCGGGAGAAGCTTCAAACATTTCATTGCTTCATTTATGCTTCCTCTGTTTTTGATACAAAATTGTGACACTCAAATTTCATTCCTCAGAGATTTTGGCCCACTCACTAAGTGAGTGAGACATACTGATCAGATAGCACTGTGCAAATTTGTCGGCTTCACCTCCACAATGCAAATCTTGCACTCCACCACATCTCAAACGTGGACTAATTGAATGGGATCTGGTTAGTTTGGAGGTCATTTGAATACAGTGAACTGACGTCATGCTTTCTTGAAATGATTTGAGATCATCTCAGCTTTGTGATAAAGTGCACCATTTACCAGAAAGTGTGGATACTGTAGTCAGAAAGAGATTGACATGGTTGTACCATGTAAGACTGTGGCATTTAAACATTGCTCAGTTGGTATTAATGGGCCCAGAGTGTGCCAAGAAAATATCCTCCACACAATCCAATCCACCAGCAGCAACATCTCTTGATATTAAGCAGGATGGATTCATGTTTTCATGTTGTTTCATGTTGTTGTTGAAATGCTGATTCCTCAGACAGTCTTTTATTGTTCAGTTTTAGTGAGCCGATGCAAAGGTTCCTGGTATTAGCTGACAGGAGTTACACAGATGGACTGGTGCTGAGGCTGCAGTCACGAAGACGCTGAACCGGTCCATCGTGTTGAAAGAAGGCTGAGCGTAAAAGTGAAGTTCTCAATTTAACGGTATATATTAGGTATCACATATGTATCATATGAGGATACATATGTGATCTTTTTTAAAAATTTACATATGAACACAAAGCCAGTAACACAAAGTTAGTTAGTTTAAAGACACTTTAAAGCGATCAGCACAGTGATTCTACTTTAAGAACATGAACTGAGGTTTCAAGTCTGACTGCTCATCACTGCCTTTGTTACTAGTTGAAGATCAGTGTCTGGCTGCTGGGCTGGGGTCATTCAGTCAGCTTTAACATAACTCTGGGTTTTAAAGGTGGCTTTGCCTTGACATGCTATCTGTGCAGATGCTTGAAAAGAGTTCTGTTATCAGGATAATGCAGCTGTTTCTCTGATGGATGCAGTTTGCACTTTACCATTATGCTCTATTTCTTTTGTCCAATAAATCACAAGTGATGTCCATATCTCCACTCCTCAAAGCTTTATAGGTTTATACAAGTGTGAAGAAAGAAAAAGAAAAAAAAAAGTTTTGACGTTTTTTCTTTCTTTCTATTCACTCAGTGGGCTGATAAATGAAGAACCTTTGTAACAAAGTAACATAGATGACATGTTACTTGAAGTCTTACATTAAATCCCGCATTCCAGGAATGACACTCAAAGTAGGTGGTTCAAGTATGGCCATCTTACCTGTGAAACAATAACAGAGAAAGAAGAAAAAGTCTTATTTTCATTATTAATAACACCTGAGGTTTAAATTACAAAGTAAAAATTATTGAAGGATGCTCTCCATTTCCTTGTTTTACTGTATATGCAAGAAAAAATAACTACATGACTATTTAAAGAATTGAGTATATCTGTGACTTTCTGTATCACAGGTATAACAAAATGTGAAATGCATTTTTACACATCATGTGTAAGACTGTGTGTGAACAGATTAGTGTGCAGAAATAATTCCCCTTGAAGGAACATGATTTACATTCATCTGGACTGAGACGCATCCTCCAGCATATCCTCCAGGTGACATGGGAAATTTTGACTGCATTCCCAATATTATAGAGGACTAATAGGCATTGTACTGTTCATGAGAGAAACTCTTTTGAGAAAGTTCAAGAGTAAGAATGGCAAAGGCTGGTAAACTGTAGGACAACACCAAGTATAAAGTGTCTGCAGTTCTTTAAGGACACATAAAAAATACATCTTGTCAGTCTTCTACTAATTGTTCCTCATTTAATAAGTTACATTCAAAGACACATAAGATGGCAACACAATACCCACTGCCTCATACTTAATCTTCATTGGACTATATACCTATTTAAATGCAAATTCCCTGGGCCCAAGTTAAGTATTTGTCACAGAAATTCTCTTTTTAAATAGGGAAAAAAATTCAAGATCTGAAGTTCTGTTCCTATATCGTTGTGCTCTTGTCTTTTTTTAATCCATACTTGATTGTTCGAATTTCTCATTAAACGTGGAAGTAAATGACATCGAGACAGACCTCTTGGTGGTCACAGGGAAATAACATCTATATGGAGAAAACCAATTTTCCAGAGTGCAGCAGATAACCAAGTCCACAAAAAACATTTGTCCCTTTCTTGTTCACTGAGCCTTAAAGCACCCACTGACCATTTCCATTTAACTTAACGCTTCAATTTACCAGAAAGCTAGATGTTTTAAGGGGGAACTCTCCAAGCACCTACACAAAGAAAAAAAAAAGCACCAATATTCTTGAAAACCTGCTACAGTTCCCTCTTACAGCAACAATACGGTAACTGTACAACACTGCAGTAACAACTACAACTAATACAAAGAGCTCTTAACGTGAAAAAGCCAAAAAAATGTAAGCTGAAAAAAATAAAAATAATAACAGCTCATTTGGTACCCTGGTGACTGGTTGAGGGTGAGGGGAGGAAGCAACGTGTTTCTTTGACTTCTGGCTGCTGCAAACTGAGAGTGAATGTCTCTGTCTGTCTGTGTCAATCTGAAAACCTGTCCATTGTGTCTCACCCTATGACAGCAGGGCTGGACTGGTAATCTGGCATACTGGGCTGACCCACTTTTAGGTCACTGCCGACGGGCCATGCAAGCACTGACAGCAGCCCATTTGTTCATTTTCATTACTGACACTGGATTGACCAATCAGATCTCTTAACATGACCAGACCTTCCGCTACCTTTGCTCTGTGCTAATGCATCTTGTAGAAAGAGTTTAGAGACAGAAAACAATGAAAAGAAGCTAAAAACAGATGCAGCGAAATGTGTCAAATTAACTGAGATGTTAGCTGCCGGGGCTTCTGCACCATGAACAGTAGTACCAGCAACAACCAGTAACAGCTAAACAGCTAGCAACCAGGCCTCACAGTACAACAAGAGGCTGCTGCTTAGCACCAGATGTGGAGAAGTAAGGTAGAGACGGAGGAAGATGAAATTACCATCATCATTATTATTATCACATGCTGCACTGCAACTAAGAACTAACTCAACAAATAACTGCACCAACCTGATTAAAATCTGCCTTAATATCCGTGTTGTTGTTATGTTGTTAGTTGTGTGTATCTATTTGCTAATCTGGATTAACAGAACAGAGACAGGAATGAATAAAAAAAATAACCAGATTGCAAGGTTCAGCAGATCATGCGTTTTGTGAAGATCATTTAAAATAGCTGTTACATATGCACTGACCTGAAGTCAGAGCACAGTCTATGACTGTCCAGTCAGTTCTATATTTGGAGTCTCACTATGACACAGAGCCTGACAGCAAGGGACGCTGACAACTTCAGGAAATAATTACCTTGCTGTTCTGCCTCGGAGGACGGCAGATGTGTGGTCAAGGCAGAATTCACATAAAACTGCAGAAGTGGAAGTCATAAAGTAGGCTGATTCAAAATTAGAAAATGAATACATTTACAGTCACAGAATATTAAGTAACAACAAGTACCAAGTAACTCAGTTTCAGTAAGCCACCTTAAATAAAAGCACAGAGGAAAACTCAAACTTTTCAAACACAAGAGAAACATAATAGAGTTTGGAATGATACAAACTGTGACAGAAGTTATTTAGAAAAGTGTTTTGGATTTGCCTTATGATTTCTTGACTTGTCAGGGGTTTTGCTAGATGATTACAGAGTAAGTGCAACAGTGGGCATCTTCATGTCTGAGTGATTATCATGATATGATTATCATGATATTTCACTCATGATGAACAGACACCACTAGGTGAACATAAAAGAGAGTTAAGCTGTGCTCAGACTTGATGACAAAGACAGGCCTGAAATTATAGAAATGCTAACTCTGCTTTGCTATCACACACACACACACACACACACACACACACACACACACACACACACACACACACACACACACACACACATGTATTCACATTTCAGTGAGGACACTGAGTTAGTGGCATGCCAGTGTTTGGTCCTCACAAAGATGTTTAAACAATACACACACACACTCCAATGCTGGTGAATTTATTTGACCTTTAAGTAACTTGGTAGCACTGAGTTAAGTGCTTTCTTTGTTAGATATATAAACAGCAGGGGAGGACTTGTCAGAACCTTATCAGAACTCATGGTTCACTAAACAATCTAAGTACCTGCCAAAATGAACAGTACTATGAAATACATAAATGGAACTTTTTTCTAGTCCTATAATGTCCTATGACTTTATACTAAAAGCCACATCACCCACTCACACACATGACTTATTTCTCAAAATATCACTAAATAAAGTGAATTCATGTTTTTGCTCTTCAAGCTTCCTTCTTCAAGGTCATTATGCTTAGTAGAAGTATATATGCACATGTATAGTATTGCAGTCAAATAACAATATTCTTAATATTTTAGCTAAGAATGTTGCATTTTGCCTGGGTCAGTGAAACTATGAACATGGACGTTTCTGTGGGTATAGTTAGTGATGGTGTATTGGTTGACTGTATTTTCATAACAGATATTTCTAACTTATCAACAAAACACCGTTGTTGATCATTTTTCCTTTTTTTAAAAAAATACATCCTTTTTTCTTTTTTTTAAATTTGTCCTGTGAAAAATGCCCAACAGGGATGAAGGGCGTAATCATTACGGCTTTTGCCATACTGGTCCACTTGATTGCCATAGTTTGTTCAATTATCATTATTATTATTATCGTTATTATTATTTTATTCATTTATTTATCTCTTTTTTTTACTTTTAAGTTATTACAATCGAAACGGACAGGACCAGGAGATGGAAAAGACAAAGTAAAGAGAAGTTGGGAAGAGACTCAACAGAAGGAGATGGAAAGCACTGTTTGATCACCTGCTGGAAAAAAAGAAAACAACGCAGTAGAGAAACCACAGCAACAACCAACATAAGCATTAAGTAACAGTAAATAAAAAATGTTGATGTTACTGAGCAGCACACAACACCAACAACGCACGACATATTTAGAGGCAGCAGCCAACCAAGATAGTGTGTGTGTCTGTGAGTACCTGTTTGTACGCAGGTGTGTACACAGGTGTGTACAAACAGGTACACAATGAGCTGTGAGCCTGCAGGCTCCGCTGCCAGCTGGCTATGCCAGAGCAGACCAAGCCCCGGGCACAGAGACCCAAGATCCGAGGACCCTACACACCCCGGAAGGGGCCCGACTGAGCCACGGGGGCCAGACCCCACCAAGCAGCCGCCTGGAGTGAGCCAGTACATACCCAAGCACCCAGCCCCGGACACTGAGAACCACCAACGCACTGACAGGTGAGGGCATCAGCCACCGGTGGGGAGTGTGGTTTAATTCGGTGGTTAAAGCTACACAAGCTACTCTTTAAATGAAAATCATTCTTCGCATGCAGTTTTCCATCCAAACCCAGTTAGTGCTCCACTAACGTTGCCAACCCCAGTGCAAATTTTCTCAAATCAACTTTACGGTGTGTACTCATCAGTCAAACATGAGAGATGGAAGAAAATGATATTCACAAAGATACCATCCTCTACATGAAGCTCTCGTCATCCATCTGACATTCAGCAAGAACAATAACTCAATAAAAGAAAGACATAATAAACTTTCATGTCAGTATGGACAACCCAAACAGGTCCTCGATCATCATATAAGAGGTAAAGCTGTAAGATTTTCTTTGCTGTTCCCTCAAGTTGCATTGCATTCAGGAGTATAAAGAAATTTCAGATTTTGTAAGCACATTCATGAACATCAGTACTGTTCTTTTCAGCCCCCACAATTACCAAGTTACTCGATTTGGTTCACCTGTTAGAAAAAAAAATGAAATGGCTAAAGAGACGCTTCAATTCCTCAAGTTAACGAGCTGGTTGCTTCTGAGTCTACCAGACTGACTGTTCACATGCACTGAAGGCTACTGTACAGTCTCTCTCTACTTATTTCCAGCTGATCTTCTCTTCAGTGCTCCTCTCTATTACCAGGACAGATTTTAGGTTTTTGCTACAACAGTGGAAATCACTAGAGTCTTACTGATGATGACATTCAATTAGAAGTAGACAGAAGAGAAGGAATCAACAGTTCAACAGAACTGATGTTTCCAACTCTATTACTTTCAGCCTGTTTGTTGATGGCTCAAACACATAATAAAAATAGATCACTGTCTTCCCTATTTACCTTTTCCAGTTCAAGACAGAAATGAAAACATCTCATTAGTTATTTGAGACTGTGGGATTCATTAAAGGCAGACAAACTTGTAACAACAAGTTTTCCTCTTGCTATCTCACTGCATCTGTCTTTCACTGTTAACTATGGACCAGGCAAATCACTCATTAAAATTACAAAATTTAATTTGTCCTAATTACCTGCGTGAATGATTTGAAAAAGCTCTTCCATGTTGCCTGATGAAAAGTAAAATAGCATGTTACAAGTGCGATACAGCTTAAACAGATGTAATGCAGCATACAGATCATGCAGCGAGATTGCAGATTTTAGACAAACAAACAAACAAATAAATTCTACTGTTGTAGAATTCAGAGAATTTACGGGTGAAATAAAGCAAACAACTGCTGAAAATGCCAATCCTACCACTGTCGAATTTATGGGTGAAATAAAGCAGACAACTGCTGCAAATTTTAAGGGGGCCTGTAAAAAATACAAGATACCAGAGAGAAATGGGAACAGGTGCAGAGTAAATAAGTGGAACGTTAACAGGTAGTTAAAAGCTTTTTCTGTGCTCTGAGACAAAATATGGGAATGAACCCTGATTCCATTTTTCATGTGCTCTCTGTGTAGCAAAGCTACAATTGTGTTCAATCAGACAAAAATTAAACAACCCCAATTCCAAAAAACCTGTGGCACTGTGTAAAATTAAAATAAATAAATAAAATGCAATCACCCAAACCCAGTTTTTCATTACCAGTTGAACATAGAAAACACACCAAATGTTTAACCAGCACATCTCAAAAAGTTATTTCCAACTGTGTAGCAACTCCTTTTCTTTAACAATAGTTCATAAACTTCTGGAAACTGAGAAGATCAGCTGCTGGGCTTTTGGGAGAGGGATGTTGTCCCATTTTTCTCCGATATAGAATTCTAGCTGCTCAGCCTCTGCTCTTCTTTGTCATGTTTTTTTATGCTAATATGTATCAAAATCTCTTCTGCTTATCTTTATGAGAGCTGCGGGGGTGCTGGAGCCAATCCCAGCTACCATGGGCAGAGAGGGGGGTGCACCCTGGACAGGTCACCAATCGGACGCAGGGCCAGACATGAAACATTACATGATTATTTGCAAGTGTTCCTGGCAAAATGTAAATGAAATGATGTGAATGAAATACTGAAAACAAATGTGCTATACGCTGCTGGGGAAACACACTTAATTTACACAAACAGGTGAGAAACTGTGAGAAGGAGAACTCAGAGTGAAGACCCCCACATGGTGACAGGGCCAATAGCAGAGTGCTTGCAGAGACAGAGAATATCCAGGTATCTTAGGCTTTATAGAAAGTAAAGTTCATGTCATAATTCAAACTCTTAGTATATTTGTTAGAATAGTTGCTGACCCAAACTGCTTTACAGGCAAGCTCATTTACACTGTAAGACCCAAATAACCTAGTTGAATATGAACAACTGTGAAAGGTGTGTTTTGTTGTGAGTGGAAAGCAAAAATCACGCTCATTTAGTGGTCATTTTAGCATATTGATTAAGCATATTCAGATTCAGCACTACAATTTACACTCAGATTTAGCATGCTGATGATGCATTCACCTCATGAATCAATACTCTCCCTTACATAAGCTGCCTTTATAAGTCAAAGGTACCACCATCAGCACTTGGTAATAGTTCCCTGTTTTTATTTGATTTCAATCAATACCAGTTTTCCACAAATTCTGGAGGATTTCCCTGCAACATTTTGAGTACAGCACAGATATTGGCGCTTCGGAAAAGTAACTGCATGAGGTTATAAAATATCTTTTGTTCAGTAAGTTGGTCTTTTCCTGAATACCTTATTTACTATGCTTATGGGACACCGCAGCCCTAGTTTATACTGTAGCTGTCCTGTCAGGACCATGTGTCTCTAATAAAACAGCCTGGAAAAATATTAATAGTCATAAAAAAATAAACAAATAAATATTTGCTGAATTAAAAGGCTTGTGCAGTGTGACATGGTTAACTGTTTATAGCTACAGGGGAATTAAAACAATAGTAACAATGAAGGTGATGGTGCAGTTTGTAGAACCACCAATCATTTTCTGTATGACCCTTTCACCTACAAGAGACTTCAGTTCATTAAGATTTACAAGACTGAAGTTTGGGTTGGGTTGAAACTCCATGGTCCAGCATGCCATTTCTCCTTCCCTATAATTGCTGTTCCTGACTTAAAAATCAGGATTACCTGTGCTTCCTTCCAATTATTACAAAAATTTGTACTATTGATGGAAAGGTTAAGTTAGGAATGGTCAATGAGATGAATAAGAGATTCCTCCAAAATAACTGAGCAGTGCAAGTGGCAGCTCAGTTGAGCGAGTATTCTGTGGGAATAAAGAAAAACTTTATATCACATATTGATATATATGAAAAACAATGTAAATAAAAGACAAACTGTGGTATACAAATTCTGAATAATTTGCTCAGGCAAGTGAGGATAGTTATAATCAAATGAACGTAAGCGTAATGCAGGGCAGAGACTTAAAATTCCTTGACCGAAAGTAAAAGGAAATTTTGATTTCTATTAGGCCATTAAATATTCATTTTTTCCATTATGAACAATTATCAGATTACCATCTGCCTGGATTAGAATGGTGATCACCCCAGCAGATGTGCTGTGATGATCTAACTTAATTGGAAAGGTGGAGTTGTGCACCAACACAGGTAGCTGGAGACACAGCCATGTATTAGTGCAGACATTGGACAGGCTTGATGGTCGAGGAACTAAAAACACTGATTGTCCCATTTCATTCCATTCATATGACTAATATTCATTCTGAGGGAAAACCCAGAAGGACCCAAATTTTTATGCTAGCCCTTGGGGGAGTACCTAGGTTGGCTAACCGTTTGACCCTGACATTCATTGTTAGTGCACAATGTCAAAGTTGACATTTTGCTTGTGATATTGAAAACAAATTGAGTAATATATCATATGAAAGTGCATGGAGATTTTTATTTTTCACTATGGTGCCATACAACATCACAATAACATAAAAAAGTTCACACTCTGCATGAAAATATCTTAAAATCCCAAATTTTTACAACGTATAGAAGCTAAAGATGATAAAACACATAATTTTAGTAGTTTTAGAGTGGAAACGAAAGACTAAATGTATAAAGGCTCATTTAAACCATTGAGCTCTGTTCTTAAAAGCTGACATAGATAAAACATCACCTGTGTAGTTGGATTTAAGAATTAAGTGCTTAAAGTTTTAAAAACATGTTTAGCGCCATCTTCTGTCAGTATGGAACATTACAGTCAGAAGACTTATAATAGTTCATGTTATGTAACTAGTTACAGAACCAAAAACTCAGTGGAAAATAAGGAGACTAAAACTCAAAATCAGTTTAAGGGGATCACTTTTGTACTACCCTTGTAACATTACATTTTCAGAGGGATGATGAACATGCAGATTTAAAATAAAATGTTAATAATTTTTATTTAATAAAAATTGCCAGAATTTTTTTCCCCCTGATACCCAGAACTATGCTCAGGTGAATCCTATTTCTACTGATCATGTGTCAGATGTTTCTATAACCTGATTGGATTCCTGAGTTGGACATGAGTTGGAATTTGAAGATTGGGACATATAAGGTCCCATAATTGATGATGCATCAGCTATAACAAGCTATAAAGTCCAAGGAACTGTCTGTAGACATCTGAGACAGGATTATTTTTATGTCTTTTGGGTCCTACATTTCCTGTGTCTCTTGTTGTATGTGTGGAATTGAATTCGTCTTCAAAATTCTTGTTTCATTTTGGATATCACTTTTTACTGCATATTTGTTTCTTTGTCTCCCTTTGTTGATAGGGAGAATTCAAGTACTTGAAATTAGGGTATTTTTTTCTGACATCAAGGTAGTTAAACTATGTAAAGTGAAATGATTAGTCCAGTCTGGAGTAAGGCAAATGATCATTTTTACTACCAGGATACAACTATTTGAAGTATTATAACTTATTTCCATTCCTCTTACCTTCAATCAATCAATAATTGAAGCAGATATGTGGACAAAGCAGATAAGAACTGAATATAGGTATGTATGCTGTTTTATACATATTGTTAGAGTTAATTTTTGCTGTTTCACTGAAAGAAAATGCACGGACCTCTTTGCACTGAACTTAGCATTTCTCTGGAAATTAAAAATGTTTGTTTGTCATTTACTTCATTTGGGTATGTGGGACCACTTTCCCGCATACCCAAATATTCCCATCAACCAAGTAGATGGATCCAAATGGATACATATGTTTCACATTGATTTTACACCAGATGGCCCTCCTACCACTTTTCCACGTACCCAAATATTGCATACAAAAAATAGCTATTAAAAGTAGTGATAAAAAATACTGGATGCTCACTGCTTTCAGTCGTTTTCAGTGAACAGCATGTTAAAAACAACCAAAATAAATTGACACGCACACACAGCAGATGGATCCACATGTTTGATTTGACATGGATTTTGCACCAGATGGCCTTCCTATTTCAACCCTCCACTTTTCTGCGCTTGGAACGAGTCACTAGTTTGTGACCCTCTGTTTTCAGGGAACTAGGGATCATCTGGAATCTGCAGAAAAGGGCAGGCGTGTTAAAAAATATCTACAAATGAACTATAAGGGAAAGAGAGAGCCAAGATGAGAAAAAATATGCTGGTTGTATAAGCCAGTCACTTGGCTAGCAGTGCATATTGTGAAAACTGGTTGGATGGTTTATGCAAAGGATTATGTTGAAGTCTATCTACCTCACAGTCTAACATGAAATTGTCAGCAGTCCAAAAAAACATACAAAAGAATATAAAACAGTCAGGTTACAGCAGTATTATAGAGGCACACTCGAAATGAAAAGTCTAATAAGAATAACTAATTGCGCATGGTGTCAATAGCTGTTCAAGTGTGCATCTCAAAGTGCTTATAATCCCAGGGTTAGAGCTCCCATTTCAACTACTGACACGGAACAGGCCTGTTGGTTCATTCATGATTGGGTTCATGCCAGATATGTCCATGGGGTTTAACATTTAAACACAGGAATGGGAGAAATTAGTATGCTGCACATCCACAGGAGGATCTGCGGTCAGGGGCATCACAAAGCGCAACGCATAATAAACCAGAATATCAAAAAAGGAGCCATGAACAAGCTAGACAAGCTGTTGAATGACAGCAGGTGCAAAACAGACAGCATGTGCTTGCTGATTGTGATATTTTGCAAAAAACTCGCTGACCACACTGCAAAACACGTTTGATGTCTGGATGATACTGAATATAGATAAATGGAAAGCAGCAGATGAGATATCTCTTTCTTGAGCAGACTGGTGAGACTGCAAAGTCAGAGACAAAGGACATTCTCTACTGCCCTTTTGAGGAGGACGTTTTTGAGGAGAATTTATGTGCTTCTTCTGCAACCCCCACACTATTTCTCAAATTATACGGTCAACACACACACAGACACTACTTGGGACAATGTCAAAACAGACATCGAGATTGCAGCATTTTTCCATCCGACTGTAATATGAGTAAATCAAATGTCACCCAAAAAAAAAAAAAAGAGATTCAAATGAATTTTTAATAAAATCAACATCAGTGTCAGTTTTTAAATGTAAATCTATAGAAAAATTCCATTTTAAAAACTATTGGGATTATTAAAAGAAAGTATTTATAGATGTAAACACATAAAATTACCATTCTTGTCTAATTCTGAAATGCCTGACACTTTTCATCTATTTACCTTTATCAGTATGGATGTTTTGAAATATGAATTCGGAATTATTTATGAATAAAATCAAAGACGTTGGTGCTCACAAGACTCTTACAACATGAGACAGCTCTCATACTTGCCTTTCCCCCCCCAAATGATTGCTCCCTTTATGCTCTGTGTTATATGTATACCTCTTCAGTATAAATAGTATAAAAGTATACTTTAATGTAATATTCATAAATGTAAAGTCTCCTATGCCGAGTATCATGCCTAACCTTATTCTGCTCAATCCAAACTAAATGTTCTGGTTTTCTTTGGTAAATTACAACAGCGACAACACCTTCTTTGTGTCTTGGTTTTAGGTCTGCGACCCAGTGTTTGGTGTTTTTGGTTTAAGTTTTATTCTGGGGATTGTGGTTTTCTGTCTTGCATTTCCTGTTTTACTTTGGAGAGTCCGGTGTTCAGTGCTTTGGGTTTTGTTTCCCTGTTGTCTTCTCCTATTAGATTTCCCTTCCTGTCTACCATTTCCTCATTAACTGGTGTGTATTTATAGTGCGTGTTATCCCTTGCTCTTTGTTGGTCCGTCTGCTTGTCATCCCTGGTGTAACCTATGCTCTCCGTCCCCTCGTGTTTCCAGGTGTTTCTAGTTTCTTGCTTCTGGTTAGTGTTATGTTATGATTAGTTTTCCCAGTTTAGGTTTTGGCTCGGTTTCCCTGTTCCTCCTGTTGATTGTTTTGTTCAGCTGTCAATAAAGGCTCACTTTCTGTTTAACACTCACCTTCATCTCCGTTGTCTCCATTTTGGGTCCACATCTCTAACCTCAACCGTGACACTTTGCTTTATGCAACAAGCCTAAACAAACTGACAGCGATACACAGACAGCTCAGGTGAAAATGCCCAGTAACAATGTTTTGCTCTCTTATTAATTTCTCATCCTTATCAAACTCAGACTTTAATAACACACTTTAATTTGCCTTCACATTGAGATGTCCCTCTGATATGCTTGACAGTGCCCAGTTATGGCCTTGCAGATACTTATAACTAAAGTAAACCTCTTTTTTGATGTTTTACAGTGCTGGCTTTAATGTGGTTTTCTTCCCACCCATATAGCTTTCTCTGTTTTCAGTAGTCACCTCACTTAAATGGAGATCATGGCTGTTGCAAGTTCTTACTCAAGATTAGCTGCACACATTACATTCTGCACGTATACTAACCCTGTGTTTAATCACACACTAAGTGGCCGCTTTGAAAAGCACACCACAGCTGGCAACCCTATGAGCTGCAGGGAGCACAGCAGAGGGAGGACTCATAATACTGAAGAATGTCCCCCTGACCAAAACAAAGCTACACGCCCAAGGCGAAGCAGAGCCTGGATTTCAATATATTGTTCAGAAGGTTATGGCTATGCTGCTGCCTCTCAAGCCACAACTGTACTAACCTTGTCTTTGTGTAATTGTAAAAAGAGACACACAAACTTGAATCAGTTAGACATTGACATTGTCAAAAGCCTTTTTCAAGTTTCACAGTAAGGAAGACACAAAGTCTTTTTTCCTTTTCTTCTGAGAGAATGATGAAAAAATTGCCCAACATGGTGTTCACAAATTCTGTCATTTTGTTCAGGGTCCCAGCTTTAGTAAAGTGTGATAACAGACCAAGACCTCTGTACAGGTAAAATGAAACTGAAAAAATAGAAATGCTGGGCACAAACAGAACTACCAAGTAACACTACTGATCATTAACACTTTGCTTCAAATATAGGTAAATCCCCAAAGCAGTGGATTTAAATGGTGGAGATGCAAAAACATACTCTGATGAAATCAATTCATGTGTGGGTCAACATCATTCATAAACCCTATTTTGTATGATCACACCCATCCATTTGATAATACAATTTTAACATTGTGAAGATACAAGGAAGCTACTTTCTTGATGACAGCTGTAGGCCATAGATGCTCGAGTATGAATTGAATTTCATGTCAACAGGGGACAGGCCATTTAGCAGTGATAAATAATAAGCACCGATCCATTCAAAAGCAGAAAGCTATTAAGGGCTTAATTTAATGTGCCTTTTTCTTAATATGAGCCATGTATGACAGCAGGTGAAGAGAGATGCAGGTTTCTTTATGCCACAAGCTATTTTTAGTGTACGTTTTCTGCCAAAAGGAAACTTTATAATGGGAAAACTAGGATGCATTACGTAACCCATAAAATCAGTAATGTTTGAGAAGCATCAAACCAAGGCCACACTCTTAGAATGGCTAGCATACTTCTAACCACAGATTAAAACATCCTGAAGAAACATTACAATCTGGACTGCTATATCTACTGTCACATCAGGCTGTATGAACACTAATCCATTATACCGTTCTCTCTATTGCAGCTGAGAAGTGATAGCAAAGAGTAAGCTGTTACACCTGGTGAACCTGATGAGACCTAATCTCATAGTGCACAAGATATGAAAGTCTGTAAGAATGGTCAGATTAACAGGGACAATATTTCCTGTTAGGGAAAACAGTCATACTTTACATATATGGTATAGGAGGCCGGGGACTAGTGAGTGTCAGCACCATAGTTCAGGATGAGACAACGAACATCCCCGAATATATCAGGAAGATGGCCCCAACCGTGCTCAGTGAATACCTCAGGCAGCAGAAACCTAAGAAAGAGGAGGAAGAGGAGGAGCCATCATGGAAAGATAGACCCCTGCATGGTATATATCGCCGGCAGATAGAGGAAGTGGCTGACATCCAGAATCCTGTCAGTGGCTGGACAAACTGGACAACACAGAGGCACTAATCATGGCAGCACAGGAACAAGATCTCAGCATAAGATCCATAGAGGCTGGGGTCTATCACACCAGGCAAGACCCCAGCTGCAGGCTGTGTAAAGATGCCCCAGAGACAATCCAGCACATAACAGCAGGGTGCAAGATGCTAGCAGGCAGGGCATACATGGAACGCCATAAGCAAGTGGCCGGCATAGTGTACAGTAACATCTGTGCTGAGTATGGCCTGGTATGGCCTGGAAGACCGGAGGTCAAAATGGGAGATGCTCCTTAGAGTGGACGAGAATGACCGATCTAAGGTCCTGTTACAGATGGACAAAATGGTGATGGCCAACCAACCGGACATAGTAGTGGTAGACAAGCAGAGGAAGATGGCTGTAAAGATAGATGTGGCAATATTGAATGACAGTAACATCAGGAAGAAGGAACACACAAAGCTTGAGGAGTACCAAGGGTCAGAGATGTGGGGGGTGAAGGTAACTGTTGTACCAGTGGTAATCAGAGCGCAGTGACTCCCAAGCTAGACGAGTGGCTCCAGCAGATCCCAGGAACAACATCCAAGATCTCTGTCCAGAAGAGTGCAGTCCTAGGAACAGCTAAGATACTGCACAGGACCCTCAAGCTCCCAGGCCTCTGGTAGAGGACCCAATGAATAATGATGCTTATGCATAATGACATCATTGCTGTAGTCCAATCATCTTTCTGCCCACCTTCGTCAAACCAATCAGCCTCTACTCTGCGTACTTTAAATTGCACTGCTAATCTTTAATTCTCACTTGCAGGCTCCTTTGTGCGCTCACCTCCTCCCCATCTCCACCTCACACAACTCACTTCATCCAATCCTCCCTCTTATCTTCACAACCACCAACCTCTAGACTCTACCCTGATTCCTTCTGTATCACAGCTGGGGTCTAATTCTGCTGTGAAGGCCAATGGAGTTTAATTGCCAAATAGCATGATTGCATTTTGTATACTAATAAATCGCATTCAGTTGCTTTTAATAATCTCTCCTTATTGAACTTTATTATATGTAAAGAATCAAGAGAACAAATGAAAATAAAGGCTTTACATGTCCAAAGATGCGATTGCCAAAACAGCGCTGATCGCCACAGCACTCGACTGGTACAGTTATACTGCTGAGGACTCAACACTGTATCTGCTACAACAGGCTGTAAATGACTTCCAGTATGTTTACTCAAGTCTCAGTTGAAACTAAAAAAAAAAACCCTCCAATATATTCTGTGGAGCATCTGTTCATATTATCTGTGATGCCAGTTGATTTAGTGTTTTAAAGAGTTGTTCCTTTGGAAGAATGGACTCAAAAAATCCATTCTGACCCTGTGAAGTGCAGTGATAAATCTCTGTTAAAAGCAGTTAGTCAGGCCTTTTCCCCTTTGTCTTTGGATGTATTTCTCTTTTTTCCTTTTTTTGTTCTATAAGACCAAAGAGCACCGCCATTCATTTAAGTAACAAGAAATATATCTGTACATATAAATAATGCTGATGCGTACATGTGTGGCAGTGAGCACTTTTTTTTTTAAATTTAAGAAATAAGCATGAAATGTACTCATTCAACTTGTCTTTATGAAAGCTATGATCATTTTTATTATCTGTTCCCTTTGCTGAATATGGAATACATTTGATAGCATGAAATATGAGTTTCTGAGATAAAATAATAAAGAATTGGAAATGGTGATAGCTGGAGAGCTGTCTTCTAATTTTTCTGCCACACTTCATTTGTCCTTTAATTAAAACTTTATCCAGAGGCTAAAAGGACCTCTGTAACCAAATGGAGCATTTAGTGTGGCTCATTTCAAGTCACTTCTAAAAAGACAAAGGTAAATGATATTAAAGGATTAAAACTCAGGTCAAATCCATTAATCTGACACATACGTCATACGTATTTTACTTAAAAGTGGTTTGAACGGTGTAATAAGCTACTGCGATTTACTGTTAGTGCATAACACTGATACTATAAAGTGATCAGTGCAGATGAACATGAAAAAAACCTGATGCATATTAGGAGGTTTAAAGGTCAGAGTCCTGGTGTCCTTTTCTCTGCCCTCTACAGTTAAAAATAATGACTTTTGAGGGGAAATATGTAAAAAATAATCCTTAAACATCCATTCATCCACTTCAGGGTCATAAGGGGGCTGGAGCCCATCCCAGCTGTCATAGGGCAAGAGGCAGGGTACACCCTGCACAGGTCAACAGTCTATCATGGGACAACCATTCACACTCAAACCTATGGGTAATTTAGAAACACCAATTAACCTAACCCCAGTAAGTGCATCTCTTTGTGGGAGGAAGCCAGAGTACCCACGCAAACACAGAAAAGCCCAGGCCAGATAGTGGAGTTGAAATCAACACCTTCTTGCTGTGAGGGAGTAGCACTAACCACCACACACTTCAACCAGTCTCATCTTAACTGTTTGATATAAAGTGCACTTTGGTAGCATATAGTGTCAGAATTATCCCCCCAAAAGTGCACCTAATCACCTAATTATATAATCATCAGATAAGAGGACTTTACTATATCCAGTTAACGTACTTTATCTACCTCACATTCATGGCCAACTTAGAATCATTAATTACACTAAGATGTATGTCTATGGAGCACCCAGAGGAGAACCGTGCAAATAAAGGCATAATAACTCCACACAGAGACTCCAACTGAGGAACTTTCTTATTAATCACTCCCTGTGTCACTGAGGGAAGCAAATCAGTTGATCCTGAGTATTCACCATATTATTTGTACTGCTAAGGTACTGATAGGTATTCTAACATTTGTCAGCCCATTTTAGAGTTCATGAGGTCATCATTTTCTTTGCATGACAATGAAATATAAAGGTAACTGCAGATAAAGACCAGCAGGGGTAATTTTGTGTCACTTAATGAACTAGTTGCTTCAGCACTCACACTGGGCAGACCTACAGGAAAAAAACGACACTTTAACCAGACAAAATCTTACTATTTTGATCAAATCAAAAATAAATCAATTTATTTTGATTTGATCTTAGGAAACATCACACGAGTTTTAGTGTCTTCCTGTGAGCATGTGCTGAAAATGCATTACGCATCTGTTGCCACAAGAGACTAAAACCTTTCTCCAGAGTATTTTAGCACAGTGGGCTGATTAAGAGCTAATTAATGTCAAATTAAAGTGTGGGTGTTCAGTGATCTCATTAAAAACTGTGGGCAAAATAAACTAAACGTGAGGATTTTGTGGTGAAAATGAGAAACTACAATTACAGGTAACATTTTCAAAAACGAGAATTCATAAACCAACATGTTCTCTGATAACATAAGCTAGACCTGACCACTGTGACATGATACTCGAATGTCATTAATACATAAATATGTTTCACATTTTCACCCAGCAGGCTCTTGCATT
Source organism: Oreochromis niloticus (assembly GCF_001858045.2). Lineage (NCBI taxonomy): Eukaryota > Metazoa > Chordata > Actinopteri > Cichliformes > Cichlidae > Oreochromis > Oreochromis niloticus. The sequence goes on from NC_031979.2 coordinate 10,003,973, forward strand.
CTTTCTTTCTTTGTGTAAGATGAATTGCTCCTGTGTGTGTCTGCTCATGGATCAATAGCTGGCTTCATTCACTCCTTCGTTATCCACAGTCCACGGAGGGACAACTAATCCCTACCATAAGGAGAGAGTTGTTTTGAAGCTGAACACATTAAAGAGCATCCCCGCTGCCAAACTGTGATTGTTTTGCAATTAATTGAGAGGGAAGGAGAGGTGAGAAGAAGTGGGTAGATTATATATCATATTTTCGTAGTACAGAAATCCTAACTGTCACAATCCTGACCAGCACTCTGTCTATTTAGTTTGTCAGCTTCTCTGTATCTGTGCTCTCGTTCTTGACTGATAGACAGCTGAATCTAGATTTCATTACTTCCAGGCTCACTAGTTCCATCTCACTTATATCCATTACGTTGCATTTTGATTACCACTTATAATTTAACATTAGTTAATGGTGGTAAATGTGCTTTGGCAATTGCTAGCTGGTTCAAATGTAACAAATGCGCTATAACTTCAAGAAGCTTGACCGGTTTAACATTTGTATGATAGGAAACTAGATTTTTTGCCTTTAAATACATTCACAGGCATTAGATCTATTGAATTTAGACTGCTGGTGACTAAGTTCTGACAGAACAGAAGAGAAACATGTTCAAATTAACCCTGCCATGTCCCAATACATTGAGTTGAGCGTGGGACGTGTCTTTAAGTCGCAGGAGGCAGGTAACATTACTCCAGTTTGCTTTGCTCTGTTCACCCATGCTTACAGTAAATCCAGGATTGGACATTTACATCAAACACTTCTGGGTAAGGTCTAAAGAGTGCAGGGGTACAATGCGTGGGAGAAAACAGCTACAGTCACTTGTCTAAGATTTAATTTAATCTGAAGCTGACTTGGGAAATTAATGTCATTATCATGTTAAAAAACCACTCTCCCACTGAGTGAGCGCTTAAAACTCACTTTTCAAAAAGACCAGAGCTGGCCAAATTAATACTGCACAGATGCCTGGCATGCTGCTTGATATATAATAAGCAAGCACAGTTCAGTAATTAGAATACACCGCTAATGATACAGGACTAAGCCAACACTTGCCACACTAGTACTTTCTAGTGACACAACAGACAACAACAGACAAGCAACTCCATTAAAATCTAAGCTGACGAAGAGGGACGCTTTTTTCTGTTGTAAGAAAAAAACTGGCAGGTATACATGCTGGGTTGGCTTAAATTGCTGGTGTTAGCTACTCACATGGAACAGGTTACACGTGTAAGTGAAAACCTTTGAATTAATTTCATAGAATATACAAGTGACTCAAAGGTCAAAGCTGAGATTTGATATTTCATGCACCTGTCTCAGCTAGATGTTTTTTTAATGCATTGTTATGGTGAATCCTGTTATTGAACCGCCACTGATGATGGCTTGCTTTCTCTACTCATGCGCACACTTACCTCAAGGTGAACATGGCCTCAGTTCATTGAAGTAACTCTAATCAGCTGTTCTGGAAGTGGAAACTCTGAGTTGCCAGTCTCAGAGTTAATCAACTCAGAGCCTATGATTAGACTCAGCGTTTGTTGAACCTGTTTCCTGGAATACGGCCTTGGACTGGCAGCATCACAGAGAGATGAAACAAACCGCTAATGAGAAATCTGGATGAGGCTGACTGCATTTAAAAGTGTCCTACATGTATTCATCGCTGACTATTTCCATGAAAGAACTTGTATACAGTTTAACGTAAGTTACAAATGTCGATCTATTTCTGCTTTAACCTTGTTTTATTCATTTATTTAAATAGGAAAACAGACATCCAAAAAAAAAAAAGTGAAAAAAAAGTTTTATGTGTCCGCTCATTTATCATCTTCCATGTCCATGGCGCTCACAACAGTGAAGTTTCCAATTCCCTTTTAAGTTGGAAATTATAGCTGAGGCGGTTCTACCCACATACTGCATAAACAAACTAAATGGCAGAGGAAAACAAAACATTCATCATTATATGGTTGGCTTTTGTACATTTATTTGTTACATGGTTCACAGACTTCGGCTCTAACTTTGAAAGATTTTTCGGTAATGGCTCACCGCCAGACAAAATGTTTTAACTAATAAAAGTGTAAGTCTTGAAATGTAAAACGTACAAACAAAGCAAAATGACAGAATGACATTGGGTTTCTTTGTCAAGACAACCAGCATGCAGACATGCCAGCTTGTTTACTGAATCTTTTTGATGTATAGAAAATATATCAGAATGAGGATTCACAGACAGAAATAAAAAAAAGTTTTAAAACTAAAAGCAGTCATTGTCATTTTATTGCAAATAATGGCGATACTAAGTACTAGCACAAGACAGTAATGTGTTGTTTTTTTTAATTCCAAATGCACTATGTCATTACACTGTTATTAGCTTAATATCTGAATGAGCATTTATGCTGAGGGGGAAATGAGGGAATACTGGGGACATCAACTTTTAGAGTGCAGCTAATAGCTGACAATAATAGAGGGTAGGTTTTTAAATAATTTCTACAATTAGCACTTACCCACATTAGGAACAGCATGCCTAATTTGATTACTGACTGTGTGTGAAAGTCAAGCCATACAGAACTCTGCTAGGAGAGAGATAACACCAGCCAAATTAAGACTTCATATTTAAAGCTTGAGTGGCTTACACTTCCTCTTTAGTTGTCTGCTTTAACCTTTGGTCCTTGTAAGATCAGACAAGACAGAATGCAAAAACTGAATAGAGTCAGAATTAAAATTTGGTTCTTGGCACACAGCATCTGTGCTCTCAGTACTTTCACCCACTCATTTATAGAACATGATGAGCCTATAGAGCAGGGGTGTCGAACTCCAGGCCTCGAGGGCCGGTGTCCTGCAGGTTTTAGATAACGCCCTGGGTCAACACACCTGAATCAAATGATTAGTTCATTACCAGGCTTCTGGATAACTGCAAGACACGTTGAGGAGGTAATTTAGCCATTTGAATCAGCTGTGTTGGATAAAGGACACATGTAAAACCTGCAGGACACCGGCCCTCGAGGCCTGGAGTTTGACAACTGTGCTATAGAGAGTTCCTCTACATGCTAAAGCTGTTTGCTGGGAAAGGTTTAAAATAGAAATAAGGGATGAATATTCTAATCTGTGATGTTCTTCCGTGACTTGTTGTTGTTATTATATGACAAACACATAAATATGTCAATGAGCAGTGGTGTCGTAAGAGACAGGGCTATCAGCACCAGCAGTTAGCATTGACAGTCAATGGCTAAGGTGAGTATAGTGAGCATTAATGAATTCATATGACTGTGACTCTCTGTTAAGCACCTCATTTATTACCTAAATAATAATGAAATATTATTATTAATTGTCAATTATCAATTTAAATATTCAATGTATTCCACTGAAGAAAGGAAATTATCCTTCATTACTTCCAAAGCTGATGTTTTTGCCTCGATAACATAGTTCCTCCCTCGTCTTCATCACAGAAGCAGCAGAAACGACAGCGAGATTAGACGCTCTCCATCCTTTCAGAATCTACTTTTGAGCTAATTATCATAGTCTTTGTTTTCATTATGATTGCATATGGTAGCATCTCGTTATCTCTTCTGTTATAATAAACACATTTTCCCTAACCCAGTGAATAAATAGATCAAATGTTTGTAGATCTGTTTTCAGCATAGGTGAACAGTTGATTTTACAATTAGAGAACAAGCATTCATTTTGCCTCCATCAGCCTCACCATCCTCATCTTTGTTCTGCATCTATGAGGCTGACAGTAATGAAACCAAGGCCAAACTATTTGAGATAGTAACACAGCTGTTGGAGCCATGATGAAGGCCACAGATTGGTTTGTTCATTTGTACACTGTAAACTAAATTCATGAATATTTAGAACACTGCTTAAAAACTCGAGCAGCTCATTGTACCCTCTCTCTTTCCACTCTCATCTCCAGAGTGCTTTTCCAGTGCTTTGCTCTACCCTCTTCTCTCCAAGCTCCCTCCCGTGTGGTCTGCAGACACCATCAACAGCCTTCTTGTGTAGCTACATGAGAGCCTGCATGAGATTCCTGGTTAGCTGGTACCCACCACCAACCAAATTTAAAGTGTTCCAGTGAGTAACAGCAGCTAAACATCATTAAAGAAAAACAACAACAACAACAACAAAAAAAACCCAGTTCTAACTCTAAGAACACGGACAACAACTGAAGTCATGCTTTTCATTTGGGAGTGCTGAACTGGACTCTGAGGCTTGGATCCAACAAACAGAATCATATTCTACGAACAAAGTCATGACTGACAACCAGCTGGGTACAGCAGTGTAGAAGAGCAGAAAAGCGAGTAATTGGGTTTCACACCTCTTGGTTTCTATTAGTTATGCTGTACACACACTGGCTCTGACATAACTAAAAAGTTAATAATTATAATTATTCCAATATGATCACCCATTTTTTTTTTACTCAAACATCACTGTACATGAGAAAATTCAAACCTCCTGCCATTCACACTCTCAACAACCACATGCACCAATACAGTGTAATTAATAAACAAATATTATACTGACTCTTCAACAACAATCCTCACATAACCATCTTAAAGCTGAGATTTTAAGAATTATTATTTTTGTTGTTGTTGTCAAAAAAGTTTGGGGCCCGGATAGGCTAAAAACATCACTTCCCCAGTGATGTTTTTTACACTCTGTTGCATTAAAAACCTTCGAGTACAACAATTATTCTGCACAACCTCTTTGTGGATACAAAATCACTGCAATTAATTAATTACAGAACAGGTAAGTAGAGCAGTTGTGGTCAGAAAATAGCCAGACGTGTTTCCCCACAGCTCAGTTGATGGGAGGCTTGGAGAAAATAACCACTTCATTAAGATTCTATAAAATCCACAATTAACCCAAAGTGGAAAACAAGGCCAGACTGGTTAAACAGGAAAGATGCAATAAAAAAATCTACAGAGGGACTGAAACAATAAAATGCTGTATGTGTCAGGTTTTATCAACAATATACAAATTGAAAGCCGCAGCTGAAGCTATCTGAAATATTCCGTTTAATTTTCCATTAAGATATGTGATTCACTGACACGGCCCAGGTAAAATAACTTGATACTAAGTGTGGCTGCATCTCTTTAAGGCTTATTTTAACCCTATCATCAGTCCAAGCATGATAACAAAGAAGAGTATAACAACATGCAGTAACTACAAAGATATGAAATGATTAAGGTTGTGAGGTGTCAGCTGAAAACTATATTGAGGTAAAATATTAGCGTCATTTGAAACCTCTGGAGAATAAAGTGTCATCCACTTTGATGAAATATGGTCCAACTTCATGCTGCTTAACCAAAATTTACATATATAACATTTTTTTAAATAGCTGAGTGTTATTCTGACTATTATTTTCCTTCAATTACATTTTACTTGAGGGAAAAAACAGAAAACTAATATTCAGCAAGTGTTAACAATATATTGGTGCTTTATGTGTGCTATTTACAATGACATCATGTTCATTAAGACTAGCCTTCTTAAGTATGTTGACTTACTGCTTGAGATCTTCCAGATATGATGTTTGAAGTCAACATAAGCATCTCTGATACATCCCAGTAGGATATATATTTTTGTTTACTCTGCTGCTGGACAAAACTAAGAATAATCTAGAACTCCTGCCGGTTGCTTCGAACGGCCTCATTAATCGTTTAGGAAAGTTGTGAGTTAATGAAAAGCTGATCAAAGGCACGTGCAACCAGATGTGTTGATCAGACTCCAACAGCCTTCAACAGCCAGGAAAGTTTTAGTGTGTTTTTCATTATTGTGTGACAGAAACCTCTTTGTGGGGGATATTAATCTTGAATTCAGTTATAAATGTTTGGTTTTAGAATGATTATTCTAGACTGAAATGTACTGCTACTGAACCCCTTATCTTTTATCTTTTTGGGGGTTTTTTTCGTTATAACTCCACCCACCCACCAAGAAAACACAGGCAGGACACATACACTATTGAGAAGTAGTTTTACAAATTCAACCATCTCTGCGTTTGCTAAACTGAAGTGTTCAATTTCTTAAGAGACAGAACAAAATTACAATGAATCTCTTGTGAAGATGTTTCATATTTGACCTTTGGTCTCAATTAGAGTGCAGTCTGCTTCACACCAGTGACCACAGAATAAATGAGACATTCATTGCTAGTGTTCACAGAGAGTGATGGAGATCAGGGGAGAACTTCACTAAGCCCACACAACACGGAGAGCAACTTGGCCACAAGAAAGAGGGAAAGTTAAAAGTAGGACAATATTAGCATGATTCAATATGGAGTCCGGGTTCTAATATGTGATGGCACAGTGAAGCGTATCACAAAAGTGAGAGGTTAAAGGATGAGGGTCAGACTGTGGTTGAGTCATCACGCAGACAGTGAAACTGTCATTTGGCCTGGTGCACTGAGTGTCCCTACTGGACAGGATATATAAATATCCTACAATTTAATTACGTAATTATTTTTTTTAAATGATCAGTTGCGCTCATGTGAAAAATATTTTTTCTCAATGCAAGTCCTGTGAAAAACTAAGTCCACTCTTACTGCTTCCATAGTTCTTAAGTAGCAGCCAGAAGGAGCTAATGAAATGCATTTGATTTATCGATTATCAGCAAGTGTGAGAATCTGTATAAATGCGGAGGTTTTGGCAGTTTTCCAGTCTGGAGCATTAAGGGGTGTGCTAACACAATGGCACATTCCTTCCAGGGAATGGACATCTCTTTAAATTCACTCCAAGGTCACAACATGCAGCCAGGGCTCAGAATGTGAAAAAAAAACAACCCAAAACAAAAAACCCTCAGGTGCTAAATCTCAGATTCTACAGGCCTCAGTTAGCGTGTTAAATGTTAAAGTTCATGACAGTGCAATTAGACCTTTGCCTCGACACTCAGCACTCTTTTCAGCTTAACAGACTGGTACAGTATCAGCATCAAGAATGTTGCACTAACTGATCTGTCATGTCAACAGGACTACATCAGCTGCAAAAGTATGTGAGCCCAAGGTGTGTGCGTGTGTTGATGCCTGTTTGTGTGTGTTTGCCTGTTTTCCTTTACATTACTTTTTACATATTTCTATGATATAATGAAGAACCAGTGCAAATAAATACAGTTGTGGCTCTCTTCATCAGTGTGTATTATATCCAGTCTCCCTCCCTTCACACTCAACCAGTCCAGCAGATGCTTTTCTTAAAAGCTGAATCATTTGGATCACTCACTTCTTCTGTGAAGGCCCCTACATTTTATCCAGGCATTCAAAGGAATGAGCATGAGAACTGCTACAAAACCTCAGAAACTTCTTTAGGAAGTTCGTCACCTCTAAATCAAATGGCAGCAGATGGCCGCCCCTCCCTGGTTCTGCTGGAGGTTTCCTCCTGTTAAAAGGGAGTTTTTGCTTCCCACTGTCGCCAAAGTGCTTCCTCATAGGGGGTCATATGATTGTTGTTTTCTCTGTATGTAACACAAAAACAACCTCTTTTTTCATCTGTCTACCTTACAAGGGTCTACCTTACAATATAAAGCATCTTGAGGTGACTGTTGTGATTTGGCGCTGTACAAATAAAATTGAACTGAATTGAATTAAAAGCTCTCTTTCATGAACATCAGTAGTATATCTGATGTTGTACCACAGACATGTCATTACTGATAAAACTCCACAGACACGAACTACACCCTTTTTGGCTCCTACCTCAAAGCACACTGTGCGCTGTCGATCCAACGTGCGGCACCACAATAATATTCAGTATTTAGTATTTACTGTTATATTCACATAGATCATCGCGATGATGTTGTTTATTATATTGCTCTGTTTTTTTGCTTGTTTTCTCTTTTTTCTTTCTCAACAGGTGATCCAGGTGATTGATATATGTATTTTTTGTCTGTTTGTTTTGTTGGTTTTTGGGGTTTTTTTGCCCTTTATCAACGTTCCTCTTCCCCGCTGTTTTTCTTTCCCTCTTTCTTTCTCCCTTTTCTTTCCCCCAGTCATGTCTGTCCCGTGTGTAGCAAGTGAAAATAAAATAAACAATAAAAGCAAAGGTGAATCAAATAGACCATTACGGCAAGGCTGGGATGGTCCATTTGGTAAAGTAAATCCGTTGGGCATCTTTCTTCGCCTTTAGACAATAATTCTGATGGCAAAAGAACCAAATGGGACAGGTTTAAAAAGAAAAAATAAATACTGATAAAACTTTGCTTGTCATGCTTCTGTGCTGTACTTCAAAATGATGACCCGCTACTAAACAGGAATACTACAGGGCTAAAGTTTGTGATTTTGCACAGAAGTCACTGAATATGATCCATCAGAAATGAGCTAATGAACCATCACAGCAGAGGTGATTTTTGACTAATCTGTTTTTTGTCCTCACAGACAGCTAAACACTGGAACCAACAGTCTGGAGAAAATCTCTCTTCTTCTTTAACAATCAATCAATCAGCCCCCCGTCCTCCTCCTCATCTGTGAATAAAGATTTCAGCTGCTGGTTGTCTGGTGGGGAAAAAAAATTAACAAATAAATGTGGAGATGAAAAAAATTGATCATAAAACTGAATGCATTCAAATAAAACTCGCCATGCAGTGTATCTCCTCAAAAGTCTCTCATTTTGTTCTCTCATTTTTTTCATCCTCTCTGGGTGAGCCAAGTCTTTTTTTAAATTAATGTTTCAGATCCCATCAGAACATTTCTATCATATTTTACATCTGTAAAATCTGTCATATTTCTGAATCTCATATCTACGGAAAATGATTAGGGCCACTGGAACAAAAAGTGCAGATGTCTTTTTTTCAGAATTTAACTTAAAGTCAGAATTCTAAGACAAAAAAACAAAACAACACATCCACACTATTTTTTTCCAGTGACCTTAATCCTCTTCCATACATATCCAAGAATATATTATAATATATAAACATATTATAAGTGTGAAAATTTATTTTTACTTAACTATCTGCAAAGCATCCGAAAATCCTTGTTATCCTCAGTTTTTTTTTTAGTTTTTCATACTTCAGTAACAACGTGTACGGCAGTCTTTTCAAGCCATGCCTTTGTAAAATGTCTGTACAATTTGATGCAGTTGTTGATGGAACATCTTATTCATTCATGCAACACTAACCATCAACTTCTTTGTTTTTATAATTATTTTGCGTATAATAATTTTTTGAACAATGATTACCATTCTACGGAGCCGCTCTGATGACATGGTCCAAAAAATAAATAAATTGTGGCCACAAAATATTACTTCATGGGCATGAAATGGGTATAGCGTGCCCACGAAATACTATTTCGAAGGCACGAAATAGGTATAACGTGCGCACGAAATGCTAATTTGTGGGCACAAAACACTTGACCGATAACCGTGATCCTTCCCAGGCCCTTGCAGTTGGTTGACAATAAAATCTATCCCGGCGTCCAGGTCGTACTTATGTCTGTAAAGCAACTGGGCTCTCAATATCCTATTTAAATGTCTCTCCGTAGTAATGGTTCCTGGCATTGCCAGACTTTTCAAAATGCATTTGTAGCTCATTCCCAGCCTAAAATAAAACTCAATCATACTGTCTCTGTCCATGGTGTATAGGTTTAGCCTACTCTTATGCTTATGTCTCTACGCAGCTGTCCAGGAAGATAAGATAAGATAACCTTTATTAGTCCCACATGTGGGAAATTTGTTTTGTCACAGCAGGAAGTGGACAGTGCAAAAGGAATTGTATCAATATGATGTGCGCACGTCATCTATTCCGTTGCCACAAATGCGTAATTCGTTGCCACGTTATACCCAATTCGTGCCCACAAATTAGCATTTCGTGCGCACGTTATACCTATTTCGTGCCCTCGAAATAGTATTTCGTGGCCACAAATAAGTATTTCGTGGGCACGTTACACTATTTCGAGGGCACGAAGTAGTATTTTGTGGCCACAATATATTTATTTTTTGGACCATGTCATCCGAGGGGCTCCGTACCATTCAGACCCTCTCTGATGTCTGTTTTCAGTCATTTTTTCCAGCCCCTCCTTCCAAAAGCAGACCAGCTGAGGAGTTTTCAAAGGTGTCTGTGATTTTTTTTTCTGTCTCTATCTCTGTGTTAACCTCTTGTGTGTTTCTGTGTTATCAAGCTCCTTTGCAGACCACTCTATAGTGTTTACTTGAAAATACATTCAACGCTTTCAATGCTCTCTATAAAATTTCTGACTTTACTGCACTTACAACATCATTTATCCTGAATAAGGGAATCTAGTCATCTAGCTTTTTCTCATTCAAAATTTTTCTCATCTCAAAATTGCATCAAGTAATGCAATTCTGCTAAAACCATTTGGATCTCGAAATTATACAAAAGTGTCCTTTGGGCTTGATGCACTGAATTTATGCAAGTGTTGTCATACTTACCATGTTGCTTGTGGAAACTGGTACAGCCCTCATTCACTGTGCTCACTCTTTCTTCTTGCTGTTTAACTCATATGATCTAAGTGCTCCTTCTTCATCCCACCTGCCCTCACTGATATGACCACCAGTGCTCCAGTCACTGCATATTCCTAACGGTGCTTTTAAAAGCTGACCAGCTACCGTTGGCTTGAGCTGGACATTTGAAACAATGTATTACTGTAACTTTGATTTTGAATATATCTACTTATCTCTTCATTTATGTATTTATCATATTCCCGATTTCTTCTTTCCAACACCTATTAACAGGAATGCAGAGGAGACTTCAAGGTAATTAGTTTGTTTTCCTTGTTCAAACTCAACATCAGTCCATACGAGGAGAGAGCAGGGGTTTTGTAATGGGTGAAGGGGAATAACATTAAAAAGAAGGGGTAAAATACAATGAACAGTTAGCAGAAAGTGAGATAAACAGGCAGGTTAAAAACAGGGAAATTGTAAAGAGTGATGTGAAGCATTTTAAGCTTTTAAAGAAAAGGATGGAGATGCAGGCTAACAGTACAGTCAATAAGTACACTTAAACTGTCAAGTGTCATTAAATAAGAGTTAGGGAAAAATCTTTAGTACTAGAATCTTAGCAAATGGGAAGCTGATGGTGCTCTGTAAATCAGTTGATCAACCATCCAAAGCCTATAAGAGTTTGATTGGTAAGATTGTAAAGGGTTTTGTTCCTTGAGCCAGTGGCATTGAGCGAGTTCTAAATAATGCAATATCAAAAATTTCAGAGTAGAATTTAAAAGCCAATTTGAAAGGAAAAAGAGAGGGAGTAAGTGGCCAGAAAGCAAGGCATGAAGGCAGCAATCAGCAGTGATTTACATAATCGTGATCAAGCTAATGTCTCTTTAGCTGTGTTATAAGTAATGTTAAATATATTCCCCTATACCCAAATCTGAACAGATGATTGTTCAGCTCATCTCTTTATGGTTTAAATCCTGACTGTCTGTACCCAGTCAGATAGATAGATAAGATTTTATTAATCCCCTCAGGGAGATTCAGGTGTCCTATAGACAGAGTCAAAACATAAAATAAGCACAGGCTGAACATAAAACATCCACAATAGTTAAAAGCAATAAAATGCACGAGTAAAAAGTGCAAATCATCGCCATAAAATGAACGATCAGCATTATAAAATCTAATAGCAGCAGTGATAAGGGATCTCCTGAACAACCCAGTTTTACAGTGTAGGGATGGGAGCCAGTTGTGTGTGCTTCTCTGTCTGACTAGAATAACACAGAGGGGGTGAATGGGGCTGTTGAGGATGATGTGCAACGTACTCCTCATACACCTCTGATGCACAGCCTCACTGAGGGCGCGTACGATTCAGAGAGGAACAGAGCCAGAACAGGTTCCTTTGAGGCGCTAACGTTGCTCACGTAAACTCCCAAAACATAGTCTGCAAGCTTAACAAAATGTGGTCATTCTGTTAATTATATATGTGAAGGTGGGCTCCACCCTATCTTCCAAAGTAAAGCATCACATCAAGTAAAGCATCACATCAACCACATATGTGTTTTCCTGGTATTTAAGCTGTAATGGGTCTAATGTTTATGGTCCCAGCAGAAAAAGAGAGCCTTGTTTTAGTAATTAATCATTGGTCAACAGTTGCGACACTTAGGTACTGATACAAGACATTATGTCTTTGACAAGGTTGGAATCATCTTGAAATAAAGACTGAGACTGAATATAGTGTAAAGAAGCTTCATCAGCTGAGCTGTACAGTTTTTAAGTAGCCTGAGACTTACCCCACTCTTTGCCTTAGTTGTTCCACCTCAGCTCATCTCTCACCTGTCCCATACTAAAGAGCAGTTGAGCTAAAGCTGTCATAGAAAGTGCTAAAGCTGTGGTATCGAGGGTCATGAAGGAGGGGATAGGCCAGGAGAGGGCACCAGGTCAAGCCTGTTGTAAACCTTTGCCATCTCCATATATCCTGAAGTCTAGCTTCTTTCCCATTTGAAGCCATTGATGGTGTTCATTCCCCTCCACACGTCTTTGATGTTGTTGCATTGCAGTTTCCTCTCCAGCTTTCTTTATAGTCCCCTTTTGCCTGTTTCAGACTGATTTTCTTAAAATTTTCCTCTTCACTACCTTGAAAGCTTATAATAGACAATAGGCTCACTGATTCCTCATGACTGCCTAAAACTACTGAATCTCGTAGCGGTTTGAGTTGATGCTTTCCATCAATCTCCATGGTTAAAGCAGACTTGTATCTGTATCGAGCTCTTTGCCTTTAGCTTAGCTTTGGCTTGGCAGCCTCATAAAAGCTTCTTCAAGACATCCAGACTAACATGATTGATACCGTGTGCTGTGCATAAGGAGTGCATCTCTCTTATACATGATTTTACACATACTGTGAAAAATACTACACAAATGACACATCAATACACTGGAAACTCAGCTACAGTATGACGACTTGCTGCCTGCCGACCTGCCAACCTGGTGCATGCACCGTGTGCTACTGTATAATAAATGCAGCATAGAATTAGTAGCGATGGAGCCACTAAATTCCTAAATGAATGCTCTACAGGGCATGTGGTACACACTGTAGTACAAAATGTTGTACACACTGAAAAGTCTATACAAACAAAATGCTGACACCTCTTAGTGGAAAGTATGTATCTGTGTTGCTGTGCATTTGTCAGTGGGATGTAAGGCTCTCGGCAGAATGAAATCATCAGAGATAAAAAAAAAAAAAACTTGCACAAGTTTGGCTGCTCTGTTTAATTTGTGTTACATGAAATATGTATTTAACTATGTTATAACATATATTGGCACTGATGACTCAGACTGTTCATTTGTATTACCTTTGAAGACCAATAACAGTAATCAAATACAACACCCAAGAGATGATGATGAACCATTAACTCGCACATCAAACAAAAAAGCTAGACTGACTTCTTTCATCTGCTAAATATTGCCAAAATTAGAAACATCCTGTCTCAGAATGATTCTGACAAACCAGCAGTGAATTTATTACATATGAACTGGACTATTTCATTCTTTACAGAAAGCAGTTTCAGTGACCAGAGACCCACAGATCTTACTCTGTGTTATTACAAGTGTTTTCAAGGGTTAGCCCTCAAAACACTTGTCTTTGAGCCCACATAGACAAAGACGTGACACAGGTTACTCACAGAACTGCTACTGTTAAAAAGAAGCAGTGCTTCTACAACTTCAGGTGTTTTAAGACCTTTGGACTGAGACATCAAATCCTTAGGGGCTTTTACAGGAGGAAGCCTTCTGACAGGCTGCTTCACCACCAGCAACTACCATAAGGAGAGAGTGGTGTAAATGTTACAACACATCATTGGGTATTAGCTACTCTGTACACGACAAGGCTGGATTGGTAAACTGGCATAATGGGCATTTTCCCGGTGGGCCGACGCACTGGAGCAGCCTGAAAGGTCGCTGCAAACCAGCCTTACAAGCACTGACAGCAGCCTATTTGCTCATTTTCATTACTGACACTGGATTGCCCAATCAAATCTCTTAATGCGACCGACCCCTCCACTATCTTTGTAAAACAAAGTTCTGCATGGAAAAAGTGTTGAGAACGAGAAAAAAAACTATAAAACAGATGCAGCAAAATGTGTCAAATTAAACGACATGTGATATCGGTGCTGCTGCACAGTGAGCAGTAGGACTTGCAACAACTAGTAACCAGGCCTCACAGTCACAAAAGCATGCTGCTGCTAGCACCAGCTGTGGAGAAGTGAAGAAGAGACGGAGGAAGATGAAATTAACGTGGTAGGAAGATTGATAGAGGGATATAATTAGAAAGGGAGAGATTTTAGGGTTCAGGTAAAATGCTGTCTTTAAAATACCAACCTGATTAAAACTTGTTTCAATATTTATGATCAAACAAGACAGACAGACACACACAGCACACACACACACACACACACACACACACACACACACACAAAGCAGTCATTTTTTTCCCAGTCCAGCCCTGGTACACGAGCTGTACACAAAGCAGTGCTTCAGGAGGGCCCTGAGAATTTTAAAAGACCGAATGCATCCACACAATTGTTTGTTCTGATGCCCTCTGGCAGAAGACATAGGATACACAAATCACCCACCAACAGATGAAAAAAGAGGTTGTTTTTGTGTTGTTTTTTCAGAAACCATGAGTCTGTTGAATAAAAATGAGCACAGAAAACACTTTGTAACAGACACTGTATGACTGCATGTGTGTGTGTGTGTATACCAACCTATAGTGCTTTACATTTGAACTAACAAGGGTGGATTTCTGAATTTTCACTTCATTTTCACTAGGACAAGTTTGTTTTCTCAAGTCTTAAAAATGTCACCATCACTGCTTTTAAGCTCAGTCAACCAAAGAAACCCTCTGAACAACTAAAGTTAAAACTACATGAAAATACTGTTCCTTAGCACTTTGCTAGACATGGTGTTATCTAAAGAAGTCTGTGTTTTGTAAATGGGGAAGTCTGTCATAATCAGTAATTGTTGTATACTAAGCAATTAACAAATATGACTTCAAACTCATTGGTTAGATCGTACTTACAATGGAAACGTGTGTGCACTCAGCAGATTGGTTAATATTTTTTTCTACAGAATTAAAATAAAATGGTCAAAAATGTTAATATGTTTTCTGCCGAAAGCAGGGAGCAATTACCTGACATTAAATTGGGGCCAATTTAATATCAGGATAAGTATGTTTCTCAATTCTATGCTTTTTTGCTCTGAATAAATATGGCTGGTAATATTATAGTGTGTGTTTTCAGCTCTCCATCATCTGTCACTGCTGCTGTCACTTTGTAATGCACACTCCTAAACACCCACATATAGGTAACATCCAGAACAGCCTTCTGTAGCTGTCCTTCACCTGTGAGCACTGTTACTATTGTGCACGCACTGCAACTTATTAACACTCTGTCAATAGAGAGATAGTGTTGCTGTCAATTCTGTTTTGTTTTTGATTTCCTTTTTCACAATTTACATTGAATAACAGCAGCATCACCCTCATGCATGTTTTCACTTTGTTAGTTATATAAATACTGCCAAAACCAAAAAATTCACTTCCATTGCTGTAATCAAGAAGACAAAAGTATAAATGCAAGAACAAGCATGTAACAATCATGCTGCAAACACAGAAGAATTAAACACTGTCTGTTCATTCCAACAACACTTTGGTAATTCTCATGTGGGGCTCAAGAGATTTCAATTTGGATGAGTAACAGACAGCTGGATATGGCTTAGAATGAGCCAATTTAACACCAGATGATAAAGATGAAGCTCCAAAATAGACTCTTTACAATGTCCAGTGCTAGATTTTCCAGATATAAAAGTAGACTTTCACAAAGTGGCATATTCAGTCCTACAGATTTTACATCACAAATTACAATTAAATAAGCAAAATGTACAAAAGATTCTCATTGCCACCTGGCAAACATCTCCAAACACACTAGCAAAACCATAGTTTATTTCAGCACAATTCAATTATGTGAAACAATTGGTCAAACCTGACTGACCTTCTGTTTTACACTCTATAAATTTAGTATAATACACACTTGCAACCTGATTTTATTGGTCTTTTTCTTAACATGAGATACAGAATTAAGGACTGGGAATACTGGAAGATACAAAACACAAAGTTTTCAGACAGAATATCATCATTTTAAAGAGACATAAGATTAGCAACTTATTATTTATTAAGGGAAAAAGGCTGTCCCTTAATAATCCATGTCCTATGTGAAAAAGCAATTGTGCCAATACATTTAGTAAATCAAACACTGCCATTCATAACTATAAACTGCAATAAAACTGTCCTTATCCACAGGCTTTAGTCAAAGAACCCTCTATGATCCAACTGCAAACAGAAATGAATGAGTAAAAACACAAACTCGTATTTCTTGCCAAACTGAGTTTCTGCATGACTACAGTAAGCTGTTACACAGTAGAAGACCGAGTTACTTCAAGAGAAAACCCATCGTCTCACTGCTAATCCTGCAGAAAATTAATTTACTAATTTTACTGAAATTAGAGTTTGGTGGAACATTTTAGTGTTTTACATTTTGCATTATGCAGTCATGTCTAGACAAAAAGGTAAAAGTCCAAGCTGCAGGTTCATGTTAAATGAAAAATAATAGGACATCTTATTTTGAAAATCTTGTCAACAGTCCCAATATTTATTTTTGTTGACAACATAAATGTTACAATGTCTTTAATCTGTACCTCAGTGGTGCAAATTAACAGTACAGAGACAACATTTCTTACTTTGAGTGTCTACAATTTTGTCACTCGTTTTGATCTCCAGAGCAAAGTTCCCAAAAGGGCTGAGCTTTGCAAAGGCAAACAAACACCTTCAAACACCTTTTTTATCGATAGAATATTTTCAAGTGTATAAACTTAGGATGCCTTTTATATAATTTTTTCCAAGTCTTTGTTTGTGGGTTTGTTTGCCTGCACATCCATATTCATTTGTTTCCCCTGTGGACATTTAATATACCGCTCAATGCTTCCTGCATGAAGCTTTGCTTGGGGTTCTAAAGTTTCATTCAGAGCAAAACATGCTGACTAAAACACACCAGCTGAATGTGTCCTGCTTTCCTTCAGTGTTTATGTGACATGTAGATGCTAACTAATTAGTCTTTAAGAAACCTTCAAACAGATTTCCTGTATTTGCTCTCTATGCCACAAAAGGACAAGTTAACACTGTGAGGTTTACCATCAGTGATGACCCCAACAATTACAGCAAGGGCAAACCACTGCAGAAGAATTCAATGAAATCTTTAATTAAAAGAAATGCATCTTGTACAGCCATTTAAATTAGTGTAGGTCAAGCAAACTTCATTACACACCGTTATTAGGTTCAGATTCAAACTTTCGTCCACTCATGTTTATAAGCTGCTGACCTCTAGGTGTCTTATTTTATAATTAATCTCCAGCTCAGAATGTTTCTCCTCCAGCAAAACTTTGGGGAAGTTGCACTCATGATTAATTGTAAAAAACTGTAATTTCAGAAGAGGCACTTGGAGAAGTTCAGGGTCAAAGTGGCTGGAGACACAATGGACAACATTTGGTATACCCCATTATAGGACAAGTGGTACATAAGGACATAAGTGGTTTTAATAATGAACATTCAATATTTAACAAAAAAAAATTCTATTGGAAATTAAAAACAAAGTTTTACTAAGCAAATCATGTAATGTATATCAATAGAGTAACTAAAGTAACTAAAGTCAAAAGTTACTTTTCATATTGAAATAAAAGCACTGTATGTGCATTATTTCACTACATGAACATAAACACTTCTAATCCTCAGCTACAAATTATTTAAATTATAATTTAGAGCATTTGTTTGTCAGCATGTTTAAAAGTCAACTAAAATGTCTCACCATACATAACAATACCTTTTCTTACAAAGCTAAACCACTGGCTTTCTCTTTTAGTGAAGGCTTTATGCCGATCCACCTGCACATCTATTTGGGTGCTATAAGGATTATTAAAGAGAAACTCCCTCCTTTGTCTTCATGTGTGCCTTCCTGTGTGATTTCATAATTGGCCCCGGAGGAATGAGAACTGGAGATGCTATCAGCAAACTGGCTTCAAGAGAAATGCTGTCTTTTAACACCAAAATACTGTGATGCACACACCTCCTCACTACTTGGGGCTGATATTACAGAATCCTATTAGCACACTGCCCATGTTTCATTCTGATCTTCTGTCACAGCCCAGAGAACACAGACTGCTGGGAACAGTTGTGTTTAACCTGTGCATGTTAACATCGCTCAGTACACCATCTACATCAGCGCTTCTCTGACCTGTCAAAAAACCATCAGTGAGCTTCAAGACACACACGCACACACACACACACACACACACACACACACACACACACACACACAGCGCAATATCAAGTAAAAAGACAACAACAACAAAAAAAACCCCGCCTTTGCTTTACTTAAGATCTGAGATTTTGGGGATTAGTTATGTGTGAACATAGTGGTGCAAATATAGAACTTCTCAGTCTTTCAGAGGAGTTTGCAGAGCCTCTGGTCTGAAGAGCAACGCTATCAACTTTTTTTGTGTGAAAGAGAGAGAGTCATAGCTCCTTATTATATAAATTTGCCTATTAAAAGATAGAGAAGAGTTCTGTAAAGGTGACATAGAAAAAGATGATAAAGAAGATATCTATAGGCATGAATGTGCTTTTGATATCTACAACATTCAGTCACAAAGAAGTTAGCAAAATAGACTAATTCTTATATAGTGCTTTTCCACTCAACTTGAGCACTTAAAGCCATTTTCAAACAACATGCCTCACTCACCCATTCACACCAGCAGATTTTTCTATGCTACATTACTTTGAAAAACTGGACGTCAATACTTGGGGTCCAGCATTTCGCCATGCAGACTGGAGCAGCCAGGGATTGAACCAACAACCTCTGCAATTAGTAGATGACTCCTCCTGAGCTACACCTGCCCCAAAGTCAGCATTTTAACTTGTTTATTTTGCTCCATCTCAGTCAGTGTAGCTGTTGAAACTAATCTGCAATTAGTTTATTTCTCTCGTAGGAGAAAAGACTGATCTGATCTGTGCCAGGCTGTCTGTGCCAAGTCCGCCTGGCATGGAAGCACACATGAAGGGCTGGCCTGGTGTCAGGTTTGAGATGAGGTAGGAAAGGCTTAGTATTATTAGCAGATGGAGTCCGGATAGAACAATGTTTAGTTCTCAGTAGGCAGCAGAGAAGAGACCAAAAGACTGGGGTCTTCTGAAGGGATTAAGTGTTAAAAAATGTGCATATAAGCAGCAGCAGTATATCAGTTAAATGAAACATGTTTTAGTGAATTGTTGTCTGTGGACCAGTTTTATCATGATTATAAAAACAAAAATAGAAGAAAATGTGTACTTCAAGAACAGTAAAAGGTTTTTTGTTTGTTTGTTTTTATTAACCCATGGTGGCTCAACATTTGAGAAAAAAGGTTTTGTAAGATTTTTAGATCTCCCAGTATCTGTAGCACCTAGGTTGTCCCATACAGATTCAGTCCTTAGATATTTTGAAGCAGATGTGTCCATGGAAGAGTAACAGAGAAGGATTTAGTGAGGAAACAAAAAAAAAGCAGAGAATTTAATCTGTTAAGGAAGTTCCTATAACAACACAAATGTGAGTCAAATGTTTCAACTTGGTGAAAATTGAAGTAGCATTGGTGCTGGCTTTTTGTTAATGTTATCTTTTTTTCCCCCCATAAAATCCATCAAAATGTAAAAGAAATAAAGTATTTGATAACTTAAAATATTTGTATTATTATTCAAATGTTATTAAACACGCAGTTTTCAATTTAAATGTTATATTAAATTCTATAAATTCCAAAAGTCAGTCCTGCATTCCTTGACCAATCCTTTTTTCACAAAAAAAACACCATATGATTTTTGCACACTTTTTTGAGTCATCTTCTACTTTAGTCTCTAAAAAGCACTTCTATCATGTATTGCGAGGCACATGAGGAGCTCTGTCAGATTTGAGAAAGTAACTATAATAATGTCATTTTAAAGGTGTCAGGGTTAATGTGGCTTGATCTTTTTGAGAGATCAACTCTGAAAAGGCTCTCCACGTTCTCACAATCTGAGAACAACATGCAGCCCGCCATTACGATACTGCAGAGTGAGAAAAAGAGTGAGAAAAAAACCCCACTTTCATACAAACCTCGAAAGACAGACAACCCTTAGCCTTACAAAAGCACATGAAACCAATCTAATGAAGTTAAAATCTAAATTTACTTTTCAAAGAAATCATATGTACATCCTCAAGGAAGAAGCATGGAAATGTTTATGTGCTACATTTTTTATTATAGCATTAGATCTTTTGTCATTCTTCTGATTTGTTTCAGTTTATTTCAATTTGGAAATATGCCTTCATTACATAGTCAAACCCCATAAAGAATATGGTCATCATGGTACTTTATTTCTCCTGGATAAAGTCAAAAATCAAAAGAGTGAGCAAAAATGAAGTTTGGTATGCCTATAATAACCTGACACAAGTCTGTTTTATGAATTTCATCCCATATGTTTCCTGTAGCACTGCAACACTCCAAATCAGAATATTTCCTCACTCGTACTTAAGAGTAAGCAATATGTTCTTTTCATCAGATACTGTTCCACTGCTTACCTACAGTAGATATTGCTTTGGAAACGTCTGATGCTGGCCTTTTTGATGATGTTGCAAAAAAGGTTTCCTTCTGATTACTCTTCAGTGTAGATCCCTTTGGGATACACCACTCAGCTAAACCTCACTGTAAATCGTTTCCTCTTTGCTTTGCCTCCCTTCCACCATATGTTTCCTTTAACTTGCAGTTTTTTAAAGACTTCACACAGTGAAATAGTTAAATGTTTATTTTCCTTACCTTTTACAAGTTTGCAGACCTCAGGTAACTTTTTTTCATGTCAGTTGCTTTGAAGTTTTGTGTTACAAGATTTAAAGCATTATAGAACATGTGTTAGTAGTTTGTGATTTGCGGTGGTATTTTTTAAAACCTGGATTACAATTACAGTGAATTATGAAACATTTCAGGTAGAAAAGTGTTGAATAAACAAATGTTAGCAGCACACCAAATGTGGGAAAAGGACTATTGCATCTGCTTCAAGGGTTAGAGGTTCTTCCTTAGAAAAATAGTATTTGACTCATTTATGGTTTGCACTTAATTGCACTATTAAGTTTAAACTGAATAGTTTCTCATGTTCAGTCTACACTACTTATTAGAGTGAAAACCTGTTTGCGTTTTGTTTTGTGCAGTAGTGAGAACTGTTGTATCAGCATGTTCTGAATCAACTCCGTTAGATGACCTATTGCCATGTTTGCTTCACATGGTAGTTAGGTGATGGGAAGTGTCTTTTTGTGCCCAAAGAGTTTGAATTTTTGTTTCATGACAGCAGAAAATCTTTTCCCTCATCCCACACAGCAGACAGGTCTGGCCCAGATCTGGTGTCAAGCCGGCAAAGCTGGCTGACTTCTGGCATGGTAAGTGGTATGTCATCCAGATATGGGCCAGGCCTGCCATAGATGGCACTGTTCATGTGATGGCATGCCACATCTGGCCCGATTGTGGTTTGATTTATGTGGCCCAGGCTCATAGGAAACAGGTCTGGCCTGGATCCGGTATCAAGCTGGCACTTCTGACTGACTGGTGTCATGGCAGGGTGTATGTCAACCAGATGTGGGCCAGGTCTGGCAATGATGGCACTATTTATGTTCCTATGTTCCTATTTTAGTTAGAAGACCCAAATGCCATGTTGCAATACTATACTGCTATGGTAGCCAATGTTTCAAATGCAGGTTTGACAGGTCACCTACTGATCGGAAGGTTAGCGGTTCGATTTCTGGTTCCTCCAGTCTGCTTATCAAGACTGTGAATGTGTATGAATGTAGTTAGGAAGCACTCAGTTTAGAGAAAGTGTGTGATTACGTAAATGTGGCATGTTGTATAGAGCACATTGAGTAATCCGGGAGAGTTTCGTCATGTTACTTTTGCACTATTATGTTCCAGCACGTTTTTATTACATGGCTTGATTAAGGTACACATTAGGCTGACATCTGGGGCCAGAGCTGAAACTGTTCTGGGCCAGCACAGGGCCAGCAGTGTGTCTCCAACTGGCCTTGTGCTGGCCCACGTGTGGTCCACCTCTGGCAAACCAGATCTGGGCCACCAAAGGGCCGTCATTCTTTGCGATATGTGGGCCATGTGTAAGCACATTGTGTGTTCTGGTCACCTCCCTGACTCTAGTAACTGACACGTGACAACCGCTGTATAATAATAAACACGACTACAGAGGTAATTAGCTATCAGGGTAACTGTGTTTTGTTTGTTTTTTGGTATCAGTTTTATTTTGTCTATTCATTTTGCCCTCTGTCTCTCATTCTCGGTACACAGACAGTAACAGAGGTGCTGTACAGTCACAATAACAGACTCGGATGTATGTATTAGGTTGCCAGGGAGATTTTCAAACTATTTGGAGATAGTGATGTATGTGCCATCTCAGTTAGAATCCCATTAAAATTGCAGTTTAAAAAGGGTCTATTGAGAAATTAATATGGCAATCATGTCCCCAATCTCTTAAATTGGGGACATGATTACCATATACACATGGTATACCATGAGTACACATGGTATACACATATGCATAAACCATACACAAAATATGCTTAGGATTGTTATATATTCAGGATGTATCATTCTAGTATTTTACAGTGTAACCGTCACTATGCATTTCCACATTACTGAGCATGTATGCAGTGTGTGAATATTTGTGTCCATGTAGGCCTATTCTCCAAAGGCATAAAATGGCAACATAAAGTCTAATGGAGACACGTTAGTGGGTGAGAACAAGGATGAATGTTGTGTTTAAAAAAAGTGCTTTTAGAAAGGAATAAAAGATAGCTGAACAATGGTGCATGCCAGCTGGCCTTAATGACACTGGCTACTTTCCCAGCTCTTCCCAGTCAGGTTTTGGCATGTACTCGTGACTCCACAAAGGTATAAAAATGACGGAGCACATTACTGGTAATTTTAATACATACAGCTTCAGTTGCTCTCAAAGCACCAACGTAGGGCTGAAAGAGTCACCACTTGAATGGACTCACCTTATTGCAGAAGTTGAGTAAATCAACTGAGTAACTTAGAATAAATCAAAAGTCTGGAGTAACATCCTTTCATTGTTGAGTGGCAGTTTGTGACAGAATCTGTGAATTTATTAAGAAGACAGTGCAACCTAGAGTGACAGTCATGATTGGCACTGACTGCTATTATGCTGTTTAGATTGGCACCTGCTCCAGGTGTGGTCAGATACTCCTGTCATTCAGGAGGTGTTCATTATAAAGTCTACTGTTCTGTCGACACAGCTGCCATCTGCTCCGTCAGTCATTGTTCCACTCGAGTTCAAACTGGAAACAGTTTGCAACAACAACACACAATGATGCATACGCTTATTACAGTAATTATGATATTAGCGCTCCACTGTAAACTAAAAGTAAAAGTGTTCTTATAACACAAAACAGTGACACAACAAAAATAATAATGAAAATTCATTTTTCTGCTAGATTTAAGCTGGATGTGCTGCAATTCAGTCTATGACAAAGTTATAAATAAACTTGTAGCTTAAAAACAAACTTGACAAGAAATCTGAAAAACGACTATTATTCCTGCTTCTGATTTTGATTGGAACAGCTTAGAGTTCAATTCAAATAATTTAAAATCTGGAGAACATAGCTTTAGTGTGAAAACAGATAAGGGTGTGACAGAATCTGGAATGATGGATGTGATTTATCTAACCTGGTTAACAGTTATTATGGTTGCTCTGACATTTGTGCTCTCTGCTCATTCTTGCGACCCCACACATGATCAGAGATTAATGATCTTATTAGCAGTTCTCATTTTTGTACCTGACTCAGACATAGTGAGGGAATCTTACTCTAATTGTTCACAGCAGAATCACCTGATAAAATAGATGATAAAATACAGAGAGCAATGAGGCTCGAGACATAACGTATGATGTCAGGACTGGCTGTGTGGCTGGCAGAGAAACATGAGGGAGAAACTAAAAGGTTGTTTTGTTAAACTGAAACAATGTAAAAAATAATGTGAGTCAATAAACAAGGAAAACCAAACCTACAAACGAACAGGGAAACCATATTCCAGGAGAGCATCCAACCAATAGGCAGGATGCTACAGGGGCAAGGGGTAGATTGAGATAATATATTCACAGAGGATAACAAGGGTACAGGCAACAGGTGGGAGGACAGCTGAAACCACTCACAGATAATTTTTCAGGGGAAGTGGAAATGAATACAACACACAAGAGACGAGACATTACTAAAATAAAACAGGAAATGACTAACAGTGACCTGGTCCCAGACACAAGAACTCAAATCCAAAAGAATATAAGCTCACAAATGTTAGTGTTACCTGCGTGACATTTTTTCACTTATGCCAAAGTCAAAATATTGTAACTCTTGGGAATGTGGATTTGTTTCTATTCATTATTACTGCTACATACAAATCTGAATAACAGGCTATTGAACTGGAATTGTACATAATCATACCAAGTAAGGCATTTGACATAATTACAATGCAGATTCAGCATTCAGAATATATTTTATTGTATATGTATGAAAAGGTACCAAAAATGACATTTGGCCAAAATGAAGCTTGCGTACAAAATAAATAATTTCAGTCAAATTATTAAAATATATTTTTGACTTGTCAGTGTCATTTGAAGGCTAACAGCCTGGATAACAACATATGCTCCTATTACGTGTGTTTGTGTGTGTTTGTGTGTGTGTGAGTGAGAGAGAGTGAATTGTTTGTTCTTTGGAGCACTTTAAAAAGTTCCCGTGCTCATTATGTGACACTGAAGCCTTTGCTGAACACTTTGCTAACTGTGTTACATGAAAAAAGTACTTTTTCTATCCAAACTTTTACAGTAAACATACCATGTAATACAAATAGATAGGGATGCTTTTGAAATAAACACACAACTGCATTCATCGAAGATGAAATATACTTTCTGATCGCTTCCTTTCGCAGAATGGCTCAAGGGCATTGTAACATCTGTACAACAAAGATTTTTCAAGGAAGTGAAATTATATTCTTTTTTAAACCTCTTCTGTCTGATAGAGTCAAATATCATGAGGTCAACATTATGAGCAGAAAGCCTATTCATCCCTTCAACAACCATTCTACTGAAAACAAGCATGGCATTTACAGGGATGACATTCACCCATGCCTACCCACATGTAATATTCTGATTTAGGATGAGATATGACCACTTTTTTCTTGCAAATCGTGTAAATGCTGTACGTGCTTTACACCTTTCTGATCTTCCTTTTAATCTGACTGAGACTGACAACTGCAATATTTGTGACTCACTGAGCTGCATTCAGCCTTTGCAAGACAAGAAAATGCAAAACATACACTAAAATGATTATGTGATTGTAGTTTGAAAACTTGATGTACAGAACCACTGGCAGCAACATGATTCTTAAACAACGTGTTAGCAGAATTTCCCATTCTTCTTATTTCAACCCAAATCTGATTAAAATTCCCTTTAAGCAACTGCAGATGAAGTTAGTCTTTGGTTTAGCACAAGAGAAAAGTATGATGGATAACTTTACTGACAATAAACTTTCTAAACAGATAGCTGATACACAAAGGCCCCATGCTGTTTACCTCAAATGCTGTTCATACAAAGACATTTCTCATGTATTTCATTCAATTAGGCAGGCTTTAATCATCAGTGAGAGGAGCCGAGTTTAAGCAGCCAGGTTTATAAAAGAAACTATATCCAAGTTGAAAACAAGTAAAACTCAACCATACAAACAAGGCAACAGGAAACAGAACTGAAGGATGTTCAGAAGGTTAGAGACAGAGTGGTTATCATCCATCCATCATCTTAATGGGTACAGTTTGCACATGTGAATGGGAGATCTTTCTGCATATAATCAGATAATATGATGTCTAAATCTAACCAAACAGGAAGTGTGAGCTAAGCAATCCCATCAGATTAGCTGAACTTAAAACCTCCTTTTTTTCATTTGGGGACTTCTGTTTTAGGTTTTTGATACCGCTACAAGGCACTTTACAAACCCACCTACTGTAAACCCCATATCATGTTAATCATTTTATCCCAGATTTCAGTGTCATGACTGTTATAACTAATGCCAACACTCGATGTACAGGGAAGGAAAGGGATATGAACGTTGCAAAAATGCATCAAAAATGTTTTACCAACAGAAATAAATATTTAAAGATGATAAAGCTCCAAATGCGAACAGTATTACATATTATTCATTACTGACATGTATTTCCTATATAAAAGAACTATGTGTCATACAAATGGATGTGCAGGAAGTGCTGTTCAACATAAATTGTTATATCGTGTGTCATTATGAATTTGGGACCCCGAAAATAAAGGAATGTTTTTGCTCTTTTGCCTTTATTGATTTATTGATTGATTGATTGATTTAGAGCAGTGTCATTTGAGAAATCAAGCATAAAAGAGCACATGAGAGCAGTTGACAGATGACTTGGAATTCTGAAACATGACACTACAGTTTTACTTTACTTTAAGACAACAGTTTTCGTTATTGATAACTGCAAAAGAATTTGACAATATTAAAAATATTTTTGCAGTTATTTTACATTAATATGTTTACAGGAGTGAACTGCATAAAGGCCAACAAGGAGATGTGTGACTGGCAGTTTGAAAAAGCTCAAAACTTCTAAAGTTCCTTCAGACTTATGCAAAGCACCTCATAAAAAGGATGGATTATGGTCCTGGCTAAATGTCAAGAGCTTTGGGTGTCTAAAGTCATCCTGGATTGTTTGAAATGAAAGTAGTTGCCATTTTCTCCACTGTTTAGCAAGTGGATGATACTTTAAACTTTTTTCGATATTATTTCTGTATTTTATTTAGTGTCTTTCCAAAATTACTACCACATGTTTCCTAATTACAGAACAAAATTGTGTATTGCTGGCCGCAAAATGCATCTATTATTTTTACAGCCTGTTCTGACTCCAGTATTTATTCTATTATTGGCCTTTACAAAAAAACACCTTCCTCTGCTCTGGTCTTCCTTTTGCTGGTCAAACACCATGCTTCAGAGATCTATCGAAAAACTTTTAACATAAAACACAAATGAAACACTGTCTGCCAGCATTTATTGAGATAAATGTTAGTTACATGCTTCAGTGTTTTGCTAAAAATAGATGGAGGAGGCAAATGGGCGAAAAAAGATGGAGAAACTCCTGTGGGGTATAGAAAAGGTCAGTAGCTGTTCATAACACACACACACACACACACACACACACATCAGGAAAGAATCTGTATACTATATGTAAAACTGGCAAAAACAAGCAGCTCCTGTCTAAGTCCAACCTCATTCAGTCTGTTGTCGTCTCAATAAAAAACGACCAAAATATGATCTGATGTCTAATGCAGTCTGGCACAAAGCTCCATCTGTCAGCTATAATGTGCTGGCAACACTGGCACAGGTATCAGATGGGTACTGTTTAAAAAAGTGTTAGCTTTACTTCTCCTTCCAGATTCATAATCTGCATGTTAGATGCAAGAAACAAAACTACAGACATCATAACCAAGGACACTGGCTGCTTCTTATTTTTAGTATTACTAATTCCATCTATATATGGAATTATATACAACTGAATCACTTTAAAGAAATTGCATACAAGATAAGCTGACACTGCCCCATTTACTCTTAAAAATGGTTACCAATGTAAAAAGCAAGTTTTAACAATTACAAGCAATAAACAATTGTAATTTCTACAAAGAGCACAACAGCGAAATATTGATGAAATATTAGCTGCTTTAAAATGAGTTCCTACTAAATCAGAACAGCTAGTTTTATACTGTTAAAAAAAAGTATGATGAGAGAGAGACACAGGAGAAAGAGAAATGAAGAGAAATGATGGGAGAAGAATGAAGGGTACGGTGGTGTGACTAACACAGCTAAGATTCTATGTCTTCCTCCTGTAACTGGACCCCATATCCTTATGTGAGTCACTGAGACTTGTCACCCACACAGATAAAGAGAAAACATATTGCCTGGTAGAGACAGCAGATTACACCCCTCTCTCACTTCATCCTTCTTCCAGGTGCCTTCAAATGCCTTATTTCCTTTTCATACTAGCACGAACGCCACCTAGTCTCTCCTCTTCTTGCACATACACATTTTATAATTATCTATGAGTCTAAATAAGCATTTTCAATTTTGAGCATTTTCAGGGGAAAGGCTTTATTAGACAAGATCGGCAAGAAGATCAGCATCCTGGCACCGACCAGCTGACTGGATAATGAAAAGAAAACATTTTGATTTATTTAACCCAGGAAAGAGTTTACATTTTACTGGACAAAGTATTGTTAAAAGTTGAATAAAAACTTAATTACAAAAAAAAGTTTATTGTTGAATTTAATCCACCGTACAACACTTTTCCCATCCAAAACACTGATCCTGTCTGAGTTTTCTTCTCTTTTCTTGGTACAGTGATTGCTGGATGTCACTGCTGTCTCATTTCATATAAATTAAAGCATAAATAACCTAGGTGCAGCTGCAGTAAATTACAAAGAAAGGGCATTCAGGGGAACTTTTAGAAACACATCGCAGATTTGTGTCCAACTCCCAGTATTTTGGTTTATGGCTCTTCTGCCCCAAGGCAGGAAGCTGGAATGATTTCCGAGGATACAGCATAATGGATGTAAGGGGTCATAGCACACGCAGGGGTTATCTGTAAGACAAGTGGGAACAGCAGAAAAAAATATATTACCTGTACATGTGCCCAAGCTTCTGCTTAGATCTTTCATTCTGTCTTTCTGTGTCACCACTCTCCTCTCCTCTCAGGCTGAGTCAGATCTACTCGGCTATATCTCTGTTCTCTTTTATCCTTAGGACAGATTTTGGCTCACGGCCTCTCAGTCTGTAACACACTGCTCACCGTTCTTAAAAATGGCTAGAGGCTATTGATGTACAACAACTGTTTCAATGTTAATGGATCTTTTTTATCAGTTAACTAATACCTAGCATCTGTGTTTATAAGTGTAGAAGTATTGGCAAGGATTGCGTTTTGTTTCTAAGTTCTGATCTAAAAGTCTAAATCTCTTATTACTCACTAGTTGAAACAAAAGTACAAAGACTCCTCAGACTAAAGAAATTAATCATGAACAGATAACTTTTAGCTGTTTTTCAGTGCTTGTAGTGCTTGTAAATGTGGCTTTCCACAATGTCCAAATCACTCTGTCTTTTCTTGCTTTTAGGAAGCTATTATGTATCACCACACGAAGAAGTGATGTCTTTTGCTTATTTCATACAGAGATGAATGGCACCATTTAACTGAATGGAATCTAATGGCTTTCCTGTGGTTTGAATGGCCAGATTGTGGTGTTTCAGGTCACAGTGAGAGAGCAAAAATAAATTAGTAGAGGCAGCCATCTTGAAGTTTAAAGGAATCCAACAGGGACAATGCCTGAGATGTGAAATAACTGGGATTTGGAAAAAAAACAAAAAAAACCCTAAACTGTTTGTGTCTTGAAGAAACTGTCTACTACCAATTCAATCCAATCTTATTTTCTTTTTCAGCACAGTCTATATTTCTTTCTCACTGGCCGAGGTGGTGTGTGTGTGAGTGAATGTATATATATGTATATATTCCTACTTAGCTTGGTTGCTATGACGCATGAGAGGAGCTTTCATGTTACAAAGAGGCAGGTAATCAGCCACTTGTTTGATGGTTAAGTACCCTAATGTGGATCCTTCATGATCAGGATTATTCTGCCCAGTGTTAGCCAGTCTGAATGAGTAGCTGCTGTTAGCAGCCTTCTTATTTGTGCTGCCAGACAATCAAGAGGTGCTGTTGGTTCTTGTCAGGTTCAGGTGCTGTCCAGTGCTACATTTCACTGAGTCATTGTTGGATATTTACCTTTGCCTCAGACCAACCTGATGACCACTTGGATTGACTATATGAAAGCCTACGACTCAATGCACCACAAATGGATACTGGAGTGCTTGGAGGACAAGGCTAATAGTGCCCTAGTAACATTCATCATGAGGTGAATGTGACTGTGGAGACAACAATGGAGGCCAACTCCAAGACAATCGCACAAGTCAGCATCAAGTATGGAATATACCAAGGTATTATACTTGCCCACTGCTGTTCTGCATAGGCCTTAACCCTCTAAGCCAGCTGATCACTAGGAGTGGATATGGATATACTGTAGATTCAGAAGTGGAGTCACCATTAGCCACCTTCTGTACATGGATGAGATCTAGCTGTATGCCAGGATGAGTAAGACACTGACTCACTGATCCGCTTCAACACAGTGAGGATTTCCAGATATCATTCATACTGGGCTGTGGAAGTGTGGCTGAATGGTTGCAGAGAAAGGGAAGGTGATCTGGAATGAAGGGGGAGATTTATTGTACTAGAAGGCGGAATAGCAGATATGAAGGACAGCTATAAGTACCAGTGTATGTCATAGTCCAATAGAACTGTGATAAAGAGGTCAGCTACAGCCAAATACTATATAGTATACACTACTCACACTGTTGTGCTATTGTGACTCGCACACCAAGGCCACACTGCCAGAGCTGCTGACACCAATATTATTATCAAAAATTGCAACATCCTTTCATCATTTCCACAGACAACTGCATCTGCCCCATTATGTCAACTATTCTGTACACACACAGATGCAATTTGTAGATTTAACAAAAAAAAAACTACAGAAATACAAATAAAAATAACACTAATCCCAATAATACAACTTCTTATATAACAATATAAATACAGTCAAAATGACACAATGCATTTCCTTATTTACTCTTAATTAGGCCCCTAAATCAGGTCAATCTGTAATGGTATAGGTTGCTTGGAGGTCATGTGACAAGATGGTGAACAATATCAATACATTACACATTGTTTTATCGTTGACTGGTGGTTTTAATATTGAGATTCATGCTGATGTGCCTTCAAGAAAGACACTCAACCTAGTCACTTCAATGAACATCCAGCTGAGGAGATTAATAACTATTCAAATTCAAACTGTGAGCAGCAGCCTCAGGTAAGGGCATCTGCAGGGGAAAGTACAGACACACACACACACACACACACACACACACACACACACAAACAAAACAGCCTAAATGACCACATTCATGCCAGTACCGAAAATAACCTCAAATGCCCCTTTGACAATAACACACTTTAATTTAGTTTGTTATTTTGGAGAAAATATACATTTATCTGCAGTTGCTGTATGTTAAATACACCATTTTGTGCACTGTTTACTGGTTGGGCTCCTGCTGTTCCTAGAGCACTCTGATAGTGGCCTACTGTAATTTTCATTATTCTCATTAATAATAAGTACCCGGGTTACATTAGGGCCCATCCTCTATTATTTCCTAATTTTGGACCATATCATTCTGATATATAAAGTGTTTTAATTCAGTTCAGCTTACAGTGATTGCAATCCTAGGAGGTATATTGTGAACCTGGCAGGTTATAACAAGACAACACTGTGCATTTTAAATTCACTGTGCATTTAGAATACCAGTAAAAATATCAACCATTTCAGTCGTAAGAGTTTATTGTTTTAGAGTTATTGATGTTTGTGCCATGTCATTTTGAGAATGATGCAAATCATTGAAATATTTGCAGACTATCTGGCAAGCTGTAAGCAAGCGCTCTGATGAAGTAAATAGACCTTAACTTGAATCCCATGTCTGAGTGATCACACATGTAAACCTGCTTTCTGTCACTTTATTTAGAGAAACATATGCAGGAAATAAAAAAGTTTCATTTTTCTTTGTTGCTGCTTATTGTTCTGCATGGAATGACTCTCCCCTTTCATAATATCAGATGTTAAAATCATTATGATCTTCAGGTGAAAGAACCTTGGACAACTTAAACCATTGGTTTATTTTTATGAAGGTCATCTCTCCAGCTCTTGTAACACAAAAACAACAATTAGTACATTATTAGAGACATCAAATTGAAACTAAAGTAAGAGATCCCAGAATATCACAATCATTAAGTGATATGATGCATACATTCATTTAGTGTTGGGCGATATGGCCTAAAATCCATATCACGGTATAATTTGAAGCATGTGCGGTAGCGATATATATCGTGATATATTATTTTATTCTGTATACCGTATTTTCCGCACTATAAGGCACACTTAAAATCCTTTAATATTCTCAAAAATTGACAGTGCACCTTATAATCTGGTGCGCCTTGTGTATGAATTTTGTTGTGCTTACTGACCTCGAAACAGTTTTATGTGGTACACGGCGCTCAAAAATCTGTCAAAAAATGTTTTAGTACCACTTTGGTAAGCAAAGAAGCTGCACCGCATGGATTGCTGGAGCCTCACGGAGTAATCTAGGTCCAAAACTCTGTCCGCTTCAAGTCCCAAAGTTGTTAGGGTGCCTGGCTCGTCGACCCAGAGTGTTCAGTTTTGCATTATTATTGAACTTTGATTGTGATATTGTTTATCATTTGTAGTCTTTCGGTTTCTTTGTTAGTGTTCTGCTTTCTGGTCTCTGCCTGTGTTCCTTAGTTGCTCTGTCTCCCCTGTCTGCTGTATCCCTTGTCAAGTCTGCGTCTCTGTGTTATGTTTCCTGTTTTACTTTGAAGTCCATGTCTCAGGTTATTGTATCTGGTTTTGCTTCCCCCTGTCTTGTTAGCCCTGATTTGCCCCAACTGTGTTTCCCTTCTGTCTCTCATTGACTGATTGCTCCCTCTGTGTATTTAACCCCTGCGTTGTCCTCTGTCCGTGTCATGCTTTAAATGCGGCACAGTCGTACTCTCCCCCACTCCATATTATCCATTGTTGAGCTACACACGTCTGTTGCTGCCACGGACGTCACACGCTTGTCATTGTCATGAGGCACTCTTATGAAAAAAAATCACTGTTTAGTAAAGCAGCAACGCAGCGCACTTATGGGAAAGTAACAGTAATTACTTTTTTTTTACAATATTGACCCCTTTACGTGTTACTTGATAAAAAGTAATCAGATTACAGTAACGCGTTACTGCCCATCTCTGCTCACCACAAGTACAGTGGTATGCCAATTACTGGTCCTCACAGAGATGTTTAAAGAAGTGCACACACACCAAACCAAGTCTCATATTCACTTCTGACAGCAGAGTAAATTGCCACCTTCTTCTGAACTAACATTACACTCGAAGTGTTACTTCAAACAAGTTATTAGAAGTATTTTATCGAGGTAATTGGGTCACAGACATATAGTACACGCTGTATTCTGTCAGTGTGTCGGAATGAAGTCACTTACAAAAAAACTAATGTGTGGGCAAAAGAAAAATAAACAAAACAGATCAAGATCTTTTTCTCTTTCTGTTGTGTCTGTGCTGCCTTTACGCCCACAAATCCGAGGTCTAGCATTGCTTAGCGTTCACTACTGTAGGGTTGCATTGTCTGTCTTGCCTGCTTCTGAGAGCAACAGAAACAGAATACTTGACATGTTCTCAGGAGTATTCTCCAGTTGGGTCCCCGTGGACCTCTTTTTTGTGTTCATTTCCTGCTTTCTGACCATGTCAGATATATTTCTCACAGTTTACCAGTAGTTTTTCTATCTGCATCAGTCAAACAGCTCTATAATCCCATGTTTAAAAGCATGTCCTCGTCTAATCTGACCTAACCTAAAAACACTCGGATTTCTTTTATTCAGTCATTCATTCATTTTTCACCTGCAATATTCAAACAACTGCTACTTGCGAACACAATTCATCACACAAATACAAACTGTGATCACAAAGAAAATGCAGCTGGCCTCACAACTCTAGCAAAGGATTGAGTGGTCATGATTAAAACATATTGTGATTAGTAATGAAAAGTAATGAACTTTTTCACTAATTATAACTGTTGTTATAATTAAAGTGGAAAATCATTTCCATCACAAATATCTCATCATCTGGATAATCTAGAGTAATCTTTTGGGTTTTTATTTCTCATTGTATGTTGTTTGCAGGTGATGGATGATATCTAAAGCTTAGCAATGTCAATGAAATGACTGAAGAAGATATGCAGTTTTGTCCTGTTTAAGGGACCGAAAATGGAAGTTAGTCTGTGTGTGGGATCTCTGTGGTGAAGAAGAGACACAAGAGGGCAACTCCAGCCCTCTGGCTCTGACACAAGACAGATTGGGAGAAGGGACAGCTGTTCAGCTTTAGATTAGCTCAGTATATGAGAGGACAGGCCCAAGGACTGGTCACTGAAGAGACATATGTCGTCCCATTGGCTAGCAAAGAGAACGAAACTTAAATTCTCAGTGGCATAAAATTCACATCATGTGAGGCAGTAGCCTTAATTTGAACTTAGGGCCTCAGGGTGCTGTCCTGCATAAAGTACATTTGCACTGACGTGCTGTGCAGTGAACAAACTCAAATATCTTACCTTGTCATATCTGGTTAAACAGGCTCTTTGAGTATAAAGAGTATTAGTAAAAAAGTTGCAGATAATTATCATGATTTAAAGAGAGCTGAGTTTATGTCACTGATTTTTTAAATTCCTAGTCTATTTATGTCGGTCTGATTTGCAAACTGTTATGACTTTGAGGTTTTACTACTCCTTCTGGGTTCAGCAAACTGCAGCCTACAACATACTTTCCAACCTGCAAGCGTAGCATAAAGGCAGAATTTTGTAAAGGATAGTAGAGCATCATAATCTTAAATGAAAACTGAAGACTGCTTCCTTTGACCTAATCAAACAGCAAACATGGACACCGCAGCCTGCACCAGGGCAAATTGCTTTCTTGCTTCTGTAGATATTAAAGAAGATGCTGAAGATAAGTGCAACAAACACCAGTTTATTGGCATTTGTATGCACTGGTTTTCTTCTAAGCTTCAGTTCTTATTTTGTGGTTGTTACTTGTTACCTGAGAGTTCCCATTTGTCTCATCCTCCTATGCCTTCTTCCTCTGTTAAGTTCATTCCTGTTTGGGTTAATGTTACTCACCTTCTGTCTGCCTTGATTTGTCTCAAGTATTAATCCCTTTCTCGTCTCCTTGGTTGTGTTCAGATACCTTTTTCCTCAGTTACACTACTTCTTCTACTTCCATGATTACCCCCAATTGTATAAACAGTGCTGTCACCCTTTGTCCTTTTTTTTAGTTGTCTGTTAGACTCCTTGGATTATCCCCTCCTTGTATGGCTGTACTCGCTGGACTTTTATGTATCTGCATTTGGGTCCATACATTATATTACATGATATTATTGTTCTATTTGTTAAGGAGGCACCAGTATGCTGTCAGCTTGAAGGTATTATAAACACACGTACATATATACATACGCGCTGTACCAAACTGCAACAGCGACTGGCTATATGTAAAATAAGAATAATCAGTATGAAAGCTTCACAGCTGTGTGTGGAAGTGAAATGGTAAAAGCCTTTTTTTTCCTTTTAGTGAACAGACTGTTGTTAGATTTAAATAAATAAATAAAACATACATTTTCACACAGGTGAGAATTTAGCATGCACAGTTTCCACAATTGTGATAATTTCATTACAAATGTGTAAAGTTAATGTTCTGTAGATGAGGAACATTTTAATAAAATTCTGTGTATTATGAGATGCACAGTAAAAGAGTTTGTCTGATTTCTTCTTCTTTTCTATTGCAGTCTGTTTACATACATTTCTGCCTACAGAGCAGTAGGAAGTGCAAATATGTTATCTGGTCTCAAAAAATCATATCTTTACATTGACACACTCACACACACACACACACACTTCTTCTGGCTATAGTTATAGACATCCTGGGTAGCCAGTAAATCTCTAAGGGAAAATCAGGCACTGCAAGACCACAAGACATGCATATCCATGGGCACAGCTTGTACAGCAGTGTTTAAAACATGACAGCTATGAAACTGACTCAGTTAAAATGGAGTTAACAAACACAGCAGGATGGTGCTGCTACTTGAACGTGTGTTTGTGTGTGTGTGTGTGTGTTTCCTACTACTGCCTCTGACAGTTTGGCTTCCTTTGTTGGATCACTGAACTCAAGCACAGCAAGCTTCTGTCTCATGTGACTGACAGCTGCTGCTGAGTTGAATCCGCAAAGACAAATCACATCACAGTAAAGCAACTGCAGTAACAGTGTGTATTAACAGCTTGATATAATACAGGGGAGAACCCACCTCATTAGTTGGATTCAAGCATGTGGATACAGCACCATCATCGCATCATCAAACAACATCAGCCTTCAAGGTAACAAAGATGTGACACAGAGAACATGCAGAAATGTGTAAGAACATTTAGAATTAAGAAATCTTAATGGTAGGAAGTGTTTCTGCAGGCACAGAGGCTACTAATTAGAAATAAGTATGGCTTTTGATGAATATTTGATAAGCATGCAAATTGTTTTAGCTATTTCCACAGATTAATTTCTGTATATTTACTGCAATCTTCCAACTTGAAGATTTATTTTGTAGAAATGTCTGAAAAACAGAGACCTGAGGAAGAAGATGGGATTACAATATATTTAATTAGTGAGGTACAGGCAAACAAATCATTTGACGACATTGCATTTTTATGCATAGCATCTTGTTGTCATTAATAAAACAAAAATTAAGTCAATAATTTGCAAACAGAGTTCTAGATCTATTGTATCTTGTGGTATTTAGTCACATGTGACTGATACGGGTACTTTTAAAAATATATATATTCATTTTTATGGCACACAGGTACTTTGTTTACAAATCTAACTTAGTCTTGTTTTCTCCTGTATCATCATACAAGGAAATTAATATTATCACTTATTTTTTAATTGTAGGGAATAGATTACAGTAAAATTTCTTTCAATTAAAAAAATTAAACAAACTGTTTAATAAGCAACAAACACTCATTAACCGATTTGTGAGTATTAGCATAATGCTGATTTGTGAATTAATTATATCAGGAGGAAAGACATGACAAGAAAAAGACTTGTATTATTCTGCGTCTACTCGAAGAAGATGATCATGAAGCTGAACATCAGTACAGTCATCGCAATGCCATTTATTGCTTCTTACAAACAGAGACATTTACACAAGACACACCAGTCATTTTCAGTTGTCCTATTTGGCAAACACACAGCATGACATTGGAATTTGCATTCCGCAGAGCAGAACACAGGGAAGTCCGCTTTTCACAGAGAATTATTATCAGAACTGAAAACAAATGATTTCATTAATGGAAGATATTATAGGATTCTGGGTCTTTCTCAGGGACTGTCAGATTACGATCATTGGAATATTTGTGATAAAATACATTGACATGTAGTTATCACTGTATAATACTGGAGAACTATTAATGTGCTCTGAAATATCTTTAGCTCCATAGTGGTCCCTGACCACAAGTAAACCTCACAGACAGTGTTGGGGAGTAACAGAACACAGGGAGTAGCCACATTAAATATGATCATTTTAAAAAAGTCGATAAAACAGCTATATTTGTCGGCAAAATGTGGACAGAACAGAGACAGCTTGAGACCTTTAAGGGATCTGCATGAGCATTAAACTCATTTGCACTTTAGGATGCAATTAGTGTTACTTTGAATTACTAGAATAGAGAATTTGTCCAGTCACTCAGTTCCTTTTTTTAACCCTTAAGAGGTCCTTAAATAAACTGACTTATTTTTCGGACCATAAGGCACACCGGATTATAAGGAGCACTAAGCGAACAAAACAGTCAGATAAGTCAAATCTCTCGCAGCTGCTCTATTCCCGTGTTGTTGCAGTATATTAATGACTGACCTCGTATGTTGGATGGATTATCCCAGTTGTTCTTCTGACTGAAATTTACAGCATCCTGCCATGTGATTGCCTTTGTCCCCAACCATCAGGAACCCTCACATCAACTTTTATCGAGTGGAAAAAAGTTAGCATTCATCTTCCAGCTTTACTGTGTTTGTTATGCTAACATAGCTGTGTCACTAGCGATCAGGTAGCACAGCATTATATACCAGCTAGTCCAACCTTAGTAATCCTACAAAAGTCACTGTTGTTTAGTTTTCGATCTTCCTTTATGTTGGAAGTGATAGCAGAGCTGTACGTTTTAATTTTTTCAGAAATCACTCAGTCAGAAAATTTAATAAATTCTGTTTTCATGGATGCCTGGATGTTAAACTTCATTGTTTCACCTGGTAGAGCAAGCAATGCTCATCATTTTATTAAAGATGAAAGAGTTTAGACAGTTTTTAACTCTGAGTGATGCCACAGCGTTTTGGACCTGAAATGGACAGAGATTTGGACCCAGAGTACTCCGCAAGGCTCCTGACTACGTTAGCCGTAATGCTCCGGCAATCCATCAAGCAGTGTAGCTTTGTAGCTTACCAAGTGGTACTAAAACATTTTTTGACAGATTTTTGAGCGCCATGTACCACCTGTCACCCCCCATTGACCATCGACGGCGCTGCGGTGGAGAGGGTGAGCAGCACCAAGTTCCTGGGGGTGCACATCAGCGAGGACCTCTCCTGGACCACCAACACAGCATCACTGGCCAAGAAAGCACAACAGCGCCTCTACTTCCTGCGCAAACTCAAGCGGGCAAGTGCTCCACCACCCATCCTGACCACATTCTACAGAGGAACCATTGAAAGCATCCTTTCCAGCTGCATCACTGTGTGGGGCAGTAGCTGCACTGACTATAACAGGAAAGCTCTACAGCGCATTGTGAGAACAGCTGAGAGGATAGTTGGTGTACCACTCCCCTCCCTGCAAGACATCTACACCACCCGCCTTACCCGCAAAGCCATCACAATTGTCAACGATGCAACCCACCCCGCGCACTGTCTGTTCAGCCTCCTGCCCTCCGGAAAAAGATACAGAAGTCTCCGCTCCCGCACTACCAGGCTCACCAACAGCTTCATCCACCAGGCTGTGAGACTGCTGAACTCTCTCCCCTCCCGGTAGAGGTCTGCGCGGGAATGTTTTTTTAGTCCCGCTCCCGCCCGCTCCCGCAAGGTTTTGTACCGCACCCGACCGCTCCCGCTGTATATTCTGTCTTTGTTCACCCGCTGCCCGCTTAGAATAATTTTCTACCCGACCCGACCGTTCCCGCTAAATTTAGATCTGGTTTCCAAAATCTCACATTTAAATGGGGTACCACCAAAAAATAGAGATAACAGATAAAACTGCAGGTTGTGCAATGATTGTATTTATTTTTCTTAAACAAGATGCATTTATCTGTCAAGATGCAACATTTATCTTTTAACATGGAAAACGTGTTGCAAAAATAAAATAAATAAAAACGAATACAGCATTGTGGCCTATTTGTTATTTTTATGTAAAATACAAACGTAACATTTTTCTGTCAACACAGTAGGGAAAGTGTCGCGAAAAAAAAAAAAGTCACTTAAAATTGTAAACAAAAGAACAAAATAGTTGGCCACTGCGAAATTAAATGATTGTTTAAACTATCAGTTTAACGAAAAAATGTCCCAATGTCGAATTCAAGGTCTCTCCTATAAAAGAAAATATGCATATATAAATACAACAATAAACGACATCTCAAAATTATAAACTATTAATCAAATGAACGAAACTTACTTAAAAAATCCAAATTATTTTAAATTTCCATGCAGGAAAAGAATGTCACTGACTGATGAGGGTTTCAGTACTGAACGTCTCTCCTCCAAAATCCGACCACAAAGGCTGAATGCTCTCTCGGAAGGTGCACTCGTTGCCGGGATGCAGAGGACAAATCTTGCAAGGTTGCTCAGGGCAGGGAACTGGGAACTGTTGGAATTCCACCACTGCAAAATGTTTTGTTGACTTGATAATTCAAGTTTCATGGTCCTGTACTCCTGAATCTGAACATCTAGTGATTTTGATCCACATGATTCTTCCTCTTCCTCCCAATCTGAAAATTTATGAAGAACAGTAGGCCTTTTGGCAGGTGTTGGTTC
The DNA here is from genome assembly GCF_001858045.2 of Oreochromis niloticus. Taxonomy (NCBI): domain Eukaryota; kingdom Metazoa; phylum Chordata; class Actinopteri; order Cichliformes; family Cichlidae; genus Oreochromis; species Oreochromis niloticus. The sequence goes on from NC_031979.2 coordinate 10,043,833, forward strand.
AACATCCTCATCATGTGCATGATCAAACTTTAAATCTTCGATCATCTCCTTGACTCCCTGTATCACATTCTGTCGCCCTCTTTCATCTAACATTCTCAGACCTCGCAGATTTGGTGTCAGAAAGGTTGCTATTTTATAAAGCATGTGAACAGAATGGGATGAAGTGCTGTCTGCTGACAGTAATTCTTTCAGCCGTGTTACACAGACGGTTGCAATTTCAGAGAGCAGAGGGTCTTTTGTGGCTGATGTACAGTGCTCAATTAATCGCACAGACCACGGAAGAACAAGTGAGGCACTGGGAGCTGTGTTATCAGTTTCCAAGTCGTCAGTTGCCTCTTTGAAGGGTTTTAGGAATGATACTAGTAACTTAAGAGTACTGATGCTAATGCGTCCGATCTTGTCATAATTATTGCTCTCAGTCAGCACAGATGCAATGTCTTCGTACTGTTCCAAGACAGAATTTAACATGTCAAAGTTAGAGTTCCATCGTGTCTCTATGGATTGTTTCAGTGACTTTTTAAGCTTGCCCTGCTGTCCTGAGTGTTTGAAATATGTAACCAACTTTTTAACATCAGTCAGAAGGCTAGCGATCTCTGGAGACTTTTCGATTATGGCAGGACCAAACGCACTGGAGAGAGTCACGTTTAGTATGTGCGCTGTGCAGTTTAGCCTCGTGTATTCTCGTAAGGCACTGATCATGTTGGCTCCACGATCTGTGACAAAAATAATCTTTTTGCCCATGTCTGTCGCATCAATGCCAAACACTCTGAGATTCTGCAGCAGGTGCCTTCGAATGTTTTCACCTGTCTTTGAGGTGCTTGGGTCAAAAGGGGCAGCAAAAAGCACTCTTGAATGTAGCTCAGATTGCTCATTAACGTAATGGACGGTTGCAGACAAAAAGGACGTTTTTCGATATGTTTCTGTCCATATGTCTGCTGTAACAGCGCATCCAAACTTCGATATTGTTGCAGTGATTTCCTCCACAACATGTTTATGTAGACTCTGAGCCCTCATTTCAACATTTCTTGACACCGTTGTGGGGTGTGGTAGTATCTCACAGACATCGAATTTTCCTATTCTTGCTGCTGTGTCGACCAAATGTTGGGCCAGCTGTGTGAAGCCTTTTCCAGAGATGGTATCATACGGTCGAATGTCTTGGCAAACAAACTGAACACATTTGTCTCTGGTTTCTTTTTTAAACTTCTCTGGCACCAGCAAAGATTTAGTAAATGCCAGTTTTGTTTGCCCCTTTGTGATGGGACATGAGTGCCGCCTTAAACCTGAGGTTCCTGTCTTGTGACTGCAAAAGGGTAAAACTTTGAGGCATTTATCGCATTGTACAAAGGGTAATTTTTTTCCATTTGCGTCTATGACGCATGAAAAAGACTCCCATACATCAGACTTGCCTGATGTGGGTTTCCTTAAAGTAAACTGACCGTTGTCTAATCCCAGCTGAACGTCCTTCAAGGAAATTGCATCTTCAGTTTGCTCTGCCATGTTGGTAAAGCGCGCTCTGATGCAGGTGATGCGCGCACAGAGTCACAGACTGTGCAAGTAAAATGCACGTGCAAAAAGCACTGATCCATGCGCTCAGTGCGTGTAACAGGCGTGAGCACTGGCTGTACCAGTGCTCAATTAGAATGAGGAAATCACAGATATGCTTTTCCGAAAAAATGTCGGGCACGCTATATTTTCAGACCGCCCGCTCCCGTTCAAATTACACCAGAGTTACCGACCGCTACCGCATTTTATTTGGAAATTTATTCCCGCGCCGCAAGAAATCTGGTCGGGTCCCGCGGCTCCCGCGGGACAGCCGCGGGAATGCAGACCTCTACCTCCCGGCTCCCAGCCAGCAGAACCACCAGACTGGCAGGAGTATAGGAAGACAGACTGGACCCTACCCCCCCCCCCCCCACACACACACACACACACACACACACACACACTCCACAACAAGGAAACACTCTCCACATTCCTGACTGGAAACGACTACCTCTGCATTACAATTGCACACACCTGCTGCTATATATTTTTAGTATTTTTAGTATTTTCTTTAGCACTATTTATATTATTTATATTACTATTACTGCTGCTACAGTCTTATGCTGCATTAAAACAAAAACACTTACCAACCACAACCTGGGACTACGTCAAGTAGACTAGTACACTACTTTCCAGGGCGCACTGTGGAACACTTTATTATATGTTATGTGTAGGTCCTGTCTTGTTATATCCTGTATGTTACCTAAATGTTGTGCATCTGCACTTTATTGTTGTCTATGTCTACGCATGGGACAGTGTGAAACGTAATTTCAATTCCTTTGTATGGCAAGTACATCTGAAGAAATTGACAAATAAAACTGACTTTGATTTTGACTTTGACTAAAATCATTTCGAGGTCAGTAAGCACAACCAAAATTCGGATTATTAGAAGCACTGTCGATTTTTGAGAAAATTAAAGGATTTTAATTGTGCCTTATAGTGCAGAAAACATGGTAATTGTTCCTAAGGACAAAAAATTGCACCTTCCTAAAAAGTGCTGTAAAAATGCTATAAATTAATGTTTTTTTCCACTTTAAATGAGTCAGTCTTTTAAAACTACTTCTGCCTAAAATATTCATATCAAGTATTAATTATATTATGGGGGTTTTAACCCTTTAAATCCCAATATCTTTACATAACTGCACTGTTTTTTTAGCCAAAAATTACAAAAAACTAAAATACTTAACATAAAATACATTTAAAGAAATGGGTCAAAGATTGGCACCAACAGGATCTTGATCCATCATTATTTTTTTTTGCAGGGGCTCATAACTTTAGTAATAGTAGCCTATAATTGTATGCCATGTTTTTCACTTTTCCCCCACTAAATACCTATTACCTTGTTGCGTTCTAAAATAAAATAAACAAAAATATGTAAATAAAAATACAAGATCAGTTTGAGGCTACATCCACACGTACACGGGTATTTTTGAAAACGGAGATTTTCCGTTTTCGTTTTAAAAAATAATCCCGTCCATACGTAAACGCAGAAATGAAGGAAAACGCTGCTAGGAACATGCCAAAGCAACAGGTGGCGATATATTCCTAGCCGTGTAGAAATGTTGGCCAATCAGAAGTCTAGAAGCCTCGGCGGGAAATAGTAAACAAAGATGGGGCATAGAAGCAGAACCGAGTCGTATGTGTGGAGGGACAGTAACTGTGTGTGTATATGTAAGCATTTAAACACTGCAGAGAGTAAAATTAACAGTAACAGTATTGTAGAAATTCATTTCACCGAAACAATAACGTGGCGCACAGTGTGACGTCAAAAAAGGCGCACACCTTTGACGCTGCATTTTCTCCGTTTTCCTCGTCCACACGTAAATGCAAAAACGGAGTTTTCGAAAATCTCCACCCTGGCAGGCGTTTTTAAAAATCTCCGTTTTCAGTGACCAAAAACGCCGTTTACGTGTGGACGAAAGGTGCAAATGCATAGAAAAATCTGCATTTTCAAAAATACCCAGGTACGTGTGGACGTAGCCTGAACAAGAAGAACATTTATTTCAGAAGGATGAACACGAACATTTATGTTGCTGGGAACAGGAATGGTATGAGAGAGAGGGAGAGCGTGTATGTGGCTGGGTGTAACAGTTCTGCTCAGGTGGAGCAGAGGCTGCAAATGGGCAGACTGTGGTCTTTGCAAGCAAACCTCCCACATTTGCAGCAGGTGTTCCCAATTCTTCTCTTTTTGTCAGTGTAAAACTCGCACTGCCTCTAGATCCACTGCAGCAGCACCCTGCACAGTTGTGACGATGCCTGCAGCGGCTGATGAGCGGGGAAGGCTCACTCTCTTCATAATGTGTGTGTTCAGCATCATTTCTCCCACCTCTTCAATGTACAGCCTCCTCCTGTATAGTTTCTGCTGCTGCCAGGATGGATCGATTGAAGTAGGCATTGTACAGAGAAATGTCAAGGAGGTTGTGGAAGAGGGCCAATGGCCACCGATTTGTGATTTGTTCGACTCCTGCAGGAGTAGGTGCCAACAACCTCACAAAAAAAAACAAAACATACAACCTATGTATATGTTACACAAGAATATATTAGCAAGAATAAATAAATGTGTGCGTAACTGATGCGTAATGACACCTACCTTATCAAGGTTGTCGACACCTCCTTTACATTTGTTGTAATCCTGTATTATGATGGGCTTTCTGTTCCCTTCATCGCTTATGTCTGGACTGCGGTGTTTTGTGCTTAGTGGGAGTCCATTCTTGCCCCATCGGGGGATGTAAGACGTAAGTGTGTGGGTCTTCGTAAAAGCGAAGGTGGAGGAGAAGACCACTCTCCCTCTTGCCTGGAGCAAATGAGATGGAAGTTCAGGCTTGTTTTGGCGAATTGTGCCAACTAGGGCCAGTTTCATCTTGAGTAGCTCATCCGCCAGTGCAAACGAGGTGAAAAAATTATCGCAGGTGATGACATGTCCCTGTAGCCCCTCTGTCATTTCCAGGACCACCCTCATCCCCTGGTTGACTTCAGCACGATGGCCAGCTGCTTTGCCCGTGTGCACCTGCAGTCTCCAGGCGTAGGGTGTTTTGACATCGCAGACTGCCCAAATCTTCACACCATATTTGTCTGTCTTTTTTGGCATGTAGTGCCTGAAGCTGCACCTGCCTTTAAATGGGACGAGTTGTTCGTCAACGCAGACATCTCTGTCTGGGCTGAACAGCATCTCCAGGCGGTGCGTCCACATATCCCAGACTTTTCGGAAGGCAGCCAACTTGTCATGACGTTGTCGGGGTCGGGATGGCTTGTCATCAAAACGCAGCGCCCTGCTGATGTCATGAAATCTCTTGCGGGACATCGTAGCCTGGAAAATGCGCCGTCACGATTTTTCACTCCAGAGGCTGAAAGTTGATTCATTTTTTGACCGGTAAACACCAGCCAAAGTGAACAGCCCCACATAAGCCCGAAATTCTTCAGTGTCCATATCTCGCCATTCTTTGATAGCTCGTCTCCCATGCAGATTCGTCACTGCCACAAAATGCTACACGATTTTGTCCGTCAGGAACAGCACAAAGCTGGAGATCGGGTCGGGAGAAAACCAGTGGTTGCTGGGATGCTGGGCCGGAGTGTCTCCGTGTTTGTTGGAGACCAAAATATTCTTCCGTTTTTTGAAGTCCATCCCGCTGCTGCTTCGTCCATCTCCCCTTTGCTCTCGTTTTCAGACAAGACATCAGATGAGTCGGATTTGGACTCCAGCTGCTCTGTTTGTACCTCCGATGAATGCTCTGTGTCATCCCCAGAATCCTCGGAGAATGACGAGGAGCCATCCTCGCACTCAGAGTACATGACCATTTCTACAACTTCCTCTGTGCTGTAATATCTTGCCATCCTCAAAATGACTACTCCCACGCTACGGCTCATTCTTATAACCACGGCTGTAGTGCACCTGCATAAACAACCTGAGCTCGAAGACAAAATAAAGTCTAATTTGGTTTATTTTCTTGCTTTTATATTTAATTTGTTTGTGTTGCAGTGTGGCCTTTGAAGAGAAAAGACTTTTGAAGTTAGATGCACACACTTTTTCTGAAGTTATACACACAAACCTTGCATGCTTTAAAGAATCTTCATGCCTTTAATTATGAATTAAATTAGATTATGTATACTTTAAAAATCTTACATTTGGACTATTTCTGTCAGATTAAAAAACACTAAGAAGATCAGTATTCACCTAATAGTTGTCTGGTTCCAGGGAGGGTGACAGAGTGATGGAACAGCATGTTCCAGTGGGAATGAGTGATCTCAGCATATTGGTCTGTATGACTACTGCAAAGTGCTAAATAAAAAAAAACCAAAAAAACGTCACCTATACATTTATCATCTGACTCTGCCTCGTCCAGCCAAGTCTCTCTCCTCGGGGACTAGTCCAAAACACCAGGATGTCATTTCAAACCTCCACCACTTTCTTTGCCAGTTTTACCTTCAAATACTAAATTGATGTAATTGGAGCAGTGCCAGATTTGGAATGTATAACACCACTGATTAAAATTATGCAATAACTTACTGGGTTCTTAAGCATACATTATGTTCCATGTATGCAGTTGTATATGGCTCTCATTGGATGGTGGCACTCAAGTCTTTTGCTTCCATCTCATTAAATTGTCCTTTTCTATCTTTGTTGTGCCTCTGTTGTTCTCTTCTGTGCTCCTCTGACAATGCAGCCAGGGTGCTTTCAGGAGTGTGTCACATAAACCAGTTGCTAACAGGGTAAAATTGAGAGAGTGGACAACCTTAATGCAATGCAAGTGAGAGAGAGGACAGCAAAGGAAAGACTATAAAGAGCAAGTAAAGAACCAGAAATAACAGTGGAACGTGTCCTTGTTCTCTTTGATAAACATCAATTTTATTGTCCAGTTAAGTTTGGGGACAGGGAGCACTGTTCTAGGTCTCAGTGATCTTGAGACATAAAACAATGTCCCTTTCACATTAACACGGTGGCGACTCTAACAAAGTCCAGAAATGTAACAGCCACAGTGGAGTAGCTCATTGGCCAGGACAGGAGCGCTGTCATTTCGTAAGTTCTGCTTTGAAAGATAAGATAAGATAAGATATACCTTTATTAGTCCCACAAGGGGAAATTTCATGTTAAGGCTGCCGACCTATTGCACGCAATGGCGACGCCATCTTACCCTCCGACCATACATACATTACACAAAAACATCACATGGGGAAGACAGGTCAGAGAGGTATAACAATGGAAAATGCACCACATGAGGAAAGATAAGGAGAAAAAAAGAACTCCCCCCAGACTGAGCTCCAACAGGGAGATCAGTTTGAGAACAGAAAAAAAACACCTCTGCACATAGCACATGAAAAAACTCTTAATACACCAAAGAAACACATGACAAGTAACAGGGATGGGTAAAGGGTGAGAGACAGCCAATGTAGACGGTACATCGGGGCCTGCAGCATAAGCGCTGGTCTCCTTGATCCACCGTCAGCATCGGAAGGGAATAAGCATCGAAGGCGTTTGGAGGGGAGGGGGATGAGTGTACATCTGCATGTGTATATATGTCTGTGTGCATGTGTGTGTGTGTCCAGAGTTCAGCTGAGACAGTGTCCTTCGCCCTGCCAGGCTAAGTAAACAGTCTTCCAGCCAACCCAGGTGGCCTTGCATAGAATGGGAAGAACAGTCTAAACACAGTCGTTATCAGGGTGTTGTTGTTCAGCTCCAGCCTTGAGACCGCAGCTGGCGCCGAAAGGGTATCCGCATGAAAGTGATGGTGGTTTTTACTTTAGTGCGAACAACTCATATGAATTTCAAAGCTGTTCTAACAGTCCAACACTGGTCTCTCAATCTCCCGTTGGAGAGCCGTGAGCTTCTCCATGATGTTATCAAACTTACGCTCCGTGATGTTGTCATTCTTGTGCTCAAAGAGCCGATTCTGAGAACTCACGACCGCAGTGAGTTTCTCCAAGATGTAATCCAGTTTGCACTCAGAGGTCTTATTCTGAGTATTCACGGCAGCCGTAAGCTTCTCCAAGATCTTATCCATGCTGCACTCAATGAGCCCATTTTGAGAAACTCACGCCTCGTCCCATCGTTTCAATCCCAGCGGGCAGCCTTGTGGGGGTTTGAACAGTCGGTTCCGCTTTCTTAATTCTTCGATAAGTCAGGGCCAAGCCAGCTCCGATCAGCAAGAACCCTGTTACCATGGTTCCGAATAGGTAGATATCTTCAGCACTCAGGCTCACCCAAGCCCAGACTTCTCGTTGAGAAAAGGGTGTCAATTGCATTTAGGGACCAGTTGATCAAATCCATAATTCCTCTTTTAGGTTTTAGAAAACAGACTGTGAGAGAGTGTTCCAGGGAAAAGTAATACAAAAAACACGAGACTAGACAAGGACATAAGAGGCTAAGCAGGGAAGCTAAGGGAGAGGAGGAGGAGGAGAGGAGAAAAGTGCGACCGCCTTCATCAAGAGCAAGAGAGCAAGAGAGAAAGATGACAGGAATAAACAAGAAATCAACGATGCTACAAGTTCTCTGTTTTGATTTCTGCACAGCTTTGATTACCAATTCCAAGATTTCTTTTTTTTTCTTTTGTCATGGTTTATGTTTGTTTTTTTCGTGTGTTTTTTCATTTGATCTGCTTCGTAGTACTGCATGTGAGTCCTTTCTTCTGATTCTTGACCAATTACTAGAGCAGAGGGAAAGCTTAAATTACCTCCCCAACAAGCACCTCTAAGAGAACAACAGTCTGAAAACAATAAAATACATGGGATAATTGATGATTCACAACTGTTGTAATGGTTGTTCCTGTGTTTTAGCTCTGTATTGGACTGGCGATTTGTTTGTGGTGTAACCCTTCTGTTCACATTCAACAGATATGATAGACTCCTTTCCCCATGTTAACCCAACTTGGATAAGCAGTTAAGAAATTGAATGGATAGATGGATCGAAAGTTATTTGTAGCTCTTAGCAATACTTGTTTAGTAAAATTGGGATAGCAATCTTTTGCTAGAAAAGGATGAATGTACTGTAACCCCGACTACAACTGGACATGCGTTTAAACCATTTATATAGCCATCGAATAAATAAAAGAAGACAATAATTATTGTAAAAAAAACCCCAAAAAACCCCACCAGATGTTCTCCCACTGCACACAATTTGCACAAGTCTCACACACACTTGAATTAACAGCTGTAAAATTATAAAAACAGACTCAGTCTTTTTTTCTCATGAATAGCTACTGGTCTAAATAGGTGGTCTTGCTGCTGTCTCCTTCCACTGCTCTGGGAGATGTGAGCAGACTCTCCAGTCAGACTCATTCTTCTCCTTTTACAGACTGATAGACAGTTTTTCAACCCCTGCGGCAGGAGTCATACCACATCTCACAGATTCTGTTCACAGAAAGTAATGTATGTAATGTGCCTCCATGTAGAGTTCTCTGAGGGCAGAGGTTCAGATTTACCTTTCCTTCTGTAAGAATAGCAGGATGTTATACATTTTCAAATACTGAGAGCTTGGCAGACACTATATTTAACTGGCTTTGGCACAATTATTTTTGATTTGTCTGATGCAAGATGAGAATAACAAGCTTGGCATCGAATATATAATACATCTATAGTACATATAATATATCTAATATACAATTGAATAAATAGAATATCAGAATAGCAAATTCTGATATATAAAGGTGTCTGGAAAGCAAACAAGCATTCTGTAAAAACTGATAAATTGATAAGGGCACACCCTCCTAAATTTTACTTCCAACACAACACAAATAAATAAAGACTGGTGTCAGTGTATATAATCTCGAGTTCAACTTGAGTGTAGCTCTCTATAACTCACTGGAGTGGATCATTATGACAAGCAGCTCGGAGCTCCCAGCCAGCTCTGAACCATCTCCAGCTTTGAGTCAAGGTGATTTATAAGAAGAGATTTCATATTCTCCTTAATCTCCTTTGCTCTATGAATATTTTTGAAGTGTCTTGCATAGCATTTTGATCCATGGAATATGGTATATTAAAGAGATGGATTTGGTTGGCTTACATTTCAAAACAGAGTGTAGAAAAAAGAGAGAGCAGATGGGGAGAGGATTGGGAGGAGTTAATCATCCCCAATCTGATCAGTATGAATATTTATGTAGAACTGAGTTGCTGGTCAAGTGAAGGGGCTCTATATGCAGTTTAATCATAACTATATTATTACAGACAATTCCCATATGGAAATACATGGGCATAAATAGGCAAGTAGTTCCATGGACTTTCTGTACTTGAACGTCTTTGAGGATTAGCAAACATAAAAGGAGCAGGAGTTTTCTAGACAAAGTGGATGACTGAACTTGCTCAGGTGATGAAACATTGTTTCCAAAACTGACAGAACATTCAAGTGGAATACTGAACATCATAATCATTGGGATTTTTATCCAAAACTGAAGTGTGCTATGCAATCTGGGTAACAGAGACCCTTTGCCTTCAAAGTAAAAACTCATCTATTTGAAACCATACGGTGCAACTTTAACTTTAAGGGCCAGTTAGCATTGCACACTGCAAGTTTTACTACCATATATATTTTTCCTTTGGATCTACAGGTTACAAGGGGGCCTAAAAAGTGAAGAATATTAAAAGTCTAACTATGTCAGTGTCTAATTGTAAGTCTAATTTGCTTGTTTCTGTTGTGCAATTTTGTTTCAAATTGTGCTTTAGTTTGTGTTTACTCTTTATTTGGTTACATTTAGGCATGAAAATTACAGGAAATTATCTTTGCCGTATCTATCTACTGAACAGAATAAATAAATACTAAAATAATAAGGGCACCCTGCAACTTGTTGAGGAATTTTGACCCACTCTTCTATAAAGTGTTGCTTGAGTTTATTGATGCTTTTGGGCATTTATTTATGCAAAGCTCTCTTAAGGTCTGACTACAACATTTCAGTCAGGTTGAGGTCTGTCCTTTGAGTGGGCCATTGCAACACATTATTTTCTTTTTCAGCCATTCTGTTGCAGAGTTGTTGATATGCTTTGGGATCATTGTCCTGCTGCATGACCGAGTTTCAGCCAAGCTTTAGCTGTCAGAGAGATGGCCTCAAATTTGACTCTAAAATACTTTGGTATAGATAAGAGTTTATGGTCAACTCAGTGACTGAGAGACGCCCATGTCCTACGGCAGCAAAACAAGTCCAAATCCTCAACCTTGCATCATTTTGCTTGACAGTTGGTATAAGGGAGTTTGTGCTGATATATTGTGGTAAGTTTTTTTCCAAACATGGCACTGTGCATTATGGCCAAAGATCTCCACTTTGGTCTTTTCTGTCAAAAGGACATTGTTCCAGAAGTCTGCCAACTTGCAACTTTGCAAACCTAAGCCATGCTGCTATGTTCGGTTTAGAGAGAGGCGGCTTTCTCCTGGCCAATCTTCCAAAGAACCCATACTTATTCAGTCATTTTCAATTTTTTAACTGTCATGCTTTCTCCCATTTGACATTCTAACTGAGACCTGTAGAACGTGAAAAGTAGCTCTTGGTATTTTTATACAATTTGTCTTTCACTACTGTCACGGTTCTGGGTCCGTTGGACCCAGTATTTTGAGTTTATTATGCTTTGGTTTATTTTGCATCGGGGATTGTTTTATTGTTCTCTTGTTGTGGTGATGATTATGATGTCTATTAGTTTCATGTTTCTGTTTATTTGTGTTTAAGGAATGGTTCTTAGTGGTATCTCACGTTTAGTTTAGTTCAGGTTCCATGTGTCTCTCAGTGTCGGGTCTGCGTCTTTGTGTAGTGTTCTTGTTTCCTGTTTTATTGTGAAGGTCTGCGTCTCATGTGAGTGTGTTCAGTTTTACCTCTGTCTCGTCTTGTTAATTACTCCTAGCTGTGTCCACCACCTGTGTGTAATCTCCCTGTGTTTCTCTGTGTGTATTTAAGTCACGTCTTTAGTCATTGTTGTTGCTGGTCCGTCTGTGTATCCACCCTGCGTCATCTGTGTGTCTCCCTGCCGTCTTCCATCATTCCGTCTTCTGCTATTCGTGTTCAGGTTTGTGCTCTTGTTCAGGCTCCCTAGTTTAGTTTACCCAGTATAGTTCAGTTCTCCGTTTGCTGTTTTGTCCATTTCTTTTGTGTTTAATAAACCACCCTCTCACCTGTACAAGTGCCTGCGTTTGGATCCTCCTTTAATTTCCACACGGCCCCTCTCACTCGCCGTGACAGTACGGACCAGCCAGCCATGGATCCAGCGGCATTCACCCCACCCCCGGAGCTTCGAGGGCTCATAACGGACTCAGCTACAAAATTAATCGATCTGTGGCTAAAGCATGAGGGAGAAGCATTTCTCTATGCTGTGGAGGACAAGCTACAACAGCTTATTTCCGGTTACCCCTGGTTATTGGACTCACTGCACCCGCTCGTACAGGATTTTCTTCTTCACGAGCTTCACCTTCACCCTCCCGCCGCTACCGCTCGCCCACTCGCTTCAATGGAGGACGTGCCGTCCGACCCGCCGGACGAGGAGTTTCCCGGCCCGTCGGAGCGGTCTCCAAGGAGGAAGCGACGTTCGCGCCGCCGGCGCGGCACTCCACAGCCGGATGTCGGGACATGTAAGCAGCCGGCTGTGGTGAGTAAAAGGGACACTTTTTCTGCTGCGTCACACTCTGTGACTGTTGTTTCTGGGGCAATTTTTTGTGTTTCGACTGAGGATAACAATGATTCCTCAATCTCACCTATGGCCGCAGTTTCTAAGACTGCCTGTTCTGAACCCTCGTTCCGAGTTTATGACCGTGTCCGCTCCGTTGTCCCATCCTTACTTCCATCCCAGTTAAATGCCCGGCCCGTAACACTGCCCGCAGTTCAGTCAGCAGCCCAGCTGCCCGCAGTTCAGTCAGCAGCCCAGCTGCCCGCAGTTCAGTCAGCAGCCCAGCTGCCCGCAGTTCAGTCAGCAGCCCAGCTGCCCGCAGTTCAGTCAGCAGCCCAGCTGCCCGCAGTTCAGTCAGCAGCCCAGCTGCCCGCAGTTCTGTTGGCCTCTCCACCACCTATTATGCCTTCACTACAGTCGTCTCCGCTACCTGTAGGTCAGTCTGTAGTCGCTCCGCTGCCTATAGCTCAGCTGCCACTTGTTCATCTGTCTGCTCACTCACTCATTCAGTCACCATCCTCACCGTCTCGTTACGAGCAGGGAACACACTTCATACAAACTTTAGCTGGTTCCCTTAAGCTGGCCACCTCTGTGACAGTTGCTCCCTCTAGGGCCTCCCCAGAGGCTGGGTGTCACTCACCAGCTGACTCTGGACCCCTAGAGGTCAAGACGCCAGCGCCAGCAGTTTCACTGGGGAACTCACCAGAGCAGTCTCGGCTCTCAGCGCCCCCTGAGAGCTCAAGTGAGTTCACCCGTCCGCCTCCGTCCTCTGCTGAGTGTATTGGGGAACACTTTCAGCCCTCTGAGGACTGCATCCCACTGTTGCTGCCTGAGTCTAGCCACTGTGCTGCTCAGTTCCAGCCAGTGTCCACACCGGCAGAGGTCTGCGTACCTGCCGCCTCAGTGTCTGTTTCCGCTGGAGGGCCCGAGTCGCCCGTCCAGCCTCAAGTTTCGTTAGCTGGGGGTTTGGGAGAACCCAGACAGCATCCTGCCTCGTCAGCTGGGGGTTCGGAGGAGCCCAGCCAGCTTCAAGTGTCGTCGGCTGGGGGTTCGGGAGAACCCAGCCAGCCTCAAGTGTCGTCAGCTGGGGGTTCGGAGGAGCCCAGCCAGCTTCAAGTGTCGTCAGCTGGGGGTTCGGAGGAGCCCAGCCAGCCTCAAGTGTCGTCTGCTGGAGGGCCCGAGTCGCCCGTCCAGCCTCCTGTGTCGTCAGCTGGTGGGTCCGAGGAGCCCGTCCAGCACCACACCTCGTTAGCTGAGGGTCCTGGAGGACCCAGACAGCACATCCTCCCGTCTGCTGGCGGTCCGGGGAGGGCTGTTCAGCCATCACCGGCTAAATCATCCCCCACGACATCTACATCTCCGCCTGCAGCATCATCATCTCCGCCTGCAGCCGCAGCTTCATCCGCAGCCGCAGCTTCATCCGCAGCCGCAGCTTCATCCACGCCTGCAGCTTCATCCACGCCTGCAGCCGTCCCGCTGCCGTCAGGTTCCGCAGCCGTCCCGCTGCCGTCAGGTTCCGCAGCCGTCCCGCTGCCGTCAGGTTCCGCAGCCGTCCCGCTGCCGTCAGGTTCCGCAGCCGTCCCGCTGCCGTCAGGTTCCGCAGCCGTCCCGCTGCCGTCAGGTTCCGCAGCCGTCCCGCTGCCGTCAGGTTCCGCAGCCGTCCCGCTGCCGTCAGGTCCGGCCTCCGTGTCTTCATCCACGCCTGCAGCCGCAGCTTCATCCACGCCTGCAGCCGCAGCTTCATCCACGCCTGCAGCCGCAGCTTCATCCACGCCTGCAGCATCATCGCCTGCAGCTTCATCCACGCCTGCAGCATCATCGCCTGCAGCTTCATCCACGCCTGCAGCATCATCGCCTGCAGCATCATCGCCTGCAGCCGTCTCGCTGCCGTCAGGTTCCGCAGCCGTCTCGCTGCCGTCAGGTTCCGCAGCCGTCTCGCTGCCGTCAGGTTCCGCAGCCGTCTCGCTGCCGTCAGGTTCCGCAGCCGTCTCGCTGCTGTCAGGTTCCGCTTCTGCTCTGCCTTCGCCTGGCCCTGCCTCGTCAGACTCGTCCACGCCTGGCCCTGCCTCGTCAGACTCGTCCACGCCTGGCCCTGCCTCGTCAGACTCGTCCACGCCTGGCCCTGCCTCGTCAGACTCGTCCACGCCTGGCCCTGCCTCGTCCACGCCTGGCCCTGCCTCGTCCACGCCTGGCCCTGCCTCGTCCACGCCTGGCCCTGCCTCGTCCACGCCTGGCCCTGCCTCGTCCACGCCTGGCCCGGCCTCGTCCACGCCTGGCCCGGCCTCTGTGTCTTCATCCACCCCTTCTGCTCCGCCATCGTCTGGCCCTGCGGTTGCCACGCCGTCATGGAACCCGGCTCGTCCTGTTCCGCCTCCCCTCTGCCGGCCGTTTTCCAGGCCTCTAAGTTGGCGTCATGGCCGTCGAGGCCGGCCTCCTGAGAGGGATCGTCGCCGCTGCTGGCATCGCAGCCGACCTCCGGATCTGCTCAGTGGCCGCCACCGCCTTCCACGTGGCTGGCCTCCCGAATGGTTTTGCCTGCTCCACCGCCGCTGCGGTGTGCACGGTCGGCCTCCGGAACTGTTTGCCCGTCGCCGCCGCTGCCGTGTGCACGGTCGTCCTCCAGAACTGTTTTCCCGTCGCCGCCATTGCCGTCCGCACGGCCGGCCCCCTGACCTGTTTTGGCTCCTGTGTGGCCGACCCCCGGGTCGACCTCCTGAACTGTTTATGGACTCTTGTTGAGCTTTGGTTTTTGTGTTTTCCTGTGCTTTGGGACTGTTTTCTTGTGTTTTTGAACTGTCTTGCTCCTTGTTTTTTGTTTGGTTTCTTTCCCTCCGTCCTTGACCCCCTCCACCCGCCCTGGTCTGGTGCTTTGTTGTGGTTTTTCGTTTAGGGCTGTCGGGAGCCAGCCCTTAGAGGGGGGGTACTGTCACGGTTCTGGGTCCGTTGGACCCAGTATTTTGAGTTTATTATGCTTTGGTTTATTTTGCATCGGGGATTGTTTTATTGTTCTCTTGTTGTGGTGATGATTATGATGTCTATTAGTTTCATGTTTCTGTTTATTTGTGTTTAAGGAATGGTTCTTAGTGGTATCTCACGTTTAGTTTAGTTCAGGTTCCATGTGTCTCTCAGTGTCGGGTCTGCGTCTTTGTGTAGTGTTCTTGTTTCCTGTTTTATTGTGAAGGTCTGCGTCTCATGTGAGTGTGTTCAGTTTTACCTCTGTCTCGTCTTGTTAATTACTCCTAGCTGTGTCCACCACCTGTGTGTAATCTCCCTGTGTTTCTCTGTGTGTATTTAAGTCACGTCTTTAGTCATTGTTGTTGCTGGTCCGTCTGTGTATCCACCCTGCGTCATCTGTGTGTCTCCCTGCCGTCTTCCATCATTCCGTCTTCTGCTATTCGTGTTCAGGTTTGTGCTCTTGTTCAGGCTCCCTAGTTTAGTTTACCCAGTATAGTTCAGTTCTCCGTTTGCTGTTTTGTCCATTTCTTTTGTGTTTAATAAACCACCCTCTCACCTGTACAAGTGCCTGCGTTTGGATCCTCCTTTAATTTCCACACGGCCCCTCTCACTCGCCGTGACAACTACTACGACATGATCTGACCTTGGGATGAGTTTGTGAAGATGCCCAGTCCTGGGAAGATGTGACATTCTGTCCACACACACCAGAATTCTCCAGACTTGTAAAGTCACCAAGTACAATGCTGAGAGTGATTCATTCTTAGAAGTTGAGATGGGGCTGTAGTTCAAGTTAACTGGCACTAAATCAATATAATAATATCAGCACAACATAAAAAAATATGAGCTCACATTAGAATCTCTCATGTCAATGAACATTTTAAACAGGAGAAATTGTCACAAAAAAATAAATAAATATAAAATAGTCCTCTCCTCTTGTTTTTATTTGGAAAAACAGAAACTTTTAAGTTTTGGTTTAAAATTGTATATAATTATAATTTTAAAAAAAATTAATTCGTAGAAAATACATATACAGTGGATTTTAGGACTAGTTGATAGATTTGACTAATTTGAAAATAAAATTGGTCAACAACACAACATTGAATAAGAACATCGGTGACCTGATTTTGGACCCAAATGATGGTGTAAGAAGATGTCAGCTAATGTTAGATTTTGCCTGTGATAAACAGGTTGATTACGTTAACGCAATGTATAAATGCCCCCCCCCCAAACTAAATAGATGTAAACTTCCATTACTCTGTAAGTACGTAAGTTACAATTTAGCTTATTGTTATATCTCCTCGAAATTAATTTTTAAGTCTTCTTTTTAAGTTATCATTCCAAATGCTTTCACTGCTGTCAAAGCGTTCTGTTGTAGATACAGAAATTGCAGCGAATTAAAGCTGACTCTGTTAGTGAGAGAGAGTAGTCAGAACAGTTACCTGCTGAAATTGTTTTGGCAGATGATAAAGTTCTGTCAACTGAGGCCAAACTACTCAAACAGTAGTTTGTGTAGTAGGAAAAATGATTAACAGAAAACAAGCCTGGAATATTATTACATTCAGGTATCAATCTAGAGAAAGAAAAAAAAACTTCCTGGATGTAATGTTCAGAGATGATGTTCTGAGTGACAAACCAAATCTTCATCATTTCAGAAGAATAAACCAGCAACCTGGCAAATCACCAACCAACACACTTAAGTGACAGTCTGCTTATCACCATATTTAAAAATGGTAAATCTCAGATTATGAGAGATGCTTGTATTTCACTTTCAAAAAAAGGGCAATAATGCCTACCATGTGAAATGCTTCACAGTATACTGAGTTAAAAAAGCAAACACTCTGCTCTAAGAGGCAATATCCCACTAGAGTTTTAAAATTCAGGACAAGCAGCAAGCTTTATGTGAGCTGAATGAAAAGAACACGTGTGGGCGAGGAAAGAAGGGTGCCGAGTCTTACAGAGTAACAGTGACGGGAGACTCAGACATATATCACAATGTCATATGTTTAAAATTCATGCTACCTCATATCCACAGTGCCGTGGTTTCTTACCTGTAAACATTTGTGGTAATTCCAAAGTACTAATCATGAATCAGGGCTGCATCATGCAAAACTGCCCTTTTCCACTTAATTTCATAGTAATAATAGATAAACCCAAACATTATAAGATGATTGTTGATGCATTTATGTAATCTATTATCAACTTTTGCAATTCTTTATGTTCTTAATCCACATTATTTACCCTTGATTGTATGCCGGCAATACAGAATGCTGCCGCTAGACTGCTTGCCAGGTTAAACAGAAGAGCCCATATCACCCGACTACTAATGTACCTTCACCAGCTCCCGGTCACATTGACATTCAGGCTCCCTCTTATGGCGCCAAGCTTCTTTATCTTGATCAATATGGTCAAACAATGACAAAATATTGTTTGTTCCTGCACCCACCAAGCTTTGGAGCATGTTTTTGTTTTAATTTATCTTTTTATTTTATACTATCTACATTTCAATTTTGTGCTGTTTTAGCTAATTTTCTGTAAAGCACTTTGTGACTCCAGTCTGTGAGAAGTTCTATATAAACAAATATTGCTTGCTTTAATGCCTGATCTGTGTGGCACAAAGTGCCTGGCCTTTGAGTATGGCTACCATAACCCTGTGAATCTCTAAATGCCATTATTTAACTCTCTGAATTCTGCTATCGCACATTCCCCAGCTCGTTATGCAACAGCTACATAGTGGAATTGCAATCGTGTAGAATCCTTATTTATCAGTTTAATAAGTCACAGTAGGTCCAAATATGACCTTTCAATTAAATAAAACAAACTGTTCCAGTGTCACAGCATACTTGCAGTATTAAACACAGGAACCTACAGATATACCTTTATTCTATTTCATTAAGCAATTATTATGATCTTTGGGTTTGGGCAATAACCAGTTCTACCACTAAGGCAGCAGAACTAATATCTTTACCTTATCATCGTCGTCATCATTATAATTATCAAGTTGTGTTTTACCTGCAAGTTTGAAGTATGGCGGTTCAGCTAGTTAAAGACCAGGACAGAGCATACCGCCGAAAATATAAAATAAATAAGCCCAAAGAGAAAAGCATAATTGCAAATGGTTTGTGGGTGAAACTGAATGGCATCATCATGGACATATAAATGTAAAACAGTGAAAAGGAACATGCATAGTCTGTCTAAATCTATGGACTGTGTGTACGACCACCACAGAGAGCTTGTTGAAGCTCTGTGCCACATCCTGAGATGATTGAGGTAAATTTTGTGGATGCCACTAACTGTGAAATTGATTCAGTGGCTACTGACAGGTGTGACTGATTCCAACCATATGTGTGTGTGTGTGTGTGTGTGTGTATATATATATATATACATATATACATACATAAATATCAGCCTTGAAATGTTGCATCACCAAGTGTGAACTATTTTCAAGGACTGATAATGCTTAAAATTGATAGATTTCTCTGAGAAATTCGCAGTGAAAATGTCAGAGGTTGAAGGAGGTTCACAGGAAAGTAACAGCTTTCAAATGAGAGCAGAGAGACTTGGCATATGGAGAAGACATGGTCTCACAGAGTGGGAGATTTAGCAATATTGATATTTGTAACTGAGCATTTTAGAGGCAGTTGGTCTACACAGTGAGGCTAAAAAAAACAGTATTGATTGCATTCATAATTTCATACACTTAAAAGAACAATATGATATTTTAGCATTTTCCCCCTTGAGCCACATATGATTAACTTCTTCTTATTTGTTTTTTTAGCTTTATTTATGCATTTAGAAAGCTCACCAGAGAGCGTAGAATAAGCTAATAGAATTCTGTTGGGGTATAGATGATTAAACCTTCCACACTAACACTTAACAGATCACACAAAACCTGTACTTAATAGCATCCTCGTGTTCTAGATTCCATTCACGTTCTTGTTGTTTAAACTTATCAGCTACATTTGGATAATGAGCCCTCCTGTCAGCTGGCTCCAGAGGTACCACTCTTGTAAGAGAACGCTTCTGCTTGCCAAGCCTGTACTCCCTGTGCACTGGTCCCTCTCAGCAACCAACTGTTTTTCCAGATGTCACCATTCTTTCATGATGATCATCCTGTGTGCTCCTGCTCAATACTGAACTTTAAGCTATTGAATTTATATACCAAAGTGTAACTGATAATGTGAAGTTGAAACAGAAGTTTGAAACAAAAACAATAAAAAAAATAAAATAAAACTAAACTATATCAATGTCTCAATTAGAGTTGTCCTTGGTTTTGTTTGTCATTTTGCTTAGTTCAGTTTGTCTATGGTGATTGATTATGTGTATCAGAACCCAGAGTTTGTTTAAGCTTTTGTTCACACTTCATTTACCTTGTTAAGTACGGCAAAGCTTCGAAAGATAAAGACAAGCAGCCATGTTGTACATTATGAGTTCAGATACATATGAATAAATAAATAAATAAATAAGATCAGCTGTGGCTGGAAACTTTGAGAAGAAAAAAATAAACTAGCTGTCTGTCTCTGTCTCTCTGTCGCTCTTACATCATCACATTGTGGTTTTAAAATCTTAACTCCGACCCACTTCCTTTCACCAACCCTAGATTACAATATTTTAATCAAGGTACCTTACTAACAAAACTACTTAGAGCTGTTAAATGAACTTACCCTAAAAGTAGCAAATTTGCAGCTTGAGCAGAATATTCTCACAAGATCAATGTAGGCCTGCATGGAGATCTGGTGTTATCAGGTAATGCAGTGTGAATTGGGATAAGCTTGACTTCAGTGCCTTTCTGAATCAACTTTAAATTTTTCAATCTAGACAGAAGATGTGGTTACCACTGTGAATAATTCAATAAGCTATTATCAATACCAATGTGTTTAGACTGAGATTTCAAGTGTATTGTGTAAGTGTTTCAGTAAAAAAGCTCTTCAGCTTTGATTTAATAAAAACGAAAAACAAGGTTTGGTTGCTGTTTATACCCACAGTCGATCTGGGTTGGAACAATGCCAAGGTTAATCATGCTGCGGTCATCTGTGCTAATGCTTAGAGCAGGAACAACATTACAGATAAAGAGCTGGCTGGAGCTTTGTTGCTGTGAGGCTAGATAAATATGTTCACTATTAATTTATTATGGAAATGTAGCTGCTATATTCCCATAGTTAAACCCCAAGTGAAGGTGTGTGATGTGAATATATCTGTAGGTGTATGTGCAATCATTGCGTGCAATGACTTTAATAATTTTATTGCTGCTGCTTGAAGCATAAAGAAGAGTGTGAAGTAAATAGCTACAAATTAACCTGTGGTTATTATTATTAGTAATGTATATTTCTTGAGGGAATCCCTAATGAGTGGAAATGGGTGAGATAAGACTGTCAGCTTAGAGGCTGCAAAAACAAATAGATACAAGTCGGGATATGGAATGACAGCTAATAATAACATGTTCATGAAGATGCTACATCAGTCCACTGAGCCCCTACATTTCACGCGCCACTACCCAGGGATCATACCAACTAATCATGTAAAGTCACGGTAAACAGGAAAAAACATGGCTGTCCATCAGATGATATTCTGTTCATCATGCCATATTATCTAGTCAATCCATTACTGTGAAGCAACAACATCACTGGAGTTGATCATTTGTACAACATTCAGAAAGATTGCTTTGGTATTCAGTTATTAGAAATTAACTGATGTTCATATTGGGTGAAACAAATCACAGAGCCTCTAAACTTCCAGCAAATGCTGTTGTGCTCTGGTCTTTGAGTACTTCTTGAAACTAAACAGCATGTAAGAACAAACATCCTAACGCCATGGGGCAAACATTGTATTCAGGTATATGTAAATGACTGATTTTAAACAGCAAGATACACATTTTTGAAAATCTTTTCTAAAGAACTTTTGGAGTTGGTTTGAACATGGTTTTATTCTTACAATAAATTGAAGCAACAGCAATGATGCAATCCAAACATCACACACACCTCTGAACATTTAGAAAGTTAAACAAAGGCTACTTGCCATTCTTACAGTACAGAACAATTAAAAATAAACTGACAGCCATAAACAGAATAAGACAAAAAGAAAAGGGAGTAGACAAAATGACAGCAGCGCATGCGCAAAACCCCCCAAAACAAGCTGTAACAGTCACTATCATTAAAGACATGTGCGTTTTAGTAACACCTGTGATTTTGTGAGACATTATGCTCAAACATATTTTGAGTCAGAATAAACACATTCAAATAAAAATACTCATATATTCACTTAAAAATGATAAAAACTATAATAAATGTACCTGGAGCTTTGTACTGGAAGTTATATATGAAAATCTGTGAAAAGTCATAGACCTATACCTGTGTGACAGGCCCAGGTCCACTGAAATAAAATTTGTTTTATTAAGATCTTCCCCCAGGCTGCACGGCGACACAGCCTCCAAACACCTCTGCAGCACTTCAACCTAAGGGCTTTTCGAGGCAATGTTAGGAGAAAATAGAACAGAGTAACTATCTGTTGTCTTTCTCAATTTATCTCTTCCTCTTCATTCTATTTTCATATCTCTGCTTTACTTAATGTAATGTTAGACCCTTTGGCCAAATAATCCAAGACAGCACAAGACCTCTTCACAGCGGCTAAGAGAATATGACAATTTTATTGCTTAAAGCATCCAAGAACCCATGTGGCAAAACAAACAAAACAAACAAAAAGCTATTCAGTGATGACACTCTGAAGCAAGATTAACAACAACAGTCAGCTCTCTTATACATTAACAAAGTAAAATCTGCAATATTTACATACAGATTTTAGATTTGGAGTATTACAAAACTCCTGGTTACATTCAAGGGCAGATAAGCCAGATTAGACTTTTCCAGAAAAAAAGTAACCCTAGAATAAAAATAAGATGAAAATAAAATAAATAAAAATACAGAGGAAACCAACACTAACATGTACCAGACTGATGGAATGACAAAAGTAGGGAGAATGAGAGAAACAGGTTATGATCTAAAGCACACAGTAGCATGTCCAACAGTATTATTTGGGCATGGGCATATATGGCTGCCAGTAGATCTCAGTTACTAGTCTTTATGGATTATATGACTACTGATAGAAGCAGAAGAATTATATTTATTAAGAATATTTCTTAAATATGCAGCGCTATTTTTAGCTCAGAATTAGCCAAATGAAGCAAAAAAGGAATGGCACTGAGACTCACAAATAAGCACGAACAATCTGTGGCTGGTCAAGGATCAAAAACAATCCTTACATTTTAAATGATGATAGTGATGATGAAAAATGCCTGTATTAACTTGTATTAAAGAGTTAATAAAATACTTTTGTTAAACCCCTTGAGTTGTTAGTGAAAGTCTGCACTCCAATCACATCTTGATTTCTTGATCTAAAATCCAGTCTGGTGGTGTACAGATGCAAAATTACAGAGAGGAAAATCATCTATGGACCGTTACTGAGACAGTCACACTGTTCTGATTCACTGAGTATTCCTTCTAACCTGTTAAATCTAATTCTATGCGATAATCAGTTCGTAGATGTAATTGTCTCAGACTGGACACAAATGTTGAGGATTATTAGATTTAATTATTTTTACTAAGTGGAGAAACTAAATGAGAAACCACTAAATGTGGTGGAAATCAATTATAATTTACACTTAAGCAGCTGGGCTTGTTAAATGGAGAGCAAGTAAGTGGAAAAGACCTCATGTAAAAGAAATGCTCCGTGGAAGATAAATAGTTGTAAAGTGAATGGAACAGCTGAGCTACTTTCAATGCCAAATTCTTTTAACTCACACTAAGGCTTTGATTAGCCAGCCCGCACAAGTGAGCTGATGAACATTTCTTCTGTGTCTCTATCTTCTCGTCTGCGCTCTGAAAAGCCAGTCAGAGATGAGGTCAGTGTTCACATCTAATCAAGTCTGAGGCCTATGAGTGTAAGGAAGCTCTGCAGTGACATCCTCACAGATTACCTCAGAAAAGAAATATCGACTCTGCTAACGCGTTTTTTTCACTTGCGCACACAGCTTGGAAAATGACTCCAATATGAGGCAATTGGAATATACAATTCCAATATAGAACGTGGGTAAAGATGGAGGATGGCAAGAGAGGGCTTTGAAAGTGAAAAGTAAGTGAGAGCACTTAATAACCTACAGAGAATGAATTTAATGGAGAGGTAGTGATGGGAATCCTAAGGATATGTCTTTCCCTTCACTATAAATCATCAAGTCTCTTTAACAACTCGCTGCTTTTAGCACAATATTCAGTGAGGTCATAAACAAAGCAAAGTCAGTCAGAATTCATTTACAAACCTTAATGTTTAGTAATATATTATTAAAGTAATGTAAATGAGACAATGCGTTATGTAAACAAAAGACTTCTGCATAACTGGTCCACAACTGTCATTTGCATTTGTCAATCCTTTAAAATAAATTCCAGCATACTGTGTAGTGCTTTTAAATAACTTTGAAATTCTGCATGTTGGCCCTGTGACAGACCAGCGACCTGTTCTGGGTATACCCTGCCTCTGGTATAGGCTTCAGCTCCTCCCTGAATTGGATAAGAAAAGAAAGTGGATGGATATATTCAGCACATTTTGGTATCCACCAAAAGACTTTAGAGATTTGTTCAAGCCACCATGCATGTAAACATTGTCATCCAAAAGGGCAAGTTAATGATGAAATTCAAACAAGCTTAAAATATCTTCCATCTAACACTGAAGCACTGAAAAAATGACTAATTTGGACAAATGAAAACAGATTATTCAGCAGCAGAAACATGATATGTTTAAACTGAGGCCCTGCTCTTCCTTTCATTTCATTTTATTTACTGTAATGGAGCAAAGATTAAGGAAATCACGAGTCCAAATCAATACAAGAGGTTACATAAGATGATAATGACTAATGCCTGTGGGGTAATGTGTGGCTCACAAATACATCTTCAGCATGCAAAATATATGACTCGGTAAATAAATACGTTAATCTGCCACACATTAGCATTGTGAATTTTTAATAGCCACAAACCATGTGTGGTTTATTGTGCATGTGGCTCTAACTCAATGCTAAACTCTTTAAACCAAAGGATATTTGCATGTCTCATCTGAAAAATATCCTTGGATATTGTTAATGTTGATGTGAAGAGGCTATCTGTACTAGTAGGTCACACACCGGATGCTTTGGTCACATAAACAAAGTTTACACTAATTAAACTGAGTCAGTTCTTAAGTGATATCAAGTCACTGCACTGAACAAATAATCATTTTTTAAATTGAAAACATTTGAATCACAGAACATCAGTTTGCTTTTTAGCATCCGAAGCCAATTAACAGCAGTTAGCGGCAATGATGATTTCGTACAGGAGTCAGCAGTTAGTAAATAGCCGATTATTAATCAGTAATCATGCACTACTTACAAACATAAAGTACTCTTTCAGAGACATGAGGTATTAACACTGCTGCTTGAAGCAAATCTTTTAAATCTTCTGTGTATGTTTTTTTTTTTTTCACCTGTGAAGCTTCCACCCACAAGGCATCATGACACTGGTCGACTGTGCTTGCAGGGTTTATTTACATCCCCCACATGTTTCTATCACCCTGCTCATTTGTATGTCAGACTCAGAGGAGAAGAATAATGTTTTCATTATATCATGCTGGCAAGAGACATGCAAAAGAGGCCTCTCCCACCAAAACTGTAAAAGATCAATCTTCTTTCAACTTTCACTGAAATAGCTAAATGTTTGTTGGGCAGATGAAATATCAGTTCTATTTTTGTTTATACGTTGTTTGTTCATGCATCTGTGTACGTGTGTAATAGAGATAGCAAGTCTGGTGGGGAGTTAAATTATAGTGAGACTCATAATGGCACTATTATGCTACACCTCGCTTACACCCTCAACTCATTGTTTTTTTCTTTTCATTTCTGTCATTTGCAGATGCTGCAGATGTTACTACATAGTGCAATCAAGTGACTAGTCATTGAGTAATCAAGACAAAGCTCCTAACTCCAGGAGCTTTGTCTGTATGCCTGTATGCAACATCGATCTGAGAAATTTATTATGTATTACCCATTGCAAATACCATATCTGAGATTCTTGTGAGAACTACTATAAAGTATATTCACAGTAAAAACACATAAAGAATTATTTTGACAGGGACTTATTAGCACTTCAGACAAATAAGGGCTAAGAAAAGCAATAAAAATAAATAAATTAAAAGTCCTATAGATGGCTTTTCGTAATGAATGGATCATAGGAAAAAAATCACTGATGTCAATATATTTTTTTTCTAAGTATACAAAACTCTTACTCAAGCTTACAGAAATCACGAATTTGCATAGGGAGACATGCAAACACAGTAAAGAAACCTGGCAAATGCAGCAGTTTAATTTCAGACAATTTTGCTAGCACTTTGCTGCAATCAGAGGAGACAAAAGGAGATAAAAGCACCCGTCTCTCTTACATTCCATACATTAGAGAAAGAGAAAAATAATCTGATTTGTTTACTAAACCGCAGCATTGTCATGTCTTACACTGAGCAATCAAGTCAAAGCACGTGTCTTCATTTATAATTAATTTCCATCCGACAGTATTTCTGTCCTCCAGTAAACATTTGGATGTCAGTATGAAATAATAAAATAATGTTTCTTCACTTGGGGCTGAATAAAAATATTCAGCAAGCCCCAAATATTAACTTTCTGTACTAAAACTAGCTGAAAAACAGTTGCTTTAACTCTCTTTTTCCTATTACTTTTGAGTTAAGAAAAAAAATAAATGTATGCTTTATGAATCAAGGTTGAAAGACTATATGAAAAAATGTCACCATACACATTAGAAAAAGTGCTGCGTTAGATAGATTCAATCTTAACAGGTGCCAGTGCTTCAAACTCTATTCAGCCTCCAAATATGGCAAATGATTACTTCAGGAAACACACTGATGATTCTACAAAGAAACAAACACTAGTTTTTCAGTCATCAAACAAACCCTGACTCTCAATGTTTACCTAAAGCTAGCTTGACCTTAACCCTAAGCCAAGTCTATGAAATATTATTATTAACAGTAGAGATGTGCTACAACTGTGTGACTAGATTTACAAATGAGTCATAGAAGTACACACTGAGTGTTTTTACACATTCTTAACTGACTTTGTTGCTGTGTGAAGTGTTTGGGTGCTTGACTGATTCCCTTTCCCTGCTTGGTTCCACTCAGTTGGCTGTCATTGAATGTTCCTCTGAAGGTTTTAGAGGTTAGAGATCTGTTTACTGAAGTTGGAGTTTACAGTTTTGAGTTCTCACAAACTCAAAGTCATTCTCACTACTCTTATTGCAGTACTCAAACCAGTAACACATTTCCTCACCCACATTAGAAACTCTAATTGTTTTCATACGTAGTTGTTTCTACACATACTTCACTACTAAAGATATTTGAAACTGTGTTGATGCATTTCTCACGTTAATTTTAAAAAACTTGTCAAAACAGTTTTTCAGTCGCAATTCTTTTTCCTAAGTATTATTTTTCTTTTCTCTATTTCAGCAAATGTTTAGAGCTTTAAAAAGAATCCTTCACATTTCATTTTTGTTTTTGAAAACATTTTACTCCACATTAGGTCTATACTATTGCAGAACTCCTACTAAAGTCAGTAAGCCAAAAAAACTAAACATGGATAAGTATGTGGTGAAAAGTTTGTATTCATTTGTCACTTAGTTGAAGTGATTGACTGACTACTCATATGTTGACAAATGTTAAAAAGGTTTTGATTGTGTCTTTTGCACAGGTGACTCTGTGTTATGAAAAATGCCCTAACTGTTTTAAAAACTGCATTAAACGTGATGAGAATGACTTTTCTGCTGTGAGAACTGTGCCAAATGAAAAATGATTTGTCCATATTGTGTGAAGCAAAGTGAACTGTATGGTAGATGAGAAGGGATGTTAATGAACTGAGTCAGTGTTTTTCTTCAAACTCCAAAGACTAAACACATTGAAGGTGTTGTTCTTTCCACCTGAATCTGTGTACTTTGAAAACTTCCCTTGGTAAGTTGCACTGACTTTAAGACAACTTTCATTAACTGGTAGGTGAATAGTTAAAAACACTCTAGATAGAAATGTTTTCGTAAATACTTGAATCTGTGCAGCTTATTGAATGTGTGGCATCTTAATCTATATTATTATGTAGATATTATGCAGATGATGTAGGTAGCAATCCTACTGCCCCCTGAACCCATTACAGCAGTACATTAGTGCTTACAAAGCTTCACCACAGACAGGGTTCACCCATTTTTGTAGTTTACGCTGGTGAACTGTGGCCTACAAAACAAAACCAGGTATTTTCCTGGCCATTGAACTTTGCTGCTTCCTTCACTCGATTTTAGCCTGATTTGTTAAGTTTTTTTGTAGCTTTTTCTGGAAAACTGAGAACATAGCCAGCATGACTTTTATTATTACAAAAGCAGTTCATGTTCAAATCTATACCACAGCATCCCATGCATTATGTAAAATCTGTGTCAGAGCACAACTGTATTCATTATTGTTTATGTTGTCAGTCTAATTAAAGTTGAATTCATAGTACTATTGTACAGTTAAGAACTGGACATCAAGTGCTGTTTATAACCTCTTTGACAGGAGGAGAGCCAATAAAAAAGAGCTTCATCAATGCTGCCAGGTAAAGCCACACTAAAAGCTTTAGGAATAAGCTTGTGGTGCTATTACTACATTTTGATTCACTGGTCTTACTATTTCACTGTGAGACATTTAATATTTTTCTATATCTGCTTGTGAGGGAAAAAAAATGTATTCAGATTTTCATTATTCACAGGTACCTCCCACTGGCTCATAGAAGACATAAGACAAAAGGTAAAGCCTGTATATGCTGCTAAACTGTACCAGGTGCCAAATCAAGTCTCATTGGCTTTATTTATTGGACAAATCAGCGTCATGGTAAAGCTGCCTGATACAGTTACTCTAACCTGTCCTACAGCTCAGAGGAAATGAAATGAGAAATAGAGCCTCGAGTCGGAGAAGCAGTTTAGCTATTTATGTCAGATAAATAATGAAGTCAAAGGTAGTTCTAATAGGAATTACCCCTCAGAATAATAGCCTGAAGAAACTGTTTCAGAGTTGAAGAAGGATGTCGACTAAACAAATTTTTACTTTAGCTGAGAACAAACAAAGCAGAGAAGGAAAGAGTGTTGGGTTAATAAGAGTGTGGTGGAAAACTACACTAACATTAAGGACAATAATATGAAAAAAAGAGACACAAATCTGGTAACACTTCAAGTACTGAAGCAATAGAATGCATTCATATCCTTTCACATACCTCAGTGTTCAGCAAACTCTTGGCCATAGGTAAGGACGGGAACACAGAGCAACCAGTAAATCAAGAGCTTTGCTTTCATACTTTACATTGACCAGTTGGTACAGTGTTCACATTCCTTTTCATTTCTGAATAAGGCCCTAAGATCCTTGTTCTCTGTCATTTGGGGCAGCAACTTATTCCGTGACCCTTTTCTAGCTGAGGAACACTTCTGCAGAAATCAGGTACATAATCCCAGGATCACCAAACACAACATTCTCCATCATTTAGCTGCACCTAGAAACTCTGTCCCTAAAATGATGTGATACAATCCCACCACACCATGACGGAGCGGCTGACTCGTTGGTCAAATTTGTATGTACCCTCAAATATCCTTGTGAGAATAAACACATTTTTTATGACCAGGACAAAAAACCAAACTCTGAAGTCCACCTGACAGACACATTCTCCTCTCTGATATCCTGAGACATAACTTCCCAGGAAAGCTGAGGAGTGCAATGCCCCGAAACTGAATCACAATCCAAAGGCAATGTCATTATGTTCTGTGGAAGCATGTCAACCAGGACAGCCCCACACTATCCAGAATCTTAAGAAACCTGATCCGACCAAGCCCAGTCACTGAAGAGCTTTTGAACTATCTCAGTGATCTAAGTCATCGTGATGGGCAAGCTGTCCCTGTCTTCCCTAAGTTCTGTTCCCTCCACAGAGGTGTGTGAGATTGAAGAGATCATGAAAGTATCCCTTGTATCGCCTGACAGTATCCTCAGTTGTAAATCATTTGAATTCTCAGCTCCACCCTCAGTGGGTGGAGTAGAGGAACAGTGGGTGTCGAGTAGAGAATAGTCTAACTTGTAGTTTACAAGAGAGACAACGAGATAAGTAGAATGGCAATGATCCTTTACATTCTTTTTACATTGTAAAACCCAATATATGAGCTTAAAACACTCTGTTAATTATGAAGCATTGTGTTGGGATGAGAAAATTCTCATATGGCTTTCCTCCATCTGCTTCCTTTATGTTATTCTCCAAATGTGAAGACAACAGGATGAAAGAGGGGTTTGTATCAAATAAATGAAAAAATAATAAATCCGTGGTGAAAAGTGATATATTTCTATTGCTATTCCATTATAAGATATTTCTATTTATTTTCTGGCAGGAGGCTCAGTGAAAAAGCTGCAGAATCAGTGGGCTGGATTTCTTTTCGCTCTGTTAAAGCTCGGTTCATATCAGTGAGGCTGAAGATAAGGCCTTTTGAGCACTGCACAGCTTGTAGTGACTGAATAAACTGCTGAGTATTTCACACACAGGTTGACTGACAGAAGATTGACTGTTGTTCCTGAGCTTCACCTATGAGCTGATAATTTAATTTTCAACAACCACTAAAATATAAGCATGTGAAGGTGTTTGGCCTTTATGTTCGTCCCTGACTTTTTCTAACTTTGTGTACACTTCCTCTGTCTATTGTCTCTTCATGTATCACCCAATTTCTGAAATCTGAAAAGACATTAGTAACAGCTAAAATGCCTGAATGTTATTCCTGATTTACTAATGAGGTTTCTTTTTGTGATTTTTTTGTCTTTTTGTGGCCTGCTAATGACGTTTCTTTGTCTGTTTCTTTCCAAAGAGATTTAGTGCTGACAGGCCACAGAAAGCCACTGTATTATTAGAATGATAAAGTCTAACTTTTTTATTGCATCTTTGTTTGGGGAATTTATATAAAAAAGAATTTAAAAAAATAAGTATTTCATATAAACCGCTGTTGTTTTCTTGCTATTCACAGTTTTCTCTTACACCTAAAGTTGCCCAGTAAGAGCAGCTCTGCAGTAACTTCAAAATGATACAAAAAAGTTTCATTTTCTAGGTAATACAACTTTATGGGAAAGAAAAACAAAAACTTTAACAGTAGAAAACATAAATAGTACTACACAGATCAACCAACTTGTCTCTGTGTGTTCAAACAATTAGCTGGATCTTTCCTCTTTCGTGCCATTTCAGAAGGTTCCGATAACTTTAGGCACCTATCATTGCAATTTAATTCAGGATAAAATAGGAGTTGGAGCTTATCCCGGCTGCCATATAGGCAAAGTGCCAGAATACACAGTTGCCAGTCTGTCAAAAGGGTAACACAGGGAAACAAATAACAATAACATAACAAGCCTCATTTGACACCAGTGGTAGCTGGTGAATTGTTAAAAATGGCTGTATTGGTACTTTTAAACTAATACCATTACTAGAAACTACTTTAAAATGTTATGAAGTTATGTTTCTTGTAACAAGAAAAGTGTGTCTATAATCACAATTCTGCTATCACATTGTATTTTTATGGATTGTGCTTGTCTTAAAGGGACATAGTGGAATAAATGCATAGGCATTTGCAAAAGGGACAATATAAGCTATACGATGTTTGCTGATTAGATTCACGGTAAAATCCATAAGGCACCAGTTGAATGCGTGCATATGCTATACCAACAAATGTGATATCTTATATGTCTGAATTTGAGCAAAGTTCTGACTTGCACTGTTGCATACATTTATTATGAAGTTGATTACCAACAGTGGACCTTTTCCATCTCAAACCCCAGAGGGGTTGCTATTTGGTTTCACTTAATGTCAGATGAAGCTCACAGAGACAAGTCAGTGCGCTGTGCTCTTCTAGCCATACTAAAGACTGATTAAAGGTCAGATTTTAACCTTTCAAACATAAAAAAACAAACATTAAAAACATTTTTCATTTCATTTATGGACAAACATTCTCAGTGCACTTGCCCTGATGCTGTTGTTTATTAAGTGTCCAAAATAACTAAGGCACTTGCTGTGTGCCTTAGTTATTCATAGTGATGTTCTTTCATTATTGTTGCTTGAAAATAACTCAGTCTGTTCTTGATGATAAGAAATAGTCTTGCTCTGCTTTTCAAATATTTTTTTGTCATACTTATCTAACAGTTACTTCATAATTCATGTTAACAAGTGGATGTTCTCAACTGCATCCTTCATAAGCGGAGTCCCCCAGGGCTCAATCCTTGGATAATTTCTGCTTTCTTTATCTGTATTACCCTGGGTCATCTACTTGACAGCTTAAAATTAATATCTTATTGTTATGCTAATGATAGACAGGTGTACTTTCCTGTTAGGCCCAACAACCTCAACAGCCTCTCCTACCCTAGTCTACCTACCCTACCCTTCCCTGCCATTAATTAATGCCATTAATAAGTGGATGTATTTGACTTTCCACCATCTCAATCCTGGTAAAACTGATGTTATTAAAAAAACAAATAAAACCCATAACTTCTCTATGGAGGTCAGTCATTACATCAATCCCCCTGCCAATATCAAATCATCAACTAAGAATCTTGGTATCATTTTTGACCAACATCTTAACTATGAATCTCACATGTCTAACCTCATCCAGTCTTGTTTCCTTCATTTAAGACACTGCAAACTCAAACCTTTACTGTCATTCAATAATATGGAACTTTATGCACCTATATATATCTATAAATATGCATTCAAATTTTCTCTCATCTTGATTATTTTATATCACTGTTCTGGTGCAACTATTAGTCCTCCATCCTTTCTTCATCTGGTCCAGATTGTAGTAGCGAACAAAAACTAAATTATTATTGTTATTGTTATGTTTTACTGTAAGCTTCTGGATTCCTAGAACAATGCTTTGAAAGAGTCAGTGTGACAATTAAATGATTCAATATTCCAAGTACAAAATACACCCAAGACACCCCAGAGGACTAACACCTTTGCTGGTTAGTCAGGGTGACTTTGGAGTTAAATTGCTTCCTCGTTGTGTTACAAAACACCCTTGAGCTTCATTACTTCTTCTTACCCTTCTGGCATTCTATACTTTATTTGTCACAGAAATTTTGCTGCATTCAAAGTGTCCTTAGTTAGCAAAAGAAAACATGATAAATTAGACTTTCACTTGTAATTGGATTGTGCAACGATGACAGATGTGGTGCCTGCATCTGCTACAGTTTAACGTGCTTCTGAAACAAAAGAAAGAATTCTCGATTGTCCCGTGTTTTCCATTTAGCGCTAAAAGATAACAACAGACAGATGTGGAAAAGTACAAACATTCTTCACTTCATTATAAGTGAAAATACTTGTATTAAAAAGAGTGGAAGCTACTGATAATATTAAAACACACAAATACAAACCTACAACTTGCAAACTTAAATTCTAATGAATGTACTAAGATTACAAATTTCTACTAACTCATGTACATAGAAGGCAAGCAAGGGAAAACAATTTGCCATTGCCTTGTAATTAGGTGAATTTGCCTCCACATCTAAGGTTGTTTATTATTTATTTGCTGTATAATTGCTGTCTGTGTTTTGGTTTTGTATTTCCAGATCCTAGGTTTTGGTCCCCTTGCCCCTCATGTTACTCTGTGCTCCCTCTGTTTCTGTGTCTAGTCATCCCTGCCTTTGTGTTCCCTCTGTTCCAATTTAGTCAGGTCTCTGTGTAAAGCCCCTGTCTCTGCGTCTGTGTCTTTGCATGTGTGTTGAGTTGCCTGTCTTATTGGAAAGGTCCGTGTCTTACGTCAGTGTATTTAGGTTGCGTCCTCCCTGTCTCATCATGTCAGTTAGGTTCAGCCGTGTCTCCCTCCTGTGTGCAGTTTCCTCATTTCCCTATGTGTATTTAGTGTGTCTTCTCTTGTGCTCGTCACTGGTCCGTCTGTGTTACCTCCCTGTGTCATTCCGTGTCTCACCCAAACATTATCCTGCATCTCACCCCGCGAGTCATGGTTTCAGGTTTGTTTAGTTAGTTCTTCCCAGTTAGTTTATTTCTTAGTTCCTGTCCTCTCCACCTCCGTGTCACTCTGTATTTTCACCCCGTGTCAATAATAATAATAATAATAATGGATTGCATTTATATAGCGCTTTTCTAGGCACCCAAAGCACTTTACAATTCCAATATTCATTCACTCAGTGGTGGAGGCAAACCACAGTTGTAGCCACAGCTGCCCTGGGGAAGACTGACAGAAGCGAGGCTGCCATATGGCACCATCGGCCCCTCTGACCAACACCAGTAGGCGGTAGGGTAGGGTAAAATGTCTTGCCCAAGGACACAACGACCAGGACAGAGAGAGCTGGGGATCGAACCGGCAACCTTCCGGTTACAGATGAGCTTCCCAACCCCCTGAACCACGGTTGCCCCGATAAAGCTCACTCTTCTCATCTAAGTCAGCGCTTGCATTTTTGGGTCCTTGTCTCACTCCACACGGCTTGCCTCGCTAGCCGTGACACAAAGTTTGTATCCTGTAGTTTGTTTTGCAGGACATATCAAATAAACAAAATTAAAAAGAAAACATAACTTGACATCATATTTGGACCTTTAAGATGAATTGGCACATGTAAGATTTAAATTTAAAACCTATGAAATGTCACTGTGTAGTCCTTGCCTTTAAGAATATCCCCTATTCTTCATCTCTTGTCCTTCCTTTCTTTCATATTTGTCCACCTCTGAGTAAAGTTATCTCACTTTGTTTTCTCTACCTTACCTGTAGCTAGCAGACACATTGTGTGACAAACTGCAAAGAAAGTTTGTGTGTTTGCTGATAGTTGCTGAGTTGTTTCAAATTATCTGCTACTTGAAAGAAACATTATTCCCTTTGGGCTTGTTCCTCATCTGTACTGCTAGTTAGGTGATGAAGTACTATGGCCACAATTTATGGACAACTGAACCAAAAATGCCCTTAAATATAAAGCTGTAAATGATGAATAAATTATATATTTCGGTCTTTTATGTGCTACTGTTCCTTCCATTTAGGTCTAAATTGGTTTGATGTCTGGAAGGTGCACAGTGACATGAAATAATAACTCCCCTTAAATGTCTTAAGCCTCAAATAACAAGCTTCTTTTGAATAGGATTGGAAAGTAGTGATATTTATACGTATGAGGTTAAATTAGTTAAATTTGAAGCAGGAAATTAGAGGTCATTCAGGTCTTTTTGTCCATAGACATTCCTGCAGTTTGACTAATTGGTGTATGCTGTCTAGGGATGGGTACCGGTGTGACATAAACGGTAGTAACCAGACCGAAAAGCAGCGCACATTTCGGTGCTTTATTTCGGTGCTTTTTTTTTCCTGAACCAATTCTAGGCAATCATTTTACGTTTCCGAGGATAGTAGGCGGGCCCAGGTACGTACGTTCTTTTAGAGCAGAGCTACAGATTAAAAATGCCCAAGGCGAAGCGGTCAAAAGTCTGGCTGTACTTCACAGCAAAAGATGCAAACTCAGCAGCCTGCAACAAGTGCTTTAAGCTGATACTGTGATACTGTCAAAGGAGGTAACACCTCAAATCTGATGAAACACCTGGCGACGCATAGCATTTTTTTTTAAAGCCAAGAAATGTGCCGTGTTTGATAGCTTGCTGCGAGACCTCACACCTTGCACATGTACTGCGGGTGTGGTTCCTGTTATCGGACCGGAGTTAGCAACATCCCCCAAAAACCCGAAGAGTAGAGTCCTGGCCCCTAGCCCTGTCAGCGTAGCAGAAATGATGAGGGATGATGATGGCAGCAGCAGCCGTTCTCCTCAGCGTGAGTAGCTTAATGTTGTTCGTGTGTAATTCACGTTGAGTACGCTAACCACATTATTACATTAATGCATGTAAGGTGAACTAGCAAACACCGTCGTAGTTACATGCGGCTGTCTTCTTGTTTGATGGCAGATACTCCCTTCACCCTGGCCAAAAAGGCTAAAATGACCAAAGAAAAAGTGGAAAACAGTTAAGCATGAGAGGTTTTTGGACAAAGTTTGTGTTTTTTCCATTGTTTAAGCACTGCTTCCAGCCAAGAGTGAGACCATATATGCCCTATAGCTGCAGAAAAGGCTGACATTGTTATCTTTTTACAAAAAAACCCAGCTGAACATGAGAGGTTTTTGGACCAATTTTGTGTTCTCCATTCTTTAAGCACAGGTTTGAGCACCGTTTAAGCACCGGCACCGTTTCAAAAGTACCGGTTTGGCACCGGTATCGGATAAAACCTAAACGATACCCATCCCTAATGCTGTCTGCCTTCATGGATAGATAAAGCTTGATATCATCTGCATAGTAATGAAAATGTATGCTATGCCTTGAAATTTCTGTCATACCAAGGCTTTGTCGATCCTTCACTCACACCTTGAAAATCCATATTCAACTGGGTGAAGGGGATTTAAGTGTCCGATTGTGTTTGTTCTTACAAACACTTTCGAGCTGGGCTTCAGTGTTTTACTTTGGCAAACTTTTCATTCACAGTGAAAAACTTTGACTATGTGCATGATTGTCTGCCTGTGCTGCTGTGTGCATGTTGTGAAAGCTTGCAATCAGATATACATAAGACTGATCAGGTCACCAGTCAAGGACACTGCACCTAAGACTACTGTGTATCTCTCTTTTTATTATTGTTTAAAACTCGGTCCCTGGCTCACATCTGATGCTTTGCTGCCATATTTTAAGTAAAATGCCCTCTTACAGTTGCCTATCAGGGACTTTCTAGTCAACACAGAAGGACAAACAGGGAGAACTGCAGGACTGCCAGTGGTAAATGATGGACAGCTTAAATTTTCTTTTGAAACAGATTTAAACTAACTATTATTTCCTTCAAGTTTTCATGGTAAATGTTAAATTCCCTGAGTAATAAAGGAAAATATGTTTTTTTGTCTGCTTGACAGTGAAATTAAAAATAGACTCTTTTGTGGAACAGAAACCACTTGGGTATCATTAGATATACTTTTAAAGAAGCAGAGAGAAAGAGAGAGGCACACACATTGCTCTCATTGGCTGTCACAGGAGCAACAAATGTCAAGAAAACATGGTATTTATGAGTATGTTTTGTTTTGCCCACACAAAGTGAAAGTTCATTTATTCTTCTAAACACTGGTGTAATGAAATAAAATAAATTCAGTTTTAGTATCTGCTGACATGTCAAAACAAATTCTATCTTGACCTTTCATTTAGTGTATTTTTTTCCTTTGACTCTGGGAGCAAATCAGCCTTCTTTTAAACATAGCTCAGTTGTTGTACAGATACATAAATGATACAAACAAGGCAGCTTACAAACTGATTATAAAACTGGTTAAGATATTGTGCTAGCCTTCAACATGCTTCACCACCCCACAAAGTATAGTTAGTCAGTGTGAACATTGTTACTTTTTTTGAAAGTGTATAATAATGTTTCTGTGTTTCTCTTTTAATTACAAAAAAAATAACATTCTGAAGACACGAGTCAGAGCTCTACCTGCATTGTGGAATGAACAGCATTTAGGACCTTTTTCAACAGCCCACAAGCCACGTACTTCATTCACTCTGATGTGTGACTGACAAGGCTACATACTAACAAAGCAGTATGAGGATTGTGACACTGTAGGAGGACAGATATACCAAAATAACCCAGCATTCAGACAGACGTGGGAGCACAGGCTGTCTGGATCAGTGCTATTGTATTGTCCTCAGAGATTTAAATGTACATAGCCAAAGTTAATGTCCTGATTTACGAATTTTCCTTTGAAATCAGCAATGAAAAACAAAAGCATTAATGTTTGACATTTGATTTCTTTCTGTCATTATTAATAACACATTTTAAAAAATAGTGTATAAAATACTAACTTCGGCTGCCACTTAACCCTCTGATTGTGTTCACCCTCACCCCCTTACTTTAGTGTTCCCGGTCAAAATTAAAATTAAAATTAACATAAGAAACATTTTTCACCACCAAATTCAGTTCAGTGGGTGCGTCAGTGGGTCGTTCAGTGTGTCGTTCAGTGGTCATTCAATGGGACATTCAGTGAGTTGTTCAGTAGATCGTAAAAGTGGGTCTTTCATTTTGGCATTCAGTGGCCCATTCAGGGGGTCAGAGGCCAAAGGGGGTATTCCCATTCATTTTCTATGGCGGTCACTTTTGACTTCATGTAATTTAACTCACTGCTCATCTGATATTCCCCCTTGCAGATGCCTTTGAGCGACCCACCTCCGCCTCATCTGTGCCTCTTCCATGTTACTCAGGATCCATCCAAGCCTCCACCTTCATCTCTAGACTCACCGCTGGGATTCCATTTTGTTATGATGGGCCATCAAAGTCTAATCTGCAAATACCTTAACTGAATTCTGTATATTAATAAATCATGTTCACATCTTTCTAATGATCTCTCCTTAGTGAAATGTTGTTGGGTTTTTTAGAGGTGTGTGTCCCTGCTCTAGCTTTCACAGGACACAAGAGGACTAGAGTATAGCAATTAATCCAAACTATTTAATTATTTAAATTACAATCAGAATCTCTTTCATGCCTTGTATTTTGCAAAATGACAGTTATAAATGAGGTCTTTGACTGTTCTTTTTCAGCAATTGATGATACAAAGTAATGGTTTCCAATAGAAATGCTAAATAAAAGGATCTTTTTTTCATATATTTCATATATAAATGAAATGTGGTAACATATACATACTTTTTTTATCTTTACCTCTCTTTCCCCCCAAAAAATCTGTCTATTCACATCCTTATCAGGTCACAACACCACTTATTTGAAAGACCATCTAATGTCTGGATGTGCAGCTGTTTCACAAATCAATTTCAATGGTTCCCTTATCTTTTATTTGTCTTTCTCCAATCATTCACATTTATTCCCGCTGGACCTATTGTCTGGCTGATAAGAAAAGAATAAATGCAGTACTTCGAGAGAGTCCGACAGAGAGCAGAGTTTCTGTGAGAAATGTTGCTGAATATGATCTGGAAAGGAAATCATTTCTCTTGAAGTACACACTGAAAACAATGAAGGGCATTTTTCATAGACGATTCTACAGCATGTGTGTACATAGTCATGAAGGTTTTCAAGGTTCAAATTTATATAAATATATTTAACAATTATGAGTCATAGCATCACATCACATAAATAATTGATATTATCTGGACTCAGTTTGTGCAGATTATGGATTTGTTTGTTTCACTTTGTTTGTTTTATTAGCCAGTTAGCCAATTAGGCTGGAAATGAGCGAATGTCTTTTAATCCACAATGCATGACAGGAACGATAAAGAAGAGATAGGAATATTCTCACACAAACGCATTAACATTTATCAACGCATCAAATGGAATATATCACCAACATTATCACAGTAATGACCACCATCATCAGTGAGAGATGATGAGATGATAATATTCCAATGCAAAGGACAACTGAAACGATGCTGACTGCTTTTCTTTCTTATATTTGCCTGTTGTTTCACTTTTCCCTCTGTATCTGCCATTATCTTTGCCTCATCACTAAAGTGATAGATAGCTGTATTTGGGAATCATTACTTGTAGCTTGGCTCGAGTTCCGTCTCATTTGTTACACTTGTTGTGCTGCCTTCTGATAGGCTTTAAACATATTATAAACCTTGATGAAACTTGGTGGCACTTTATAGTAAACATCCCTAATAATAGGCTAAATGTTACTTAACTGGCTTTACTGGGTAGTTATTTTAATAACAAACAGCTGTTTTGTGGCAGCAGCAGGTATTCTTTAGCGGTGGTGATGTGACATAACTATACGTGTCATGTCAAATATATGAGCTTGTGCTATGCTAAGTCGAACTACAATCTTTGCCTAAATCTAGCCAAGTAGTAATAAAACTAAATGTAAGTAATACATGAAAAACACGTGAAACAGGATTTTTTTTTTAACTGTAGATGGACTGTTTTGTTTGCTCTTCTAACCAACAGCAGATGTTGCAGAATTTGCGTACTTGGCACAGTATTTCGGGGAAATCGTGACCGTTTCTAACGACAGAGTCTTCAATCAGTGCAGCAATGTGTGACTGTGGAATGCATAATAATCACTACATTTACATAATTTACAAGCCAGGGGGAAAAAAAAACACTTTCTGCCAAAATCACAGAGAATTTCTCTTTGACCTTAGATGAACTTACATCTCATTCTATGAGATGAGATGATCAGCACACCTGAATCCTGCTTTTAAAGTGCCGATAAGTTGTCATTGCAGATAGTGACGTATCAGTGTATAAATATTGTACATTTCGTAACCCACACACTTTCTCTGCCCCTTTCTTTCTCTCCTTCTCAGTCTTAATGCCTCCATTAACAGTCGCTCAGTACCACAGTTGGTGGAGTATTCAGGATAAGAGTGCTGCTTCAGTGTCACCAATGTTCACAGCATTTCTGCCTGTGATCATTATTCCTAAACCAGACAGCAAAAGTGAGTGCGTTTTTACTGCTGAGTGTCAGAAGAGTGAAGGAGCAACAGACAGATATGTGGGCTTAAGATAGTAGACGTAAACAAAACGCAACTCAGCAGGAAACCAAACAAGATGAAAGCAATCTCAAACAGCAGTTGTGCTCCAACCAGGGTTTTTAAACATGGAAATTTAGTGTGAGGAGCTGAGGGACTTTTTACAAGTATATTAACCCACCTTGAATGAATTGTCAGACTGAAACAGTAAATACAGAATGAAGTTCCTAAAGTGCCTTTCTTGGTGGGATAAACTTTGAAGTAGGATGAGGAATCAAATCCGCCTCAGTAAGAAAGGAGTAAATTCATGCATAGCACACCAGCTAATCAGCAGCTGATCCATAGTACCGAAGTTTGTATGAAGGAATATTAGGGCTACATTGAGGGGGGGGGGAAGTTATTGATAATCTTTAGAATAAATTCGAAATTTTGAGATCAAAGTCAAAGACCAAAACACAAAATGCCTTTTGTAGACGACTTAGCGAAATTATAGTTCAAAATTGGTTTTAGCTACAAGGAAATGTATTCTCTTTTAACAAATAAACAGTAAAAACATACAAAATTAGAAGAGTAGGCCAGAATTGTATGTGTGAAGAGTGATTAATTAAAACAGTAACCTTCGACTTCAACAATATTTTGAAAATATTTTGAAAACACAGAGTAAAAAATTATCAGAGCAGGTTCTACAAGGTAAAGGTAATGAAAACCAAAAGACTGAATACACGGAAAACACACAGGGTGTCTTGGGCTTTTTAAAAAAACAGACAGCACTCAGTCCACCCCGGGGTCCTCGGTGGCTGTTAGAGAAAGGATATCGCTGATTTAGTCTGTCAGGAAGTGTCCAGGGTCTTTATCCTGGTTTATTTCTGGTTACTCTGAAAAGTCCGACTAGGAACAGCAGAGAATCTTGTTTGAAAAAGGCTTTAAAGAGTTGGCAGTGGACTTTGCTGGTAGAAAATCCACTCTGTGGAGTGCTAAGTAACTTTACTGCTTTACTGAACTGAACTAAGGACCCTAAACTGAA
The DNA here is from genome assembly GCF_001858045.2 of Oreochromis niloticus. Classification (NCBI taxonomy): domain Eukaryota; kingdom Metazoa; phylum Chordata; class Actinopteri; order Cichliformes; family Cichlidae; genus Oreochromis; species Oreochromis niloticus. The sequence continues at coordinate 10,084,443 of NC_031979.2, forward strand.
CTTTGATAGTAGGTTGTTGAGACTCTCAGTGTGCAATATTGACAAAGAGAGCTTTCTGATAACAAAGAGGAAGCTTTTCCACATGCAGATGAGTACAGAGAGAGATCGCATTTATTACATTCCAAACAATTTACTTGTTTTATAGAAAATGATTCTTTTGATTTTCCTTTTCTTTTTTGAGAGGTGATATAAAAACTCTGCTCGATGCCCTTGGTTAAAGTTTAAACATGGTTGTGTCTTACACACATATACACAAATTAAAAGTTAGTTTCAAATTAGTTTCAAATCTAATTTGAGACGAATTGAGTAACTGTGTGTACTTCTCTCTGCTCCATGTTAACATTTTTTTTTATTTCATTATTATTAAAATCTGCACTGTCACGTTGTTATTTAGAAAAAGGCGCTAAGGTGATCAAATAGCCACAGTTAAAGAAGAATAGTAGGATTTTTTTTCCCGATGTAGGGTGTGAAAACAAGCACCTACAGTTTAGCATTCAGGATTCAGCATTTAGGACAGGGGTCGGCAACCCTAGGCACGCGTGCCGAAGGGTTAACTGATGGCACGCATGACCATAGCTGGACTGGCCATCGGGCATAAGGGCATTTGCTCGGTGGCCTGATAATTTTTTTTTTTTTTTGGTGGTGGATTGGCCAGACGCTGGTCGGTGTGTAAAAATAACTCAGTTGTTTGGTGGTGGCTATCGCGGAGCTTCCACAGATTCAGTAAAATTAACAAGTGGTGGAGGCCAGCAGGTGGATGAGGGAAGGGGAGGCAGGAGGAGCAGAGACCCGAGGCAGCCGCCGGTCGGAGTGTCAGGTGAACTAAACTTCAGGTAAGAAGTTAATGACCTGCAGTCTATCTGGGTCAGATATAAACCAAGTTTAGGTGGAGTTTATTTTCGTTGTGCTGACTTTTTACAGTCAGTTACAATAACTCGTACTGCGTACTAGCTAGCATGACAGAGTTTCTATACAGCTGGGCGGGTGCTATGATTTTATTGATAGTGAACTTTATTTTATTCATAAGGTTAGTTAGTAGAGTTGCCAATCGTCCTTTACAAACGGAATCGTCCGGCATTCAGAGAAATTATTACGCGTTTCGTGTTGAGCTGAGAAGGAACACAGTTTGTCCCGTACTTCAGCCAGGATGGAAAAAGACACACAGCTGGAGTTATTGTGTCTTTGCTGCACAGCTGCATCTTCTTCTCCTCTCATTCTCTCTCCCTTCCTCTCCTGTTGCTACTTCAGTCATGAAACTGATCAATGATCAGCTGATCAGCTTTTCTGTCTTGTTTGTTTATCGCTCACTTTGCGCCAGAAAGAGGAAGTCGCGCTAAACAACAGCAGCACGTTTAAGCTTGATCAGCTATTCTTAGAATGTATTTAATATTAACTTCTAGTATCAGCTGAGGTTTGCTGGAGCCACAGCTGTAAAGCTGCTGGTCATGATGTCGGTTTGGATATGAGGTGAGAGGGAAACATGAAGATGAAACCAGGAGATGTCCTTACTGAATCATCAGAGTTGAACAGGTGATGGAGAAACAGGTTTACCTTTTAGGTGACATGAATGAGTTGAAGGGAAGTTATGAACTGTTTCTGAGAGACAAATAACACCAGGATCCTTTGTAGCTGACAGCTGGTAACTGTGCAGGGGCGGGTCTAGCAAAGTTATGCCAGGGGGGCAGGTAGGGCATTAACAGGGAAAGGGGGGCACAAAGAAATACTTTCTTATTCTCATTTAAAATGTCTGGCTGTTATTAAATAATTATCTGAAGCTTACAACCAAAGTTTTTATCTGACGTAAAATGAATAGAAATCATACATTTACCAACAAGACCATGTACATCACTGTCACAACAGCGTTTGTTTTCATTCAAAGGCTTTATGGCTTTAATATCTGGGGGGCCGGTCTTTAGTCAAAATGCATCCACACTGTAAAATCTAATTAGTTCCCAGAACTCAAAAAAATTATGGAAACTCGTTGCCTCAAAAAAATTGAGTAAAGCTTAGCTAAAAATGACTAAGTTAGGACAACGTATTTATTTTGAGTACTCTGTACAAGCTCATTTGTTCCCAGAACTCAAAAAAATTGGATCAAGTTTACGTAAGATGACCAAGTTAGGGCAACTTACTCATTTTGAGTACACTGTACAGCCGTGTTAGTTCCCAGAACTCAAAAAAATTATGGAAACTCGTTGCCTCAAAAAAACTAAGTAAAGCTTACTTAGGATGACTGTTAGGACAACTTATACATTGCAAGTCTGCAGTATTAAGAATAACTTGATATTTCTGACTTTCTGACAATACTAATTGTTTACCTACTGACAAACATTTCAAGTTCAACTAAATGAAAAAACAATTTGTGGTACCATGAATATGATTAAAAATAATTAACAACAATTTTTGTAATGATGTTAAAATGAGCACAACTTTTATTTTCAAACACAACAAAGTACAACAGCCAACATACTGGACACTGTTCTGCTGAACAACAAACAATTATATTGCCATCACTGTTATAATCTTACAATGAAACAAAGTCTCAGATGTAATTATTCTGAAAATAAGTTTAGGCCTACCACAAGTTCGTTTTGTACTTACATTACTTATATAATCAACATAAAATATTTATTGTTCTGTCACAAGTGCAGTCTCTAATTTAAACAACACATTTGTTTTCCATTCCAACACATGAGCTGGAATGTTGTAATATTTTAAGGATGGCTTGTTTCCAGTCCAGGCATTACTGCCTGAATGACTATCATTGATCGAGGTGATCCAAATGTGGGTGCAGAAGAAAGTCTTTAACTTCCCTTAAGTGCAGTGGCAGTGGATGTGGGTTGGAGATGCAATGAGCTTGAACCTGCAGGCGACCATCTTCACTGACCACACCATCTGTGACGGAGGACTCATCTCTCCTGGTGTCCTGCAAGCAAACAATCATATTTTTTGGAACATGAACTTAATTGCTTTCTTAAAACATTTTTTTCTGCATTTGGTATAAAACAGACTCCAATTTAGACAATCTCAGGCTCCCTCCCCGCCGGAGAGGTGACATTCAATGTCTCAAATTGTCAGTCTGGATAGCCGTGACCACCACGCAACACACAATATTGTCATGAAAACATCATTTTAAAAAGGGCTATGCAAACATGGGCAATAACTTTCATTCTAATGATGTGCAAAATGATTTTGGGCACAAAACAAATTTTGCTGTTAGAAAACTTGCAGACTTCACTATATACAGTGTAAACCCTCTAAACTAAGTTTGGGGGATGTGATCTTTCAAGAAATGCAGACCAAACTGTTGTTGTTTGTTTACTTACACAGCATGTCTTGTAGAATTAACTGGAGTCACAGCAACAGCATAGTGCAGTCATATCTCAAGTCTAATAACAGAAGACAGGAAAAGATCAGTAAAGAAACAACTTCCCCAAACCAAAGCACAAACAAAACAATAAGTAAAACAGGCTGATCTAAAGTATGATTAAAGTTCAGCCTGATTAATATAAATGTCACTGACAGTTGCTAATATATTGGAAAACCAAAATACTTACCACTGAGTTGATGTCTTTCTGTCCAACAGGAGTGCTGGTCCCGAGCCTCAAAGACAGTAAGAAGCAAGCAGAGGGAGAAAAAACAGAACATTTTTCAGAAACTGATTTGATCCTTAATGGCTGTGCAATCATTGTAACATAGAGTTTGCTTATGTCGTTAAATAAAGGCTAGATTTCACATTAATAGATGCCACAGATGTTCTAAAGCTGCCACAAAGCATGAAAACGTCGGAGCATTTTTGCAAATATGTGATGTCTTGATAGATCGAGCAGATATTTGAAATTCACACAACTACATTCTCGCCTGAAAATATCTTAAAAGTTTATTTTGTGACCCAGAAAAAGTAATACGTTTTTCAGCAGTGCTCCTCCGCCATTGCCGCGCTTACAAGTGCGCACAGGCTCCGACAACCGCAGCCGACAAATGCGATCCTCCTTTTCCCCAGACTACCCTTTCTGGGTCACAAAATAACCTTTTAATATATTTTCAGGCGACAATGTAGCTGAGTAATGCTCAAATATCTACTTAATTTATCAAAATATCACATATTTGCAAAAGTGCTTCCACGTTTTCGGAGAGCTCCGTTATCCACCCCCCACTCCTAACGGCTGCACCTCCCAAAGAATTTTGTCTGGGCTCTTATCTCACTTATTTATTTCAAACAATCAACAAAAAAATTCACCGACATAGTTTTATGTAAGGTTTTTAAGGCTGTGGTGTTAATTTTTAAGTAACATGAGCACAGCGGCAGCAGCAACGCTAGGCTAACACTAACTAGCTAGCAAGATTATAAACCTGGTGCTAAACTAAGAGAAGCCACAAAATCAGTTTGAATAAGAGTAAACATTTACTCACCAAGTCAGTAAAGATCCACAGCAATGACAACAATAATATCTCCAGGTTTGCTCAATATATTCCATAACAAATGCTGGCGCCATGAACATGCGGACTGATCCGGGAGGGAGGAGGACGGTAGTCACGTGGCATTTTCAAAACACATCTTTCATCCTTCCGCCCTGAGAAGCAAAACTTCCAGCTTACTTAGTTTTTCTAAGTTAGGACAACTCAAATTAATCGAGTTTATCAGCATTTTTGCATAAAAAGTACTGGTAACTTATTTAAATTGAGTTCTAATAACAAATTGATAAAAATTGAGTTCAGCCTATTTAATATTTTTAATTAAACACAATATTACATTTTACAGTGCATAGACTCGAGACACAATGCATTTTTGGGACTTTCAGGTGTATGGACCAATGTTTTATTTTCTGATCAAACCAGAAATCTTTAATGAGCAGCTAGATTTCTCTCGCATTAACTGGCTGAGTTAATGCCAGTTAATGCGACATCGAAGCAGCTGGAATCTACAGCTGTGCATGTTCATGGAGCTGCATTTTCACCTGCTGGACATCACTACCTGACAAGTTTAACTGTCTTCAGAACATTGCAGAGGCCTTATTGACAGCATTTGGCTCTACATATCTGTGTGAGCAGATTTTCTCTCACATGAGTCCTCAGGTAGCCGTCTGAATGCTGGACAGTGGGAGACCAGAGATCGCATTAACATGTGTGTCTCTGTATTAACAAACATGTCATATTGGCCCAGTTTATTTTTTCTTATCATTGTTGTGAGGAGACCATAAATAGCATTTGTATTTTCTGTTGTACAGTTCATTTGCTGTTATGGATAAAAAAGTGTCTTTATTTGTTTCAAAATAGCTGATAACTATTCGCTGTTAGCTGCCAACATCTGCAAACAAATATAATTCTATAAAGTGGTTCTATATAATGTGTAACTGTTAATATAGAGCGTTATTACATTTATTGCTAATGCAATCATATGGCACACTGACTTCTGAGGAAATTTTAAATGGCACTCGCCATCAGAAAGGTTGCCTACCCCTGATTTAGGAGATATCACTAATATATCCTGTCTTCTCAAACATTAGGACTTTTAGTGAGTCCAAACAAGTACTTTCTTTGGAAATGTACAAAGACAGTTGTGATACAGTAATGTGGACTTTTCCACAGGGTAAGGGGAAAGAAACTGTGACAGCCAATAGAAGATTCTTACACACCAACAAATACACACACACACACACACACACACTCATACACAGCAAAACTGCACCTAAAGCAAAACATCACAATGCTGTGCTGTCTCCCACAAATAACCCCAGAAAGCAAAGCTCATTAATTCTCTCTGGTGCCGTGCAACTGGCTCACTGTAGCACACAGAGTTCCATCTGAACAATAAACTGATGAGGCAGTAACCTGCTAGCTTAGGAACAATTAGGCTACACTGTCTCCAGAAGTTTTTGTCCACTACAAACATCAACTGTCCTAACAATGCAGTCAGTGGATAGATAAGTAAAAGTTGCATAATCTTAGAAGTATTGAGTTTATCTTTTATAAGTACAGTCAGTAAAGTGACTTTAATTTTCCAACACAATTGTCCTTTGGTCATAAACAAAGGACATGGAAAACCCTGCTGTGCTGTTTGAATGTTCTCAAGTTTCATAATATTGCTTGGTGTAGCAGTGGAACACTGAGATGTAGACTTTCTATTTAACTTTGTGAAATTATAGTAAAAAATTATATATTGATAGTTTACTACTGAGACAGAAAGAAGGCTTAAAATTAGTGTGCATCTTGAAAAATGTATCATTCACAGCTGTAAAAAAATAATGATTTTAATAATTACTTAAATATCTAGATTTATCTATTGATCTATCTATTGATTTATTTTATTTAAATCTCCCGGCATGCCTGCCTGCTTGCCTATTTATCCCAAGTACTCCCAGGACCTTATGTCAGATTGTTTGATGGCTTAATTTCAAACACAACTGAAATCCATTCATATGTTTGTGGGCTTGTGTGTGTGTCTCTGTGTGTGTTTATGACCATAAATATTAGGATAATGATTGTTATCACTATTGATATTGTTTCCTACTTTATTTCATTTGATTACATTTCACCACCAAACTCTTTCCCCCATCTGTCCTGTATTTTCTAGTTTCTCCTCTGTTCCTTGTTGTATGTCCCCATCCTGTGCTGTCATTCCTTTGTTAAAAATAAAACGGATAAATAAAATTTTAAAGCAATATATAAGTAAACATAAAAACTGTTGAAATCCAAACAAAATGATAAAAAGCACTTCATGCAGAAGCATGTAGAAAGCTTAGAAAGGTAGAGTCAAGAATTCCTATTGAAAACATCTGCTGATTTTATGTAGTTTCACACTTACATTCTTTATCAGTTGATGTTTAGTCCAATACAAAACACTGACCATGGTGTCAAAAACTGTATATCACATGTATCATAACCATCTAAGATTTTACTGCACTTAACATTCAAAACAGGAATTATGTTTGAATTTCATTATTTTTCCCTTTATAGAAATAGCAGGACTTTACTCTTCTCGTGCACTGAATTAAAATTACGCTTGCATCATTTCTTGTCTCTGTTATAGTCTGCCTTTATTTGCCCTTCATCCACAAATTTTGGAAACAAGTGGTTATGAGAAGACGAAACTGAGAGCTCCATTAGCAGTGTGGGATATAAACAGCCCTACTGGGAGTTTTAAACATTCCCCTGCCTCCATTCCCTCTAATGTGTTATTGATAGAGGCAATACAAATACACATCATAAAGACAGCATATGTCTGAACTGATTGGAAACTCACAGAGGCAAAACTTTTATAGGGAAAACAGAGCTTAATGTGACCAAAGGAAAAAAAGACAAAAAAAAAATGTATTGATTTGGAAACAGATTTTGTTATTCCTCCATGGTCCTCATTTCTAGCTTCTTTGTCTCTTCAACCTAAGTGGTTGAGGCAAACTGTCTCCCCCCGAGACTCATTTTGACAGAGACAGGAGGGCCAATCCATGACGGCATTCCTAATTACTTCAGTTTTTGAAGGCTTCCCAACATCACTGGCTAAAATGCAGCTCTAAACCCTGACAGAGCCTCCACCTTCTTTTAGACATCCATTGTCACGGTTCTCACCTGACCATCTGTACATGTTGACGACAATTTGAAACTAAAATTGAAACTAAAATCTGTTTTATTTATGGATTCGTCTCTTGATTTCCATCCATTCGCTTCCGCTTATCCTTTGCAGGATTGCGGGTGGCACTGGAGCCTATGCCGGCTTTTTTAGGGCGAGAGGCAGGGTACACCCTGGACAGGTCACCAGTCTGTCGCAGGGCCAACACATAGTCACAGACAATCATTCGCACTCACATTCACACATATGGCCAATTTAGAGTTTCCAGTTAACCTAAACCCACTAACTGCATGTCTTTGGACTGTGCCAGGAAGCCGGAGTACCCGGAGAGAACCCACGCAAACATGGAGAGAACATGCAAACTCCACACAGAAAGACCCCAGCTTGGTGGTGGAATTAAACTCAGGATCTTCTTGCTGTGAGGCATGCTTCTCTGATAAGTTTATATATATCTCTCTCTCTCTGTGTGTGTGTGTGTGTGTGTGTGTGTGGACAGAAGAATCTCTATGCCAGGAAAAACAGCTATCCCATTGTGTCTGATGTAAAGGTTATCTGTATAGTCTTTAACCCACAAGGAGTTTGTTCTCAATATAATTGCATGTATGAACAAGATGTAGATTTAAAAAATGCTGTTATTTTTCACTAAGGGTTGTCACTGGTTTTGAGAAACACTGAAACCAGGATATAGATGGAGCAATTTACTGACCCTCTGCTGTAAATGAGGTTGGGACAGTTCAAGCAGGTGTGACTTTAACTCACAGAATGAGTAAATAAAATGTTGGCGATGCAGATATGTTTTTTTCATTTAATAATAACACATAAAACCAGATTAAAAATATCCTGGGGGCGGGCCTGTGGACTACTTTTGACAACCACAATATGAGCTCAAAATGAAGTTTTATCTGTGATAAACTGTAAAGTGATAATGAGCAAATCAAAGAGAGAAACAGTCAAGATACTTTGACTTTAAGACACCAAGATCATCACAAGCAGACAAAGACACATAAATGAAACTGTACTGCTCTCACACACAGACTGATCCTAAGATCAGCTGGCACCTGTTCTGGAGGGAAATGGTCTGTGACAGACATTAGTACAACACACACACACTGCATACAAATGTAATGTGCCCTTCCCAAAACCAAATCAAGGTTATATAAAGGAGAAATGAAAGAGAAGAAGATGAGGTGGGAATATTAGCTTCACATCCTGTAGACTTACAGTAAGCCTTTAAGCCAGAAAGATTTATTCCAGTAGCTGTGCACACACAGCTTCATTCTCTGCTCATCTTAAGATCATAGAAAAAGACCAAAACTAACCATAAATTAAATAGTGTGGCCATCAAGCATCTGTAAGTGTGGGGAGCAGTCTTACAAAGACAAATGAGTATTTCCCATCATGCTGTATCATTCTGAGGTAAACCGATGGAATAAGCAACGAGTTACTTTATGTCATAGTCCTTGGCTTTTGGCTCTGTCTGCTAGAATATGTTATGTTTTTCATAGTTTTAGTCCCACTGTGACAAAAGAGAGAACCTGCTGCCTGAAACACAGCAGGTCTTCTACAATGAATGAAGAATGAATGACAGACAGTCACAGATACCTGAGGAAACATTAATACCTTTTAATACGTGGAAGGATTTCTTCCTTTCAATTGAGGGGAAATTTTTTTCATTCCCGCCCTGTCTTCTGCTTTCTCCATCTAGTATCAAATTCCTGTCATCATCTTTTGATCCATTACACAATCATACTACACCTCGCATTACCTCACAGTCAATCACAATCAGTAGGGCAGCAGGAGTGGCACTACTTACAGATGGGCAGTGGACCAAAAGTGAACGTCTTTCATAGTATATGAAATGTTAACAGGACCATCCTGTACTGACACAGCTCAACCAAGGGCATGTTTGCGCATGTTTGAGGTAGTTCTTTTTTTGTTGTCATCAGTGTTGGGGTCATTACTCAAAAAAAGTAAAGTGTTACATAAAGTCGTTTGGTACCGGGCCGCAAGAGTTGAGGCTCAGGTATGAAATTCATGGTTTTCAGGGTTTGTATCTGTTTTTAGCGTTATTTTTTTTAATCGTTTTTGTCATTGACTCAGTTTTCCTGGGTCTTTTTTCCCGTGTGTTATGAATAAATCTTCTTTTTTTTGGTACTGGTTTTATTTTGTTGTATTTATCCGCGACACCTTAAAGGCCGGTCCGTGAAAATATTGTTGGACAGCTGAAGTTGTGTTAGCAGCATAATGCAATTTTTGTGCAATCCTTTTGTGCAATAAAAATCAAAATAATGTCCATATCCACGCTGTAGAGTGTGGAACTATTTTCCTCCTCCAGCACACAAACTGAAATCAGCTGTTTGTGCACAAGTGAAAATGATAAGTGGGATTGATAGGCAGGTAGACAAACAATTCCAAGGAATTAAACTACTGGGAACTGGTTCTTGCAGAGAACATGGATATAAATGGAGTAAACATCTTAAACACAATTCATTATTTATTATTATTTAGAGGCAATAAGTAGGAATATACTTAATTCATGACATAATTAATATGATGCTAACAGATGAGAGAAAGGTGCTTAATCAAATGGCTGTTTACTAGTTTTGGTTAAGTCATTATTTATTTGCCACCAGATTTGTAGTTCTTTCCCAGCTACATCTGGAAACAGTCTCGGGAGCAGTCATTGGCAAACCACTTAAACACAAGATTGCTGTGTTTTTCACCATGTTTCCTGTTTAATTATGAAGTAAGTAATTACTGTCCCAGAAGGAGTTTTATCTCACTTATGCAGGGCTGATCAGAGGAGTTTCCTTCTGATTCTGAAACCACACTGATAGGAAAAGATTAACCTGTACATGTTAACACCACTGGGTGCACATCACCAGCACTTCAGTGCCTGTGGTTTATTCACAAATAGCATTTTAAGGCATTTTAGCATCTGTGCACTGGCCTTTCCACTGATCTGAGTGAACTGCACAGATTCTCTGCTTGTGTGTGTGCATCAAAAGCATACAAAACAACTCCTCAACATTCAGCAATAAGCTTCTCTATTAGGGTAATAACAGGCTGTGTTAAATTTGTATAGCCACAAACATACACTCTTGTCCCAACAATTCAAATAGCATAATGACACTGGCACTTGCTGGAGATATAATAATATACAACAATCACCACTTGACTTACAGCACTAAAAAACTGCCAGAATTCAGCAAAATGCAGCAGAAAATATGTCAGACATTAATAGAACTGACTAAATCGGCACATTTCCAGCACCAACTCATTCCATATTTTGACATGATATGTAAATATCCAGCGGTTTTGTCATGAGATGAAAAAGTAGCTACTTTAGACAATGAGATAACTCATAAAAAGAAGTTGTAGAAAAATCCTGTTTCATGAGAATTAAACTCCAAGTTGGAGTAAATACCTCATGTTCAGTGACGGGCAAATTGACTTTTCACAAATTAATGATGCTTTGCACCAATAATATGCATTCATATTGCAACAGTTCAGAGCTGCTTGTCTTGTGAGAAGAGTTTTGAAATTATAAGAACAGTTCTTCAAACCATGCAAGCTGTGGTTATCTGTTATTTCTACAAAGAGATGAGGAAAAGTCTCCAAATATGTGCTCTCATGTCAATGAATGGACAACATCTTCATACAAAGAATCATGGGCACATCAACGGTCACACTTCAACAGCACTCAGAAAATAATTAATCATGTTTTACCTGCATTTCAGGATCCAGACAGAAGATTCAGGATGGAGATGATCAGGAGACACAAGCCATGAAACAAAAGAAGAGAACAAATACAACTAAATGAGGAAGGTATATTTCGAGTGTCCCACATTTCATTCCAAAAACACAATAACAGATTGAGAACATGACACAATTTTGTCTTACACAGAAAAATGTGAAAAATCTGTCATTGCTTGTTTATCGCTTTGACAAAAAACAAAACAAAGAAACAAAAAAAAAAAACACTATTACCGTAAGACTTTACATAGACAGATGTTGGCCAGTTATGCCATTTAAATTCAATAAGACACTCGAGTCAAATGTCTGAGGATCTCAATGATGCTGTGGAGACATAAAGAATCAGGTTCAAGTCATTGCTGTAAACAAATGAAGTTTTATTAGTCATTAGAGGTATTTGTATGTGTTAGAGCTAATTTGTAATATATTGTGTTATTTAATGCTGGTACTTTAACTAGTTTGTTTCTTTTCAAACTGTCTTGGAGCAACTGTGAAAACATATTTTAGTCTGGGATTAACAAAATATTCTGGTTTAATTTACAAAAAAAAAACTTTAGGGAAACAAATATTGTCATGTATATTGAAAAGGACTCAAATGCAGGACTCAGGAGAATCACAGTCAGAGTGCTTTTATTTACAGTGACTTCATAAGTTTGTGCTATATACAAAATGTGCAAGGAGAAATGGGGCTCTGGGGATCCAGGGAGGGAGGAACAGACATCCGGCGAAGGTGTTTACATGGGGAGAAGCAAAACAAGGTTAAAGTCCAGAGATGAAAAAGCGAGCAAAAAGATTTCACAAGAGCCAGTACTTCAGATCCAGAGAATCCAGAGAAGACTGACAGCCAGCCACTACCTTACGTAGTGGCTGCTGACGAGCTGATGCACCACAGGTGAGTTGATTGGAAGCAGGTGCGTTGAGCCAAAGGCGGGAATCAGCAATGAGTACCGCCTCAGGGCACAGAGAGAAGCAAAGACAGATAGGTAGAGGAGAGAGAGAGTGGCAAGAGCAGAGAGATACAGAGAGAGAGAAAACAAACCCTGGTGGAAAGCCAGGGAGGAAAGAGGGACCATGACAGTTTTAACATTATAATTTTGTTTTTTCATATTAACATTTAAGTTAACGGCTGTAATTTTAACGGCTTCCTGTTTTGGAAGCTCCCGTCTGATCTTATTAAATGAAGCATCATCTCGCTGTGCACCAAGAGATGCTGGAAGTAATAGTGTTCATCCCAGCAGCCGCATTTTATAAAAGCTAATTGTACAAGTACTAGCATGGAACACAACATAGAGTGTGATCAGATACAAAGAAATAAAAAGCAATTGAAATTGGATACATCTCACAGGGGAGATTTATCTGTAAAATTAAAATGTAGCTGGAAAGTAGATATCTGGATGTATGTATCAGAGGGGAAAAAAGACCTACAAAGCTTAGTTCAGAGATAAGATGTAATGCGGTTTCTGTTCTAGGTTATCCCTACAGGCATGAGGCATATTAGCCTATTAGCAGATAAGTTTTTAATCAACTTGATGATGAAGACTATTTTAGTATTGAATGGGAATATGTAAATATGAATAAATAAATAAATAAAAATGCTGCACTGTTGTGGTAAAAACTGTAGTGCATGGATAATAATACGATGTGTGGCGACTCTGGGCAGCTTTATGACCACATGTATTACATCAAAGAGCAATTTCAATGTCATCTTATATGTTAACCTTGCTTATAACGGGTTGGCAATTGACAGCTGAAAACAGAGATGCCCCTGAAACAAGATATACATATAACTGCCATCTGTGACTGTTGGGATGAAAGTATAAATATTTGCTTAGAAGAATAAGATGTCTGAAAACGTGCTTGTTTGGTCACTTAAAATGCTTCAGTTGTTGATCATATTTTACAGTTGATTAGATTCTCCATATTTCCAAAACAAAGCTGCTGCAAAACAAAGCACTTAAGCAGTGTTTGCTGCTTACACATCTCTGTCAGAACAGAGAAAAAAAAGGATCAAGTAAGGATCTTGTTTCTATGATTTCCTCTCCTCAAAGCTTTTTTTCTCATCTTCTATCAATATCAGTTAGGAGAGACCAGAAAATGACTGAACTAACAAAAAAAGAGTAAATCCAACTATTTCCCCGTCAATTTTATTTAAACTTTCCTTTTAAAGTTCAATCATGTAGCTGAAACTGTATCTGAGTTCAGCCACTTTGATTCATTTAAGTATTTTTTCCCACAGACTGACAGTACCTATAGTGGCTGGTACAAACAGAAACATAATAAACTTGAATTACGCTGTCTGGACATGCTTTTTGTCTTTTTCTCACATAATAATTTAAAATGATCACATACAGTTTTCTGGCTTTTTGAATGGTTAATTGTCATCTTATAGTCACAAACACTAATGTTTTGTCTCTATACTGTGTCTGACAGTCTAACCCTAGGAAGACTTACTCCACCTCTGTCATATATTTATTCATGAAGTACTTTTCAGCTCTATCAGGAGGGTGTCATTAGGCAGCATACGGCACACCATTTTCACTCAACCCAAAAGCTGTGTCTAGCTGACATCAATCAGTGTGAAAAAGCTGGAAAATATTACTGTTTATTGAAGGAGGGAGACAGTTTGACTAGAAAAGCCACCTACCAGCTACAAGAGCTGAGGCTCTACAGTGTGGCAGGGCCGCACAGGAAGAACAACACAGGGACTGGTGCTAAGAAACACTGAGACCAAGTGTCATCAGATGTTCCATTTACATCTCCTTAAGGTTTCATAAAATCTGTCCTCATATATTTTTATCTCCCACCTCACAACAAGTGCACCATTCAATATGAATTTGCCACCATACTGAATTTGTCAAAGAAAAGTGTACCCACTAAACAGGCAAAATTACAGAAATGAACAATTATAGTAGACTTCTTCTATACTCTACTACATTTTAATTGTGCTGGCACAACTTATGTTGAATTGTAGCTGAGCAGTTTCTTAATATGTATGATTGTTCTGAACGAGGACAATTACTTTTCAAAGTTAATATGTTTATTTCTATTGCACAAAGATAATGCCTTTCATAGTGCTGTGTTTCCCTAAATGCCCAGGGGATGTGGCAAAGAAACAATAAGTGTCAGTGATTAAAAAAGAAGGTTTTTTTTAAATTAATAATTAAACTAAAAGAGAAAGATGGGCTGTTATCATTATCATGCATGTGCGCGCACACACACACAGCTGTCAAGCAATGATTCTCTAGCACTGGAACTCTCTTCTCCATAGCCTTAAGTACTCTTTGACTAATTGCTGAGTAGAGTCAGTTGCAAAGAAGGGTAGTACCTAAGGCTGTATGGAACAAGAGAGCAAGACACGCCCACTGAGGCAAAATCACAGCAGGCCCTGCTAGAGTTGTACCAATAGGTCATGTGCTTATTCTCTTTGGACATGGTTAAGATGGATTTTATAGTTATTCGGGATGACAAATGGACACTGTGTACTTACATGAGAAAGATTCTCTAAAAAAATAATAAATAAATATAATCAAAACAGAAAAAAATAACCCCAAAATGAAACAAAAGATTCTTAGCGTAGTAAAGAAATCATGAGCCTCAAAGTTTCTTGGAATCGCTTCCTTGTTTTTTTTAGCCTTTTCACATCATTGACATGATGTCAGTGTCGCCAGAGATGGTGTTAGCCTTTGTTTTTGAAAGGTTCCTGTTAAAAGTTACATTCTGTTATTAGCCTGCCAAATGCCAGACAGCCAGAAGGGTTTTAGGGTCTGAAACTTCTGCCAAGAGTTTATGCTGCTGGTTAAATGGTGTATTAACAATAATAATGTTCAGAGGCTTCCAATCAATTCTTGTCATTTTGTGTTGACGTCTTCTGTAGAACAAGCTTTACCTGCAGCTTCAGCAAACCTACGGCTCACTGTTTTCCAGAAGCTGTAGGTATGATATTTACTGTGACCTAATTCATTTGCTTTTAAAGAAAACGACTCCAGCTTTCAATTTTCAACTTTATTTCATAGTAACTATAAAAAAAATGATGTATTGTATTTTGTTAGAGCTAAAAGAAATTTGATGAATATAATTTTCTGTTTAACATAAGAATGATCTTAGCATTGCCTTTTTGGGCTTCTGAATGTGTGTAAACTTGAATTTAAAGAAAATTGACCAAAAAAAACATTAAAACACAATGACCTCTGGAGTACGGTGGATCATGGTCTACATCTTTTGTATACAGAGTCCTCCAGATTCTCGCTCTTCCTGTCATGAAACGCTGTGTGGCAGGCAGGAGATGAGGACTCAAGGTGCAGGACTCACAGACTCAAGGGATGAACTCTAACCACAGCTTTATTTGCTGGTAACAGAAAACGAGCATACAAAGTAAACTAAACTGAATTGGGAACAACACACTAAACTTACAGGGAGACACCGGGAGATCCACACAGCATGAGGGACGACGCAACACTGACTCAGAGAAACACAGGGTTTAAATACACTGGGAAGTAATGAGGGGAATGAGACACAGAAGGAGGGCACAGCTGGGAGAAATCAGGACTGACGAGACAAGGAAAGCAGGACACATTCACATAAGACACGGACCTTCAAAGTAAAACAGGAAGTATGACACAGAGACGCGAACTTGACACGGTGGAGACAGCAACTAAGAAACACAGAGACATAAACCGTAAGACAGAGGACTCTAAGAACCGAAAGACACAGAGGGAAACTCAAACATGCAGACAGACTTACACAGAACAGAGGGGACAGAGAAACATGAAGGGCAAGGGATCGAAACTAGAAACGATAGAATAACTCACACAAGTACAATAATACTAAGAACTAAACATGCTGGGTCAGGGGACCCAGGACCCTGACACTTCCACAGGTTTCTTCCAGTTAAATGGGAGTTTTTCCTTTCCATTGTCGCCAAAGTGCTTGCTCATAGGGGGTCATATTATTGTTTTGGTTTTCCCTGTTTTCTTTGTATCATTTTAAGGTCTTTACCTTAAAATATAAAGCTCTTGAGGCAACTGTTATTTAAATAACATCGAATTGAAGTGAAAAATTGCATTAAATGTTCTTACATGGTAAAAGTTTACAGAGAACTAACTATTTTCAAATCAACTGTTAATTTAGGTAGAATCAATAAAACTACCATAGATTTAAGCTCAACAATAATACATGGAAAATGGAGGACTAGGCAGAGTTTAGGTTTGGAGCTGTGATATGCAGACAAGCAAGGAGGAGGAAGATGAAAATCCAAGATCAGACACCAGGCATTGGTACTCCTCTCACACCAACTGATAGTGAAACTGCTGCAGGAGTAAGCAGAGATACAATCAACACAGAGAAAGCTCTTAGAGTCATTGTATGCACTATAAATGTGTATTTGTGTGTGTGTGTGTGTGTGTGTGTGTGTGTGTGTGATTTCATGTTCACAACAAAGCCAAGAATAAACAAGAAATGTTGAAATGATTACAAAAAGTAAACAATAACAAAAGAAAACTAAAAGGCCACATTGATGGTGTTAGCCTTGAATATGTACGTTTGAATATGTTAAATCAGGGGTGTCCAAACTTTTTTCGCTGAGGGCCACATACATAAAAATATAGGAGGGGCTGGGCCACTTACTAGAAATTAGGTATATAACCTTAACTTTACTGTATTAAAAATCATTTAAAAGTGGTCAAATGTGTTATATTGTTGAATATAATTAAAGACAAAACTGCCTTCATCACAGTTTTCCATAAATGGATCTTTATTGATTTATTCAGAAAAAGCTTTGGTAGCTCATTCTCAGAACAGCAGCCTCAGATTTCTTCTTAGAGGGAATATTTACAGCACAGAGAAAAAACAATAAAGGGGAAAATGGGACGGGTACATTTCAAGTTTGTTATTTAAGTTATTAGGCTTAGCAACACACCTATTAACGTTCGTTTGAAACGGTTATCAACATTAACAGACTGAACTGGACTTAATAACAGGAGTACATATAATTTTAGTCAATTATTCTGGTGAGTATCAGCTGCGCTGGGTATGTAAATCGGGCCATCCAGCTGCGGTGCTGATCGTGGCAAAAATCCGGACAAATGTCACTTGACCAAGGAGCAAATCTGCATCAGATGAGATCAGCTGACTTGCGTGTGCGTGCGCTGTGCACAGCGGTGTTTACTCTGTGTGTTAACAAGAAAAACGCATATAAGAAAGCGGTGCGCAAAAGCAGGGTAGTGACAGAATTGATGCGCATTATTGATATTTGAAGCATGTGTACCTGCACATTAACACACGGGTACTGTGGAAGATATTTTTACTCACCTAAAGTGCTCGTGCTCTCGTCCACTCCCCGCAAAGAAATTAGCAGCTGTGCGGCGTCTGTGGCATCAGTGCTCTCATCACATGCGATGGAGTAAAAATCAAAAGCACAGCTTTATCACACAGTTGCAGTTTAATGTTGGCTGACGAGTCTGACGTTGTTGAAGTCCTGCACTTTTTCCGGGCGCATTATTTCGGTGACTTTAACGAGGCAGTGTTTTATGAGGTCTCCATCTGAAAAAGGCTTGCCGTGTCTTGCGATGAGTTGGGCGACCTCATAGCTGCTATTGGAGCCCTTTCCTGGACAATTTGAGCACGAAAAAAAAATACTGTTGCTGACCCCGCAGGAGAGCTAGCATTTGCTTTAATTTCTGCTCTCGCTCAGCACCAGTGTAGGATGCATAGGCCTGATGTTTGGTTTCATAATGACGTCGGAAATTATACTCTTTCATAACTGCCACAGTTTCAGCGCAGATCAAACAGATACACTTCCCCATGAATTCTTTGAAGAAATATTCACTCTCCCACCTTGTCTGAAATTTTCTGCATTCACTTTTTATCTTTCGCTTCTTTGGTTCTGCCATGTTTAGTAACTTGAGAGTAAATTTCTTCTGTGATTGTCCTTTTTGGTGGAGCAACTGCCTTGATCAACAGCAGCTCCCCCTGGTGTTAAAACTAAGAAGTGCAATACACTCAAGCAAAAGTTGGAGTGCGGGCCATATTCTATTCAATTTATAAAATTACTTGCGGGCCAATTAAAACTGGACGCCCGCGGGCTGGACTTTGGACATGCCTGTGTTAAATAATATGTGTAAAAAGTGACATGAACTAGCAAACTTTTTTATAGAACCAGGCAGAGATTCATATTTTCTTAAAAATTGCCTTTGTTATTTAATTAATTTCGAAAAATAATAGTTCAAATTATTGAATGGATAACAGAGTGGTATGGACAGGATACTTTTAAGTGTAGCACAACATGGCACATGTTTTGTTACTGTTACACACAGAGAATGTTTTTTCTTTGTTTTGTTTTGCTGTATTTTATAAAGTCTGTTGCAGACTGTTTACTTTACACAATAAATGAACAGACTGACCCAAAGTCCTCTTGTAATGATCCACAATTATCACCTTCACTGCTGGTAAAAAACAAATGCAATCATTTTCATAACTATACACTGTACCACAGTTCTTTAAATGATCACATTATATCGGCTTATTATTTCAAATTCAATTATATTAATTTAAATAACTGAACAAGTAAATAAATTGGCCTAATTCTAAGTGTTTTTAGTTCAAATCTAGGACTCATGAGTTGTCTTTCCACGATATATTGAAATTCATTTATGTTAACAGGATAAATTATTCGATTATGTGATGTATTCAAGAGTCAGAAGAGAATGAGAATGAAGCCTAATCCACTGCAGTGTTTTCTTCGACAGACAACGATTCCAGATGGTCGACGACGGTGGGGAGGGAGCTTTAAAACTGCTGAACTGTGACAAAGAACTGAACTGACCCTTCACTTTGTCCACCACAATAAACCAATTCTGCTGGAGGAAAGCCTTCATTCATTCAACAGAACAAAAGGGATCCCATAAAGAGATACAAACGTTAGTTTACTGCTACTCCCAAACTCCTCCCACCACTAACCTGTTTCCTTCTTTTAAAGATATGATGGAGGATGAGGGAAAGAAAAAAAACACACTTTTAACCCACTTTTCTCTTTTTTTCTTTTAGTGATACAACATGCTGAGGTGGGTGTACACTAATTTGCTATTATGTGTTCAGATACAACAGGAAACATATTATGTGGCAAAATACTATATGTCATATATCAAATATTAACAAACATACTAATAAATGTAAATAAGCCAGAATTAGCCAAAAGTTCTGGGCAGGTCAGGACAAAAACAATAAATGAGAAAATTAACACACCATCAATGTTTAACAATATACTCCAGACAACATATATACAACATACAATTACAACAAAAAACACCCACAGTAAAAAAAAGAGAAAAAACAAAACAAAGAAAAACAAATACATATAAAAACATACAGCATTAAATATAACACATATTAGTATATAATGAATGATCATAGATCTGGTCTTTGAGCATAGTGTGATGCATGACCTGTTGGACTACATGGGCTCCTATATCAGTCTTACAAACTCGAAATCAGTCAATGCTTGGAATAAAATCTGTCTCTGAGGGTAAATGGGTTGGCATTTTGCAGAAATGTGTTGAAAGAACATTTTATCCAGTAATTTTATCCAGGGATGATATTTTTTGATACACTGTGATGCTGCAGTCTTACAGGCACAGTGAAAGTTTGAGAACAAGCATACTCAGCCAGTAGCTTTTTGCAAACTTTGATGGGGGCTTGAGGAGACTCCTCTGATTTCCCCATTATTTTTGTGGTATAGCAAATTGGTGATGTTAAATTAGCTGCAGGTGAGAATGTGAGTGTGAATGATTGGCTGTCTCTCTGTGTTTGCTCTACGATAAGTTGGCAACCTCTCCAAGGTGGACCACATCTCTTTTTTTCTCCTCATTGGTTTTTCCATCCTTCTACTATCAGCCAGAGAACATCTATATACATATTTCTGTATTGTACAATCTATTTTGTTTTACTTATAAAACTGTTGTGTTAATCATTTCAGTGCACTATTACTTGGGGGGACTTAATCAATTAACCAATACCTACCTGTTACATGTCAGCTGATCTATCTATGAAGATGTGATTGGTTAATTTGATTTTTTTTTCTGTTTCCTGTCTTGTATTTAAGCAATCTTCTCCAATGTTTTACTATGACCCTGATGAAGGCCACAAGCCGAAACGCGTTGGTCAGTCAATAAAGTCGTTCATCTTCCCTTAAGTGTTGCTGGAGTTCCTGCATAGTGCACTATTTAACCAATGAGTCCTGACACATCGTCATCAATAACTGATTATGTCTTCACAGCTCTTGCAAAATGTTATACCCTCAACAGATTACGATACACAATGACGCAAATCTATCATTCAGAAAACACACCTCTAAAACTAAAGTTGTTTTTTTTAAACTTCTTTCTTTAGGAGCTGCAAATGGGCAAGAGTGCGTTGCTGAACACATTAGACAATAAGTAAGGCAGAGGAAAAAAGCAAAAACAATTCCAGAGGAATACATTTGCTCCTGATATTACTTTTAAATTTTAAAAGCACCTTTGGTTGGATGTTTCTTCTCTGTGATGTCCTGTTCTCTATGTCAGCATACACTTTCTGCTATTATGAAGAGTTAGCAGGTGGTATTATTATATTCTGGTATTAACTCTAATCATAAAATATTCATAAAATTATAGCCAGTATCAGGAAAGATATTTTTTCTTGCTTCTGCGATCTTTAAAACAAAGTGCATAAGTGTGCGCGTAATAGGCTGTACGTCAGCTACAAACCAGCCTTAGATTACTGATTCAGCTCTGTGGTCAAATGCATCCACACAAGACTCGGGATTCGAAAAATGTTTGTGGTTTGTGTAGGATTCGATCAATTAAACTTTCCTCTCATTCAATAGCTACTATGAACTGCAATAACAAACAGTCAGCAACTTTGTGCTACAATATCATTCATTACAGCCATGATTAATTATATTTCCTATATCGACACACATTTGTGTAGAGCCTAGATGGGTTCCAGGATTCACTGCTGGTGATCCTGCTGATCATTATTTGTCAGGTAAACCCATCTTGAAATGAAGATTAATTCATTGTCACTCTAAATCGTGTCAGAGGGGGAAAAATGACATTACAGACTTTACAAATGCTTTCATCACTCTCTTGATTTATTTCATTTACAAATCCAAAATGCCCCAAATCTGTCAACACATATTGCATCCCATTTCACATACAATATACACATTTTCTAGCTTTGTTTTAAGATTTGAGAAACTTGTTAAAATACCATTGAAGAAGATAAGAAAGAACAATACTGTAGGAATATATTTCCTCCTTCATTTGCTCACTGTAGGAGTCAACAGATAAAGAGAGAGACCAAGTGAGAGCTGTACTTGGCTCCACTTTTCCTAACTATATCTCTCTGCTGTCTCCATGAAGCAGAAAGTGTTGCTGTGTTCATCTGTGTGGGAGAATGTTGCAATAGATGAAGTCATACACGTCATGGTGCCAAACCAGTTGCAAATTGCATGTGAGTTCAGGTGTATATGTCAGTTCTGGTTTAGCAGAAAATGTCACGAATCATCTAGCTAGACAGCAAAGTCTTATTTTTAGAACAGAGGGTCAAATGTTACTTTTTTTTTGCATTATATATGCTCACAAAAGTTTGGTAGATTGTGGATTTTCAACGGGATGTGGAGTGGATATCACAGTCTGGAACTATTTCATGACAACAAATGGTTCTCCTTTCAGCTCATTTCTCATTAGAGGGACACAGCTTAAACTGATTAACCACTAGAGTATTATCATTTCAAAGTGTCCTTCAAGGTGTTGAAGGCTAATATGACACATGCAGAACACTCATTATATGATGCTGGTGCAGAGCAGAGCAGGCATGTTGCTAATCGATCTGTCTTTCGCCTGTCTCTCTTACTGCTTATCCTAACTCTGTGGGTATTACTGAACAGTAAAGTTTACATTTGCTCAGATTAGTAATGGTCTCATATTGGAGTCGTCCTCCTGTTTCAAGAATACACTTTAAGCAGAAGGTGAATATGATCTCTGTAGAGAGGGCCAGGTCAGCACTAATATTCACTGCACGAAGTACTTCACACTGTACACAGAAAAAAACACATTATATGAGAATACATCCCCTGTTTCATGTGTTTATGTCAATATAACAGAGTGTTACAACACAAAGACAGCACTGGGTAGCCAAAGCATCCCCTTGTTTCTCCATTAAAATAAGAAATAAGGCTAATAAGCTTGATGTTCTCGGGTAACATTATACCCTTATCTTCAGCATAGTCAGAAAAGTATTGAATATCAGTGATCTAAACTCTGCATGGAAGTTCTGTCAGTGTCAACGTTTTTAGCCCAGTGCACACAGAAAGTGACAGAAAATGTATTCCATATTTCTTTTTCTCTTTCAGGCAAAGAACAGAGCCAGACGCAGAGACATCACGCACAGACACAGCCATTAGACCCATAACGGCATTGTCATCAAAAGGTACTGAAAACATACATAACCTTTCTCTTCTGTGTGTGCTGGGGCTATATGGTAGTCACCCAGACATGAAACAGACTGCAGAATTTTAACAGAATTTCCTAAAGCCTGAGTGGAATCCCATTCAAGTTAAAAAAATAATGTAAAAAATTAACTTTGGACCGTTTTATTTACAAGTAAAATGTGATTTCTACTTTAAATGCAAGTCTTTTTGTTTTTTCCAATTTTAGTTTTTGAAAATTCACTAATCCTTCTGATTGTTCTTCAGTCTAACCTAGAAACATGTAAAGATGCTATAGTGCCAAGAGTACTCAGTCACCCATCCAAATCATTGAATTCAGGTGTTCCTAGATTCAATGATTTGGATCACCACGGGTGTATAAAATCAAGCACCTTGACATTCAGACTGTTTCTACAAACTTTTTTAAAAGAGTGGGTCACTCTCAGCCCCTCACTGATATCCAGCTATTACTGTGATAGGATGCTACCTGTGCAACAAGTCTAGTCGTGAAACTTCCTCACTATTAGATATTCCACAGTCAGCTGTAGGTGGTGTTATGACAAAGTGGAAGTGATTGGGAGCGACAGCAATTCAGCCACAGTGGTAGACTATATAAAATCACAGCGGATGTTGGAGTGCATAGTGCGCAGAGGTCGCCAACTTTCAGCAGTGTTTCTGGAGGAATGGTCAAAATTTCCCATAAACACACTCTCCTAAATCTTGTGGAAAGCTGTTATAGCTGCAAAGCATGAACCTTTATCACATCTAGATTAAGAATGGGATTTCACTCAATTTCACAGGAGTGAATGTAGATGAGCAAATACTTTATAGTGTAAAAACTGAAGTTGCAAAGTGAATGAAAAGCAAACTTGATTTTACTGCCAAACTTTTTGTAACCCAGTGTAAAATAGAATAAGAATGCAGTTATTTGTAATTACTTAACTCCATATATGTAATTGAAAACAACAAAAACAAAACACAGAAACAAAAAATAACAGATGATGAGGCATAGCACAGCAGTTGAAAAATGGGCAAGAAAAAAGTATATCAAAGAACGAGGCCAATATCAGAGCTAAAATATTGCATTTCTTCTTCCTGGAACCTGAACTGTGTCGCCCTTTGGGATGCACTGAGACCCATCAACCCACACAACTAGAGTGCAAAACTGTATTGTCTGGCAGAAACAGCAGACTGTACACCTCTTTCATGTCTTCCCTCCTCAAGCACTTAAGAGTCCCATTTCATCTTTTTTTATGTCTTTTCCCTCTGAGACAAGAAACACTCATCTTCCCAGACCACATAAT
Organism: Oreochromis niloticus; assembly: GCF_001858045.2. Taxonomy (NCBI): domain Eukaryota; kingdom Metazoa; phylum Chordata; class Actinopteri; order Cichliformes; family Cichlidae; genus Oreochromis; species Oreochromis niloticus. Next base: position 10,108,531 of record NC_031979.2, read on the forward strand.
CTAATTATGTCTCCTGTGCTATTCACACTCACAAGTCTGCACCTCTGTCCAGGATAAAAGTCCCATCCACTTCAATGCTTTCACTTTGTGATGTTGTATTAATCTAGTGCATCATGCTATTGCTGTTCTGTGCATTTTCGCAGACAATTAACTTCTCAATTCTCAGCTTAAGCAGAGGTATTACAGTACGCTTCTGGTTGGTTACTCAGTGGTGCTGAGGGACTAGAAAGAGAACTCTGTGTAGCTACAAAATAAAAGCTGTGTAAGCAAATGCATAAACATAGGAGTCTTTTTTTTTCAGATATAGACACCAATTATATAGAGTAAATATGTCTCTGCCCCATGCCCCTATAGGGAGAAAAAGGCAATGCAAAGAAGATATTTGCCTTCACCATATTCATCACATTAGTGAGGCCATCCAAGGACAGCTATCCTTACCTATAGTTCTAAACATAACTGTAAGAAATTTGTCCTTCAGCAGTTCATCTCCTTTTATCATCTAAAAAGCTCAAAGGACTCATAACCACTATTAAGTGCTTATGCTGCAATCATTTTCTCATTTTCTCTTGAGCTTTGCTCCAAAATATGAATATAAATTATGAATATAAATATAAGTATTAGTCAGTTTGGATCCAGAGAGACAGGCTAAAAGGCTTGAAGATGCAATGATACAAATGTTATTACAGTATGCGACTATATTACAAAACAACTATACAGCATTCATTAAAATTGTATTTTGATACACCGAGTCACAGAAAAACAAATGTAATGGATGTGTGGTAGAATCAATGGGAAGCCTACTACACAGAGAGAGGAGAGTGATACAGCAAAAATGGATGACAGTGCTCAAATTCTCCATAAGACCGCTGCAAAGTGCTGAATAAAACACCTCATCTGTTACATCTGTCCCAGCTTCCCAGTGCAGACCTCTCTCTCTCCGTCTCCATGTCATCAGCCGGCTTTTCTCACATCCAAAGTGCCAGGTTATCATTTTAAACCTTCCTTACTGTTTGTGCCAGTCTGCTATTTTACCTTTGGGACATACTTTGGCTCGTTGTCCCCCATCACTCCCACTATGGCTTTTCATGCCATGACAGACTGCTACTTATCCTCTGTCCTGACCAGAAGCTTTTAAAGCCAATCAGCTCTTTCAAAAATATCTCCATGGGTTTCATGTGTGGCACCTATTATTGAGCAAAGCAGTGTAGGTCAAGGTCAACATCAAGTTTGTTTTTTTTATACACAGTCTACGCCTATTGATAGCTCAATATTAGCAGTCACCTATTCGTGGATTTTTCTGTGGAAAATAGCTCCAAATTATTTGTGGAAAATTCACCTATTCGCAGATTGTTTTGTACAGCATATCTAAAATATAAGAATTATTTTCATTAAGATGATAGTTTAAGTATATTTGTTTTTGAACTATTAAAATAGGCATTTTTAGAGTGGGTCTTAAGTATTCATGGATTTTACCTATTAGTGTGTTGCTGTGATCCCTAACCCCTTCGTATACCGGGGATCGACTGTAGCACATTTCCAGCATGTCGCACAAAGGGCTTTACAAAGTAAAATGTAACTAAAATAAGTAAAATCCACAACAATGATGCAAGAAAAATATAAAACAGAAAGACTAATACAATAAAAACAACTAAAACAACAACGACAAAGGCTGTTAAAACACAAAGTGTACAGGGCCAAAGCCAGTCCATAAACACGTGTCTTCAGTAGAGATTTAAAATGTTCCAGTGTTTGCACCCATCTGATATTTAGAGGCAGACTATTCCAGCGTCTGGGACCTGCCACAGAGAAGGCTCTGTGTAGGTGTGTAACTTTGCCAGAAAATTGTGTTAACTGCTGTGTATCTTTTAACCTAGTTCTTTGGTCACATCCTCTCCTGGAGCCTCTCCTGACACTGCCAGCATGATGTACATCATTACATAACATTAAAACAACAGAGCCTGAAGACATGTACCCTGACTGGCTCACACACAGTGCCATATTTTTTATTCAACTGTGAGTGAGTATCAAATTACCTTCATATTTAAGTTTTATTTTACACAAGGAAAGTGTAGGTTCCTACAGAAGGTAAATCTAACATAAAATAAATGCGGTTTATCAGTCTCCGAACATTGTTACTGAACCAGAAACACGCTGAGAGTCTCAGGGTAGTTTTCTGTCAGTACATTTTTTAAAATCCATGTCATCTCCTCTTATCTCTCATCCATCTGTCGCTAATACAAACCTCTGGCCACCACAGTCCCTTTATGGAACATCAGTCATCAGTCTGTTCTGAAGCAGGTATGTAGCTAATGGCTTTTTTGGCTTGCTTACAGGCCACAGTGCACATATCACTGCTCTTTACAGATATAACACAAATTAAACATTTATTGTTTACTGTTCAGTAGTAACAATTTCAGAATTCTTGTTTTTTATATTATTGTAAATTTTAGTAAAGAAATGACCACTGGGATCACATTGTAACTGGTATAATACCTGGTGAAATCACTGGTAGAAGCTTTGAAAGCAAACTAAGCTCTGGAAAAGAGAGAGAGACAGAGTAAGCTGTCCTCAGCCCATTCAATCAATCAATCAATCAATCAATCAATCAATCAATCAATCAAACACACAAACAAACACAAAAACACACAAACAAACATAAACAAACAAACACAGAATAGAGCAGAAATTCGGTCAGATCCTGACTGTAGAACAGCAATTATCTACTATTATCCTGAGACTGCAGAAAATCAGTGTTATTACTATTTATCAATCATTTATCGTGATCATTTATGCCTCTCAATAACTTGATCTGTCACAATATTACTATTGTGACAGATCAAGTCTTTTTGGATGGATGTTTGTCAGTTGCTGCCTTACATATACAGTACCAGTGTATTAAAACCTTTGACTGACATGTTATGTAAAATAAGAGGTTAGGGTGGTGCAGTGATTAACAATGTTGCCTCACAGCAAGAAGGTTCTGAGTTTAATTCCATCACCTGGCTGGGGTCTTACTGTGTGGAGTTTGCGTGGGTTGGTGGGGTTATGTCAACTGGCAATTTTAAATTGTCTATAGAGGTGAATGTGAATGGTTGTCTGTCGCTATGCGTTAGCCCAGCAACAGACTGGCGACCGATCCAGAGTGCACCCTGCTTCTCGCCCTATGGTAGATGAGATAGGCTCCAGCCCCCCTGCGACCCTGACAAGGATAAGCAAAAGAGAATGGATGGATAGAAGTTTATCATTAAATTATTCTTAAACTCTATGTCCAAAATAATTCCCATCCTTCATATCAACAGTAGAAAAGGTCATTGAGGTCTCCATTGACTTACTTCTGTTACATTTCACACTAATTTATCTGAACATGTACTAGAATAATAAGGTTACGTCTACACTAGCACGAATAAATTTGAAAACGGTGTTTTCATCTGAAAACGCTCCGCGTCCACACTATTGTTTCCACTCGTTTTCACAGAGTTGTGCGTCCACATTGAAACGTCCAAAAACGCTTACATTCCAGTACTGCGCATGCGTGAAACCCAAGACGATTCGACCCGCCTCATTTCTGTCTGCCGTTTATTTACTTTCCGGCTCTTTGAAACGTTGTTGTCAAAATGTTAAGGAAAAGCACCACGTTTTTTAAATGGACTGACAATGAGGTGGAGTTGTTGCTGCGAGTAACACAAAAGTACAAAGTTTCAAAAGCGAGTGAGAATTAAAGAATTTGATGGAAAGCTATCTGGAGCATGTACAAACTGATATTAATCTTTAATAGGGCTGTCAAAATTGAGAGCAAACAAAACAACTGTTGTATAATGCCTTCCGCTATCTTAGTTTAATTGGTCAGATGACTGCATCACATGACTAAAATGTGTGAAAAGGCTCCAGGTTCGCTGTCCACACCGCGATGCGAAAACAGCGTTTTCAAATGTATCCACTTTGGAGAGCGTTTTCAAAACGCTGCGTTTTCCTTGATTGAAAGCGTCATCTCAGTGTGGACGAGAGGCCAAAACGGAGAGAAAAAGATGCGTTTTTAAACGAAAATGTATTAGTGTGGACATGGCCTAAAACAGACTCCACATTGATCGAAAATATAAGCATGAGCACAGACAGTAAATGTATCCCCTAGTGGCAGTTTCCCCCCCTCTCTTTCTACATTCTGGCATCTTGCCTCATCTGCCTCTCTTAACCTGTTTTTTCATCACATGCACTTCTGAAGCCTCTGCCAACACAGCTAACATCTCCACAACACAGCCAGCTTGACACTTATCATCACAACAGCAGACCCTGTCCACATTTGTGGGCAGCGTGTTTTGTGCTTTGTACATTATGAGTTCAGGCTCTCCTTCAGTGTAGAGGACCACATCACAACCCACCATGTAGGTGCATTAACAGTGAGCAGCGCTCACCTTGCCTCTCTGACAAGAAAGAGAAAAAAAAAATAATACAGTGAAAACATATACAGCTTTTTATGTGCAGAGAAAACAGCCTCTGGAAAGGCTTTGAAAGCTCCCTTTGGACTTTTTCTATTCTTTGTTGTTTAAATGAGATGCTGTCAACATTGTCTTGACTTGGAGTAAAGGGTTTTTACATCTGGGCCAAAAAATAAAAAACTGGTATGAGGTCTTGGTCAGAGGTTTTCATGCTCTCCAAAGAATAAATAGAAAGCCTGACATTTCAGTGAAATTTGACCTTATTGAAAATTTCAAGCTTAATGTAAGATGACATTAGGAAAACTTGTACAGGTGCAAACTGTACATTGACTGTGGTGTATCAACACGTAAGTGGGACATCATTATTTATGCACTGAAGGATGTTTTGTGCAAGCTTCTTTTGGAAATAACAGCAATGTTTGTGTGCAGGAAAAAAGGGACTGGCTGTTTTTGATAATGAATGGCATTATCTCAGTAGTCAGGTACAATGTATTCAATTCAGACTTATTGCATGTGAGATAGATGTTGTCTTTTTCAATAGTTTAATTGTGTAAAGAATGCAAATATAGTGTTGAATACAGTAATACAAACTGACAACTGTATTGTAAACTGTATTATAATTCACTATAATGGCCACTGATCACTTTTCAGTACTATTTTCCCACTATTCACGCTTTGGTTTACTGGATGTCTACCCAGCATTCACAATAGGCTCGGTCTGGATGGTGCTTTAATAGGATTTATACCTACAAATGTAGTTAAACTGAAAGCCATACACTCATATTTCAAGCCATACTTGTTTATTTTTGCCACTATGTAAATTTCTAGGCTATGAGTGATGGTAGTTTCTGAAAAGATGGCTCAGCGGTTGTCAAAATTCCACCATGTATCTGACATTTTCCTCATTTAACATCTCCACTTCTTCCAGAGCCATTAAAAGGCTCCCTACCGAACAACAACTGCGATGATAAATTAGGAAACAATGTTGTTAGAGAAAGACAGTAGAAAGGTAAAACTACCAGCTGTGGCGATAATGATACTGTGAATCACAGAGATTATCTGGCATTCACAGCACTAACTGAAAAATAACATGTTGCTAAAAACTTTTAAAAGCACCAATTTTTCATTGAACTTTTTTGTGTTTTAGAATCAATTAAAAGGAGTACAATGTTTGTGTGTTTTTTTTAATAAAATGTTTTATTCTTATTTATCAGTTCCTGTAAGAATACTATGAAACTTCTGTCAAAGGCTGAAACCATGCAAGGACACTTGGTTTTTAAAGTTTGTTTGTTTTTTTTTATGTCGGAGTCCAAGAAGGCCATTGGTCAGGCAGATGAAATATAAATGACTTTATATCCTCTGTACATGTTTTGATACATTATTAATGTCAGTTTCACATTTTGTCAGAGCTGTTAGAGAGACTATGGATGTCATTTACCTCCGTAAAAGACAGAAAAATCTCCACTGAATTGTGACTCAATAGAATAAATATGTGATTCATCTCCCAGAATGCTGGTTAGAAAGGGGAACTTCAATGGATAATTTCAAACAGGTGAGCACACTAACAGATAACATCTGATCACCGTCCAACCATGGGGATCTTACTCCTGCAACCAGTATTTAAGAACCAAATAATAATCTAGTCTAATAAATCTACCATTAAATTTTTATGAACAGTTTAGTACAATGTTATTAAAAAGTCTCTCTCTCTCTCTCACACACACACACACACACACACACACACACACACACACACACAGAGCAAATGTAATATATTAAGGTATTAACATTTCTAAGTTAGCTGTAGCATAAATCAACAAGATCATAAAAAGTTTAATAGAATAAAGTACAACAGAGTCATAAAAAGTTTAAATCTTTCCCTCCATTAAAAGAAAAGCTAACAAAGTAACTGCAATTGCTGCACTGTTAAAGCTGCAGACATGTAAGGATCCCCGATAATATTAATCGCTTATCAAATTAATTTCAAAGTAAAATATAGCCACTGGATCTGCTCACAGTCAGCACCATGGACAGAGGCATAATTACCTTGTCCCATTTTAAGTTCACTAAGTTCTGCTGTGAAGCTGCAGCATATGAAATTTAACTGATGAAATGGTTCACACATTCTTCTTTGTTCTTGTAGACTCAAACGCATCCCGTGTAAACACTGTATTAGTTAACAGTATCACAGGAGGGTGATTGAAAGATGCAGTTATACAGGCTTACTGTCACGATCCTGGGTCTTTTGACTCAGCGTTTTGAGTTTATATGTTTATGGTTTATGTTTAAGTTCTTTAAGTTATCGAAGTTCATTTCTATTATGTCTAGGTTGCCATTATAGTTCATTGTTTATCAGAGTCCCCTTGTGTCTTCAACCCCTGTGTCTCCCTCGCCCTTCATGTGTCTCATGTCTGCATTTCTTATGTTGTCAAGTTCGTTTTGTCATGTCTACGTCTCTTTGTGCCTCCTGTTTTATTTGAAGAGGTCATGTGTTTCTATGTTCAAGTTTAGTTTTAGTCTTCCAGTGTGACGTCATTATGCTCATTTGTGTCAGCTGTTTCCCCATGTGTTTCCACTTCCCCTGATCGCCTCATGTGTGTATTAGTCTGTTTTCATTCCTTCCTCGTCCAGTCATCTGCTCTTTTCATCTCATGTTTCCAGGTTTTTCTGTGTATCCATGCCAGCTCTCCATGTTCAAAGTTTTTTCATGTTTTAATCTTAGTTCACTCGGTTTAGGTTATTATTTTGTTTTGTCTTCCACTTTTGGTTTGTACTATTTTGCCAGCTTTAAAAAATACTCGTTTTTGTTACGCTGAAGTTTTGTCTCTTCGCATATCTGCACTTGGGTCCACCTCCTCACTCCACGCTGTCAGCTTCGCAGCCAGACTGTGACACTTACCATGGTGCTTGAGATGCATAACACAGTTTCCTAAATCTCATCAATAATTTTCTGTTGAAGATAAGGGAATACAAGTCAAGGGGAAACAAGAGAAGTGACCTGTATCAGAGAAAGTCTTGTAGCAATAGCATTCACCCTGCGGTTCCTGTTAATATTAAGAAAGAGTAGTTCTCTTTTTGTTCATTTTACATCATTGCAGGATTACATGAATAAATGATTCAAAGAAACATCCCACATATCTCAATCAAATATTCCAAAATGTGGAATAAATAAATGATATCTTGCCTGATATCTTATTTATACATTCAATACATAAAAACAACTTACAGCATCCATTTATGCATAATTCTTTAAAAGCCCCACCACTGGGGTTTAGGTCTGGACTTTGATTGGGTCATTACAATACCTTCATTCTTTTCTTTTACAGCCATTATGTTGGAGAGATTTGCTGGTGTGCTTTGGTCTTTGTCCTGTTCCACGACTCAGTTTGAGCCAAGCTTTAGTTGGAGAAATGAAATCACCCAGTGCAAGGTGACCAGGTCCTTTTGCTGCAAATTAAGCCCAAATCATCATTCCTTCATTATCGTGCTTGACAGTATGGAGTGTTTGTGCTGATATGCTCTGTTTGGGTTTTGCCAAACAGCTCCACTTGGTGTCATCTCTGTGAGATTTAGCTTTTGGGGTTTTCTATAAAAGATGCTTGTTGATGTCTTTCTTCTTTGGCATTTTGTTAACACACAAATGAATGTTCCAAACCAACAAACTACCAAAACCTCTACTTTTCTACTTTTTTAGAGTTGCTCACATTTGCTGATGATCAGCAAATCAAATATATTTAATTAGCAGCACCTTTCTTCCACTTACCCTGTTATTTCCTCTGGAAGCTTTTTGGATTCTGCATTGTGGCCTAAATAATTTATTCTTGGGGTTTTTCTTGTTTTGTTTTTTTTAATAATAACTGTTAAAAAAGTTCTTTTCTTTTCCCTACTTAAAGTCTACATATGAGGGTGGAATTCTAGCTGCTTTCTGATAAAATGTGGTAAATAAACTTGTTCTGCTAAAAGAAGCACTTTCTATGGTTTGGTGTGTCTCTCGATGTTAAGATCCAGACTGTCCAGACGTGTAAAAATTCAAATAATTCTTGAGTATAGCTTCAGCAAAACTGCAGTCATGCTGTTTGTTTTATTGCCTCATCTAAAGAGAGGCTGTTTTCCTGAGTCATTTTCAACCAGCAACTCTGGCAAACACACAGAATGACATTACAATTTGTTTTCTACAGTGCAGAAAAGAGAGAAGCCAGAGCAGAAAAGTAGAGAATAATGACAATAATCTCCACTGAAAAACAATGACTTCCTTCATCAGGGAATAATAATCTAGATTCAGTCCCTTTCTGTGACTCTTCCAGTGAAAGTTATTTTCAGCTCTTCTGAGAGACTTTTTTATACTTGTCACTACAAGTATATTTTTAAACTTTTCTTTTGTTTTTATCACAAACATCTTTATTTATCCTGCATGTTTTCTGATTCTTTGTTGTTAATATGCAACATTAGTAAATGGCAAACATTCAGACCAATGAGCACGCCCAGTTTTAACAGTTAGAGAGGAAAATGTTTAAAGAAAAATGACAACTCGCTGCACAAATACTCAG